>NC_050444.1:143501739-143824239 GCF_903995425.1 Onychomys torridus
TGGGTTTGGTCCTCAGCTCCAGAAAAAAAGAAAAAAGAAAAAAAAAAAAAAAAGAGCCACCACTGCCAGGCAAAGTGGCAGATTTTATACCAGTGTATTTCATCCCAATAACAAAAGCCAGAAGAAGCTTCATTTGCTCCAGAAAAGAAATCGCCTCACTTCTTGCTCATGTTTTAAGGTGCATCAGGAGCTCCTTTTTGCCTTGGACCATGGGATTTTATCTTTTCCTTTATTACTTCTTTTTATTACATGGTCATTATTTTAAAAATTAAAATACAGTTAAGCACAAGGGAAAAAATAGCCATGTGCCCATCCTGCAGCAGTGAGTACTGCCAATGCTCAGCTCACCTCGTTGTGAGTACTTTCCTAACACTTTGCATATCGTCTACAGACATTTATACCATCTTGCATTCAGGCGTAAAATCAGGTCGTAGTATAAAAGAGTGATATGTAACCTACTTTCCCTACTAAATAATAAATATGTGAGCCGCTTCTACATCAAGTACAAGCCTGCATCATCATTTTTAACAGCTGCCCAGCTTCCCACTGAGCATGTGGGTGTAACATCCTTATTTAACCAAATCTCTATCCATAGACTCCAAATATTTCCAGAGTTTGTTATAAGCAAGCTGCAGTGGACATAATAATAATGGCATCGTTATTGGTTGCTATGTGCTAGATATTATGCTCTCTCCCCATCCCCCTCTTTTTATATAGCAGAGGCTGGCCTCAAATTCAATATGTAGTTCAGACAGGTCTTGAACCCCTGACAATCCTCTTGCCTCAGCCTCCTGAGTGCTGAGATTAAAGGCTTGTGCCACCGTGCCTAACCAACCCATCCGGCTCTGATGAAACCAAGATGGTATTAAAAAGTCCTGGGCTGGCTACTCCCTCTCACATTCCATTTATTTATTTTTTTAAGTTTATTTATTTATTTATTGTACATCTGGGTTTTGCCTGCGTGTATGTCTATATGAAGGTGTCAGGTCCCCCAGAACTGGAGTTACAGACAGCTGTGAACTGCCATGTGAGTGCTGGGAATTGAATCTGCATCCTTTGGAAGAGCAGCCAGTGCTCTTAACCATTGAGCCATCTCTCCAGCCCTAGTGTAATTCTTGACTCTCATCAGAGAAGGCTTTTTCCCTCCAGTGGACAGAGGTCAGGCGACAACTAGTCCAAATACGAGAATGAGTAGTTCCACAGTGCTCGTCCCGTCCCTAAATTTGATTATCTCTATCACACCCCCCTCCCACCAAGGCTCAGAGATCATCACTGAAGATTGGGAAGAAAGACTCTAAGAGCCAAAGGACCAGGAAAACCCCTTCAAATGATCATCTTCTGGACATGCCAGGGAAGCTGTACTCATGAGCCCCCTCAGCAGTGATGCCTACACATGGCCAAAGCAGCGCCATTCCATCACAGAGGTGGTGGGCTCACAGGGCCCAACTCCCAGTTGAGGAGTTACATACCCCCGAGGCTGCTAGAAGAAGGAGAGTCAGGTTATCTTCAAGGGCGTAGCCCCTGGTAGGTGACCCATACTCCAGTGGCTCGCCCCACACACATGGGCAGCACTTACTGAACTCGGTGAACTAAATAAAAAAGAAGATCAGATGTTATGGCACACACTTTTTTTTTTCCCTTTTGATTTTTTGAGACAGGTTTTCTCTGTGTAGCCCAGGCTATCCTGAAACTCTGTAGATCAGGCTGGCCTTGAACACAAGAGATCTCTTGCCCTTGCCTCCACCATACCTGACTGTAGCCCACACTTTTAATCCCAGCACTTGGGAGGCAGAGACAGGGGAATCTTTGTGAGTTTGAGGCCAGCCTGGACTACATAGGGAGTTCCAGGCCAGCCAAAGCTATAAAGTGAAACCTTGTCCAAAAGAAAGAAAGAAAGAAAGAAAGGAAGGAAGGAAGGAAGGAAGGGAGGGAGGGAGGGAGGGAGGGAGGGAGGGAGGAAGGGAGGGAGGAGGAGGAAGAGGAGGAAGAGGAGGAAGAGGAAGGAGGCTGAGGAGATGAAGAGATAACTCAGTAGTTAAGAGCACTGGCTGCTCTGCAGAGGACCCAGGTTCAGTTCCCAGCACCTCATAGCAGCTCATAATCGTCTTGTAACTCCAGTCCCAGGGATCTGTCCCCTGTTCTGGCATGCTCAGGCACCAGGAATGCAAGTTTGCACAAACATTCATGTGAGCAACTCATTCATGCACATACAAATAAACTTTAAAAAATATTTTTAAAAAAACAGGGAGAAGGAAGGCTTGAAGTTGGGATGAGGATGGGAGGGGCTTGGGAGGAGCTGACATGGGGAATGAGGGGTGGTTCTGGTCAAAACACATTGTATTCATGTGTGAAATTCTCAATAAAGAAATAAATAAAATAAGAAGAACAATCCTGGCCCATTGCCCCTTAAGAAAATTCATGAACTGGCTGGGGATGTTCCTCTGCTGGTAGGGAGCTTGCCTAGGGAAAGTGAAGCCCAGAGCTTAATCCAGAGCACTGTATAAAACTGGGCATAGTGGTGCATGCCCACAATCCCTGCACTCAGGAGGTCGATGATCAGGAGTTCAAAGGCCAGCCTGGACTACATAGAACCTTGGGGACTGTAGAGATGGCCCAGCTGTTATGAGCAACTGTTGAAGAGAACCCCAGTTTAGTTCCCAGAACATATGGCTGTTCACAATGGCCAGTAACTCCAGTTCCAAAGGATCTAACACCCTCTTCTGGCTCCCCTGGGCACCAGGAATGCACCTGGAGCTCATACATACACACAGGCAAAACAATCATACACAGAAAATAAAAATAAATGAATCTTTAAAAAAAAAAAAAAAAAGCAAAGTTCATGGACTTCTTAACAAAGATACTAATTCCTCCCCTGGCCACTGACAGCCTCTGTGTCAGGTTTTCTGGACTCCGATGTTAGGTTTCTCAATGATGCAGTAAGCCAGATCAAGCCAAATTAAAAAGGCCAGGTTTATAGATGCCGTCTTGAGTTTGGGGATGGGGTGGGGGTAGACTTCATGCAGTCTCTCTGAGGGGGCGGAGTCTGGGGAGAGAGGAAGGGGCCTAGGCCAAGTTTCCAGCCCAGCATTTTGACCTGGGTGGACACTGCCAGGCAGCAGGTTGGGTCTTCAAGGACTTCAAGATGCTTAGTCAGGGGGGCTTGTCTGCTGTCCTCACAACCCAAGAGAAGCACACTGGGTGCCTCAGCTTGCCTTGGCAGCAGAGGCCTAGAAGGTGAGGCGTTCAAACCTAAGTCCTGAGCATCTCTATCAAAGAAGGTTCTCAGATTTAGCCAGCCCATTTGAGTGCATGCTCACTGGAGCCAGAGCTGCTAACACAGGCCCTGGAAACTTACAGAGAAGCCAGCACAGCTCCTAGAGGTTAACATTACCAAGCAGGGCTTAGGGGAGGGCAGGAAATGGCAGCAGGTGGGGGATGGTACCCGAAAGGGTGTACCCCAAGCTGAGATGCCTGGGGCACCTGGGAATGTGTCACAGATTGTGTCCAAAAAAAGCCAGGCTCCGACACCCCCCCCCCTCAACAAGGCAATTAAAAGAGTCAAGTTAATAGCGCAAAGCCAAGAAAGGAGATTTCAACTGGGAACACCCAGAAGAGGGGTGAAAAGATCCAGCGACCCCCACCCTCAACCCCCAGTCCTCCATGGCGACAGCTGGTTCCTCTCCCAGGAGAAGACTCCTGGGGAAACTAACTTCTTGGAGTCCATTCTCTCAATCAATAGTCTGATAACCAAAAAGGAGGAACACAGGAGTCTCTTTAGGATGTCTACATCCTTGCCAGGGACGCTGGTTATGAGAATGTCACAAGGCCACCCTCACTGACTCACCAGTGGATGGAAAGAATGCCATATTCATACACCCGACCTTGGGTCACTAACAAGAGGTCCTGAGAAACAGAGCAGAGTTGAAGTGATGAGGCCTGAGGGAGGCAGGTAGGATTATGAACAATACCCCACGTTCCTTGGTACCACACAGGAGTTACATCTTCCCACGCCCGGTCTCCAATATGGCTGGAAGCCACGTCTTAAATATCTATGTAGAAGTTTGCATTTTTTCAGACTCTTATCTCCTAATTTACATTCTTTTGCCTGCTTCTTCTGAGATTTGGTTTTTCATCTTGTTCTTATTTCCTGACTTGAAAGGTGTCCTCTCTGGTTCTATTCTTCCTGTACCCTGGTAATTCAACTTGCTACCTGACTTATGAAATCTTAAAATTAATCAATGTCTCATTTTCGCCCCCGGAATGAAAAACTACCTTAAACACTGCAGTCTCATTACCCAAGCCCCCAGCCACCCGCTGGCGCGCCTGTGTTTTTTTAAACTTTGCTCGTTTTTTTTTAACCCTCGGAAGACATCGTTATAATTTTATATGTAGTCAATGACTAACGTGAATTATTTAGAAAGATCTTCGTTCCCAAATAATGGGGATTTTTGCAGTTACCGTTTCTTTATTAATTTATGATATAAACGTACTGCGGTCTGAAAACATCCTGTGTAATTTTAATGCTTTGAAATTTGTCCCGATTGAAGGTCCCACGACACATTTGGTTTTTGGTTTTCCGTGAGTGCTGGAAGGGAACATGGATTCTGCAGGAGTGCGCGTGCGCTGTGGGTGTCTCCTGGGCAGGCTTGGGAACCCGGCTTTCTATGAGGGGCTTTTGTCTGCGGGTCCCAGCAATTACTGGAGCGTTGGGTTGCAATCTCCCGCCACGAAGGTGGTTTGTCTGCTTCTCTGTGTTATTCTATTTTCTCTTTCAATTCTACCTTCTGGAAAGCATGTTATTAGGTACACGCAAATTTAAGATTGCTGTATCCTCCTGGAAAATTGAACTTTTTAACGTTATAAAGTGACCTCGCATTACAAATATATATAATATACATATATATATTTCCTTAAAAGCCCATTTTCTTTCATAACTAACCTAGCTATGTGGGCTTTCTGCTTTTTAGCATTTATTACAGTTTGAATGTTTCTCCCCGCTAGAACCCATGTCAGGTGATGAAAGTGGAACCAAATTTAAAAGATGTTTTGTATTTATTTGTTTAATTATGTATGGAGAGGGAGCTCATGCCACGGTTGGCATGTGGAGGTCGGAGTTCTCCTTATACCATGTGGTCCAATGATAGAACTAAAATCATCATTGTTGGTAGCACCCACCCTCACCAGGTGAGACATCTTAACTATGCCCCATCCCTACCTCCCCACTCCCCCACCCCCAACTCCAGTCCTGGGAACTGAAGTGGGCCCTCCACCTGTGATGGGCAATTGCTCTGCCATTGAGCTGTCTAGCCTAGGAGGCAGAGCCTTTGGGAGGTGCTTGGCCTCATGAGGGCATGCCCTCCTAAATGGGTAGAGGTTGGAAGTAGTTGTTCGTCTGTCTCTCTTGTTCTCTTTCTCCCTCTCTTCATCTCTTTTCCTTTCTACCTTCCATGTTGTAACATGGAAGTTAGCTCTGTTTTTTGCAGATGGATTACCTGGTCTCAGGTATTCTGTTACAGTAGCGCACAGCAGAGACACATATTTCTTCCTATATTTCTTGTAGATCTAGTTGGATTTTTATTATCCAGTCTGGTAATCTTTACCTTTTCACCCAAATATTTATTTCTGAAACCTCATTATTATTATTGGGTATACATTCAGTGTCGGGCCAAAAGAAACTTGTTACAAGTGGCTCTCTGTGGTACCTCTAGCATATGTTACAGCCTGCTATCCAGTCACGTTCTCCCTTGTTTGCCTTCCTCTCTCGGTCCCCTCTCTCTTGCCCTTCCCTCTTGGTCTCCTCTCTCTCTGGGTCTTCCTCTCTCAGTCCATGACCCCCCACTTCCCAACCCCTGACCCCCATGGTCCAGTCCAGTCTACTACTTTCCTGCCCTGGACTCTTCCAGATGCCTCTGGCTGTTCTCTCCCTCATCTCTACAATAAAACCCTTCCCCTCTGCCATACCTTGGAGAGGTCATGTTCTCAGTGTATACACCTGGTGCCGAAACCCTCAGTTCATACAGTGCTCACTTAGATCTGATACTTGGGATCGTTTTCTGCTGCCTGAAGTAAAATATTTAGAACATCTGGGATATTTGGGTTTGCTGGTAGCCAGCTGCTTCAGTCTCCTTTCCCTGCCTCCTTCTTCACCCCCTCTGCCCCCCTCTCTCCTCCCCTCTCTCCCCCCTCTCTGCCCCCCTCTCTCCCCCCTCTCTGCCCCCCTCTCTCCTCCCCTCTCTCCTCCCCTCTCTCTCCCCTCTCTCTCCCCCCTCCCCTCTCTCCCCCCTCTCTCCTCCCCTCTCTCCCCCCCTCTCTCCTCCCCTCTCTACCCCCCTCTCTCCTCCCCTCTCTGCCCCCCTCTCTCCTCCCCTCTCTCCCCCCTTCTCCTCCCCTCTCTCCCCCCTTCTCTTCCCCCTCTTCCCTTCTTTCTTTTTTGCTTATTTTGGAAAGAGGACCCAGGGCCCTGTGGATGCTAGGCAAGTGTTCTGCCTCAGTCTCACATTTCAGTTTTCATTTGTGTGAGCATGTCACCTGCTCAGCTACTTTTATCAGCCGCCTTATATGCTGAGAGAAAGTGAAATGCCAGCCCAGAGCTCTGCACCAGCAAAAATATCCTCCAAGAACGAAGAAGACACATGGTCCTTCCGATGGGTCTCCCTCATGGTTATCCCACTCCTAACCTGTTCTCTAGTGAGCCCCAAATTCATCTAAGTAGGGCTAGAGCAGTGGGACGATCCAAGATTCATTTCCTTCCTACTTTTATTTCCATTTATTCATTTTGAGATAAGGTCTCACCAAGTAACACTGGCTTTCCTGGAGCTCGCTCTGTAGACCAGGCTTGGCCTCGAACTCACAGAGATCCTCCTGCCTCTGCCTCCCGAGTGCTGGGATTAAAGCTATGAGCTACCACACCCAGCCCAGTCATTTCTTACCCAAATTCTGCCTTAGTTCAAACTATGATTATCTCCCACTCAAACCACAGCAACAGCTCCTGACTGGTCTCTGCCTCCTTACCTGTTAGTTTGTTTACTTTGTGTTGGTGTGTGTCTGTGCACCTTCACACTGATACCTTGTGTGGAGGTCAGGGGACAGTTGATGGGGTGGACCTCTCCTAGTCATGTGTGTTCCAGGGACTTCAGGCTTGGCGGCAAGTGTCTTTACCTGCTGAGCCTCTCACCCACCTGCTATTTAATTTCTTACCACTCACATCCTAATTTGGGCTCAGCCTCCTTTTTTAAATGTAGGAGAGAGATTCTTTCTCTGCTCAAACCCTCCAAAGTCTCCTTCTCACCACAAACAAGATGCAAATCCAGGGCCTGTGTGTGCAGAAGCTCTCGCTACCCCGACTTAATTTAAACTCCCATTCTCCCTGTACACAGGCAGTTCTCTAGCCGTGCCTGGATCCTGCTGACCCCCTCATTCAGGTCACCTCAGGGTCTCCTCTAGAAACCCCAACCCCAACCACTAAGGACAACTCCACTCTCCTGCCTGGAGGGTCCTGACCGGCTCCCAGTATCCCTGTCAGCCTGGGGGCTGGCTGCCTTCTTCCCTTCATTCCGGGCTGTTCGAGTGTTTGTTCCCCAGGAAGGTCTTCCCTGCCTCTCTAAAGCAGGGGCCCTACAGCTCTCCAGTCCCTCCTCCACCTTAGTCCTCTCTGTAAATTATGACCCTGTGACATTAATGTCTAGATACTAGACTGAAAGCTTCCTGAGGCCAAGAACCTTATCTCATTCTCCTCCGTTATCCTCAGTGTCTAGAGACCCCGGCACAGAAGAGGCCCTCAGCCCATGCCTGTGGAATGAAGTCCTTTGTGTCTGTTTTGTAGCGAGAATGGCAGCGGAAAATATTTTAATACAACCTAGCTCAAGCCTCCGCCTGCATCAGTGTGTTGCAGGGAGCTGGGCTTAATTCCCTGGTTGTATTAGCACCCCATTTGTATGATGACAAGTCCTCAGTTCTCCTAAGAGGTCTCCCCAGTTATCACTGGGGCTCCACAGGGAAGGCTCACGGGAGTGGCCCTGGGAATATGGGCAAGAGAGAGCTCCTTGCTAAATCTGCAGGAACCCTGTGGTAGCTTGAAATTGGCCCCAGTGGGAATATTTACATCATGGAAGTGAGCAAATGCTGCAAAGCAGAGTACTTTTAATTTAATTTATTATTATTTTTTTTAAAGAGAGAGATCCAGTTTCCTAACACAAGGCTCCCCCAACAAGTTAGTAAAGGATGATACCAGGTGGCCTCTGTGCTCCTCTGGCAGAGGCCCCAGTGAAGGCCCCTGAGGCCCCACCCCCACTGCCATCCTGAGAAGGCTGGTGTCCCCTGCCAAGACTGCAGGCCATATCCTGTCAGCCAGGAAAGGTAAAGTTCAGGCCTGGCCCTTCCGTACAGAAATGGAACAAGTGTCCAAAGTTCCCCTCGCCCTTCTGCCCTGTTCCCTCTACTCTGGGAATTTAGCAATTACAAAAGAAAAGATGTTGGGCAGATGGCGCACGCCTTTAATCCCAGCACTCAAAAGGCAGAGGCTGGTGGATCTCTGTGAGTTTGAGGCCAGCCTGGTCTACAGAGGGAGTTCCAGAACAGCCAGGAATACACAGAGAAACCCCTTTTTTTTTCCAGGGCTAAGGACCAAACTCAGGGCCTTGCGCTTGCTAGGCAAGCACTCTACCACTGAGCTAAATTTCAGATTGTTTTTCTTTTTCTTCTTTTTCTTTCTTTTTTTTTTTTTTTCTGAGACAGGGTTTCTCTGTGTAGCTTTGCACCTTTCCTGGATCTCTCTCTGTAGACCAGGCTGGCCTCGAACTCACAGAGATCCTCCTGTCTCTGCCTCCCGAGTGCTGGGATTAAAGGCGTGCGCCGCCGCCGCCGCCGCCGCCGCCGCTGCCGCCACCACCCAGCTCGAAACCCTGTCTTGAAAAGCAAAACAACAACAACAAAAACCACAACCCCTCCTCCCCCCAAAAACAACGTGTACATGCATTAGAGAGATAGTTCAAATGTTAAAGTGTGTGCTCACAAGCGTGAGGACGGGAGTTTGGATCCCCAGAACCCATGTAAGGCCAGGAGGCTGTGTCAGAGAAAGGGTGTCTCCGGATATGGGCTAGCAAGACTAGCTATACTGATGAGCTCTGGGTTTGCCTGCGAGCCTGCCTGAATGAATGATGTGGAGGAACAGTGAAGGAGGGGCTTTTTGTTTGTTGTTGTTTTGTTCAGAAATCTTGAGGCCTGGCTTTGTATTCAGTGGTAGAGCATTTGCCTGAGGCTGACTGAGATCTCTGGATCCCATGCCCAGAGTTACAAGTTACAATTCAGGGGAGGGGGAAGGCAGGCAGACTCTTGAGCTGTTCGGGGTGGCCTTACTCTTGAGCGATCATCGTGCCTCAGCCTCCCGAGCTAGAATTTCTTTATTGCAGAGAAAGCGTAGATTTATTTATTTTGTTTTTGTCGAGACAGGGTTTCTCTGTGTAGTTTTGGAGCCTGTCCTGGATCTCACTCTGTAGACCAGGCTGGCCTCGAACTCACAGAGATTTGCCTGTGTCTGTGTTAGGATTAAAAGCGTGTGCCACCACTGCCCGGCAAGTGTAAATTTATTAAATAAAAGCCCAAGTCTAGCAAATAGCTAGATTTGTAAGCTTAGCTCTACTAAGACCGATGGGAGCTGGAGACAATCTGTGGATGAGCATTCCCAGGGGAACAGTGGAAGGTTGTGGGTGGGGTGGCTCCCCAAGAAAGGAGGGATGCTAAGGTTGGCCACAGATGCAAAGACGGGGAAGAAGCATGAAGGAGCAGGTGGGAAGCTGGAGGTGTGAGAGCTGCAGGAGCCAAGGAAGGCTGCTTCCTGATCCAGAAGGAAGGAGGTGACCAGCTTCAAAGACTCAGCCACGGAGCCTTGAGTTTGGATGTCAGGCCAGAGCAGCTGTGGTGAGGGAGAAGCCAGACACCCTGGGCTGAGGAGCTCACACAGGCAGGGAGGCAGGTGCTGAGGTGGGGTCAGATAGCCTGGGAGCCGTGGAGGAGGCAGACATGCAGGCCTGGCTAGACTGGCCCATCTCTCCACTCCTCAGCACCTGAGGACTTAGCTAATGCTAATTTTTAAATGCCTCACCTATCTCTCTCCATGGAAACCAGAGCCTTGAGCATGCTGGGTAAACACTCTGTCACCAAGTACCTACCAGTCCTTTTCCCATATTTGACAAAGTGGCTGTTACTTATTTATTTTTTTAAGTGGCAGTTTAGCAAATTTTGTGTGTGGAGGGTTGTTTGTTTGTTTGTTTTTGAGACAGAGTCTCATGTATCCCAGGCTGGCTCCAACTCCCCAAGTAGCTGAGGATAACCATGACCCTCCGGCCTCTACTTCCTGAGATGACGGGCATTCACAGCCGAGCCAAGATTACGTGGTACTTAGCACAGGGCCTTGTGCACTAGGCAAGGATGAGAGGATGCCACCAGCTGAGAGGATGCCACCAGCTGAGCTGTGCCCCAGCCTTTACTTTGGTACTTTTGGTATTTTGACATCTTGGGGTCCTACCTAGTCCATGAGAAGTTGCATATTCCAAAGCTAACTAATTCCTAGCTCCAGAGATTTGTGGGGGTCCCATACAAACCAACCAGTTGGAAGCCATAGAGTATATAACATTTCCAGAACCCCCAAATTCCCCTGCCCCAAATCACCGTAGTGCCTTGGATGGACAACTTAGGTACCATCCCTGTAGCCAGAAACCTCTGACGTTATTCAGACCATCCAATCCTAGCCTACTGGCTCTTTCCTGTCTCACCCATTCCTTCCTGTGAAAACCACAATAAAGGCCGGTGCCCACAATCTCCTCTTGCCCCTGAAAAACCTGCATGACCCTGAAACTTCCCGGTGTGGTCTGCAAGGTGTGTCAGGCGCTAGTCTCCAGGAGTCTGTAAACTAAACCCTTCTTCCTACACCTGCGTGTTTCTACACCCTAATCTGCCTCTGCCAACTCTATGATGCTTGAATTTCTAAACCTTTGTGATGCACATGGAAAAATCCTATTCACTCAGATTCCAGACTCTGTGGATGTGTGCACGTATGTGGTGAGCATGTATTTGTGTGTGTGCATGTGCATGCACCATGTGTGTGTGCCATATGTGTGCAGGCACCCATCAAGACCAAAAGAGGGTGTCAGGTCTCCTGGAGCTGGAGTTACAGATGGTTGTGAGGAACTCTACTTGGGTGCTGAGAATTGAACCCAAGTCCTCTGGAAGAGCAGTAAGAGGTTTTAACTGCTGAGTCACCTCTCTGGTTCCATTGACTTTTATTTCTAAAGATTTATTGTTCAAATTCTCTTTTGCCAGGGTCTAAGTTATGGCCTTTGGGAATTCTAAATTTATATTCGTTTGAAGGAGGTAGATTATGATTCTATTTTGTTCAAGACAAGGTCTTGCCTGGTTGGCCTGTAACTCACTCTGTAGACCAGGCTATCCTTGAACTCACAGAGATCTGTTTCTTGAGTGCTAGGATAAAAGACATGGGCCACCATGTCAAAATTGTGTTTTGTTTCTTGACACAGAATCTCATGTAGCCCAGACTTTCCTCAAACTCATTATGTGACCAAGGATGACTTTGAACTCTTGTTTGTTTGTTTGTTCGTTTTTGGGGGGCATGGCGGTTTGAGAAAGGGTTTCTCTGTGTAGCCCTGCTCTCCTAGAACTCACTTTGTGGACCAAGTTGACCTTGAACGCAGAGATTTGCCAGACTCCGCTTCCCAAATGCTGGGATTAAAGGCCTGTGTCACCACCGCCTAGCAACCATGAATTTCTAATTCTGCTGTCTCTACCTCCTAAATGCTAAGATTCCAGGTCTTTGCTATGTGTTGCTGGGGATTGAACCCAGGTTTTTGTATCTGTTCAGCAAACACTCTACTGAGTGCTTGATTAGGTTTAAACACCAAGTGTCTCTTGTTCAAGTTGACTGTCTCCATGTCTTCATGTCCCTCCACAGAATTTTCCCCTAGAAATGCTTTGCACATTGTAGTAAGTTTATTTCTTTCATAAAAACATTTTTGTTTATTTTTGTGTGTATAGGTATTTGAACTGCATGCATATCTGTGCACCACATGTGTGCCTTGGGAGGTAGAAGATGGGGCGAGATCCCCCGGCACCAGTTACAGAAGTCGTGTGCTGCCATGTGGGTGCTGGGAATTGAACCTGAGTGCCCTAGAAGAGCGGCCAGTGCTCCTAACAGTTGAGACATTTCTCCAGCCTGCTTTATTTCCACTTCTGTTATGCCTTTAAGATACTGTGAATGGACTCATCCTGTGTCATATTTTCTAAGTACTTTTTATTGTTTGATTGGAATGCTATTGATTTTTGTATATTTATTTTGTAATTGGCCAAGTTCCTGGACCCAGTTAATATATTTAATGGATTTCTGGGAGGGATTTCTAGACATTTAATCATATGAATTTTAAATAATGATTACTTTGCCCCCTCTTTTCTAATATTTATCTCTTTTTTTCATGTATTCTTTAATTAAATTAACTAGGACTTTCAGAACAATGTTAATTAAGAGCTGTGGTATGGAGATAGCGGGAGCATCATGTTTTGAGGTCAGTCTGGACTATGAAATGAGATTCTGTTTTTAAAAAAGTTGCTGTAGTCCCTTCGAGATTCTACCCTCCTGAATGCTCAAAGGAAGCTCCTTGTCTGTGTATCCAGAATATTGGGCATTAACAGTTTAGATACAAGATTGTAAAACATCAGAATCGGGGCTGGGGATTTAGCCCACTGGTAGAGCACTTGCCTAGCAAGTGCAAGGCCTGGGGTTTGATTCTCAGCTAAAAACAACAACAACAAACAAACAAACAAACAAAAATATCAGAAGCGAACTTCTGCCATTGTGCTGTAAGCCTGTATTTAAGACCTCCTCCTTCAATAAACGGCATTCGGCATTAGAAGAAGAAGAAGAAGAAGAAGAAGAAGAAGAAGAAGAAGAAGAAGAAGAAGAAGAAGAAGAAGAAGAAGAAGAAGGGGTCAAGATCATGATGGGGAAACCCACAGAGACAGCTGACTGGTACCAGTTGGAGCTCACTGACTCTGGACTGACAGACAGCACGGGAACCTGCATGAGATGGAACTAAGCCCGCTAAATGTGGGTGACAGTTGTGTGGCTTGATCTGTTTGTGGGGTCCCTAGCAGCAGGACCAGGACTTATCCCAGGTGCATGAACTGGCTTTTTGGAACCCATTCCCTGTGGTGGGATACCTTGCTCAGCCTTGATACAATGGGGAGGGGCTAGGCTCTCCTTCAACTTGGTATGCCAGACTTTGTTGACTACCATGGGAGGCCTTACCCACTCTGAGGAGTGGATGCGGGTAGAGTGGGAGGGTGGTGAGGAGGCAGGAGAAGGGGAGGGAGGGGAAACTGGGGTTGGTATGTAAAATGAAAAAAATTTTAATAAATAAATATATTTTAAAAAGCTGCTGTAGGCATTCTTGATTGTTCTTCACCTAGAAGAACTATTTGTATAGTATTTGGATAGTTGTATATATGTGTGTGTGTGTGTGTGTGTGTGTGTGTGTGTGTGTATGTGTGTGTGTGTGTATAGTTTATATCTATCTCTCTATATAAAATCATTTGATGCAGATGCTTACAACTACCTTGGAACATTAGAAACTGTGGTGCATTGTGCTGCATGCCTGCAAAGCAAGCAATCTGGAATGTGTACACAAGAAGACCAGAAGTTCAAGGCCATCTTCCACATAGTGGGTTCTAGGCCAGCCTGCACTAGAGACTCTGATTCACAAATGAAACAGGGTCAGTGAGGACAGGTAGGGTACCTCGATGGAAAAGATGCCAGCTGTCAGGCCTGAAGACAGATTGCCCAGGATCCATATGATGGAAGGAGAGAACTGACCCCCACAAAATTGTCCTCTGACTTCCACACGTGCACACACACACACACACACACACACACACACACACACACACACACAATACGTAAGTGTAATAATTAAAATAGGTCTGGCAGGATGGTTCATTGGATGAAGGTGTTTGATACTAAGCCTAATGACCTGAGTGTGACCCCTGGGACCCACAGGTAGAGAAGAGAATTGATTCCTGTGAATTACGATTTGATCCCCACAGGGCAATTGCTTCTGCATACATACAAATCAATGAATGTCAAAAAACTTTAATGTATAATATAAAAGTATCATTTTTATTTTGGTGAGATTTTAAAAGCTTAGGAATATTATATTTATCAAATACATTTTCATTATCTTTATATAATGGTTTTCTTTTTCAAATTATAAATCAAATAAATTATATCAATAGATTTTTCTAATATCGATCTATGTTTTTATTCTTGTAATGAGTACCACTTGGCCTTGGTATATTTTTCTCTTAAACCATTACTGTAGTCTACTTTCTAGAATAAATTATATTAATCGATTTATTAATATTGAACCATCCTAACATTCCTATAAGCAACACCTCTTGATCTGGTATATTTCTCTTCTAATACACTGGAGCTTTCCTGGTAATATTTTGTAAAGGGTGTGAATTCAGTCTATAAAATCATTTGTACAAGAAACATCACATTCTGATATGCTTTTATTAGGAGTTTTGTACAAATATAAACCAATATAAAAATGGAAGCTGGGCATGGATGGTGGGTGGTGCATGCCTTTAATCCTAGCACTTGGGAGGCAGAGGCAGGAGGATCTCTGTGAGTTTGAGGCCAGCCTGGTCTACAAAGAGTGTTCTAGGACAGCCAGGGCTACACAGAGAAACACTGGCTTTAAAACCAAAACCAAACCCAAACCAAACCAAAACAAAATATTTTATGTGCATTGGTGTTTTGCCTGAAGGTGTGTTGTGTCATAGCTCCGCATTACAGCCAGGTGTGAGCTGCCATAGTCTTCTGGAAGAGCAGGCATCGCTCTTAGCGGGACCCATTTATCCAGCCTAAGATTTTTTGTTTTTGTTTTTTCAAGACAGGATTTCTTTGTGTAGAAACCGGTCTGTCTGTCTAGAACTGGTTGTCCTGGAACTCACAGTCTGTAGATCAGGCTTGACCTCAAACTCACAGAGATCCACCTGCCTCGGTTTTTGTTTTGTTTTGTTTTGTTTTTTTAATTGTTGTTGTTTTGTTTTTGTTTTTTTCTGTTGTTGTTTTTTCAAGACAGGGTTTCACTGTGTCACAGCTCTGGCTGGGAGTAAAGGCATGCGCCACCACCTCCTATTGAGACCAAGTCTTTCTCAGTAACATTGGGAATGCTTTCTTTTTCTTTTCTCTTTTCTGTGCTCTTGTTGTTCATGCTACTGATGAAACTATCCAAAATGTAGGATGTACTATTCCTTTCTAGTGTCTCAGCGGATGAGACCCACACCTGTCACTGTGCGGAGCCTGGGAGGTGAACTTGATTACTGAGGGGCAAGGCAGCTGGGTTGTTGTCTTAGCTGTCTGTGTCGTTATAAGAATATACCTGCCAGCTGTGGTATCACACACCTGCAATCCCAGCCCTTGGGAGGCTGAGAAGGAGGACCTAGAGTTCAAGGTCATCCTCAACTACAGTTTTGAGTTCAAGGTCAGCCTGGCCTCTATGAGATCCTCTTTCAAAACCCAAACCCAAACCCCAGACTAGGTAACTTACAAGCAGAAGAAACATATTTTCGGGAGTCTGGGGTGTCTGAGACTAAGATACCACAGCAGCCTGAGGTGTGTGGTTGACAGCCTGCTCCTTTTCTAATCTACACATGACAGAAGGGAGATGGGCCAGAGGGGTAGCTAGTCGATGCTGAGTCTATTCAAGAGTGCAGTGGGCTCATGACTCAGTCACTTTCAGCCTCACCTCTTCAAACCTTTGCTTGGAGGTTTCAGTTCACACATGAATTTTGGAGGGGCACACGTGTATTCAAACCACGGTAGTGGTTAATTAGGGCTGCAGGGACAGGCTAAGCTGGCAGGTGAGCTGGTATGGGGTATGGAATCCTCAGGGGGCCTCTTAGAGTTCTCAGGGGCATCTAAGAAGGTGGTGTGGAAAGAAAGAACAGGAATGTCTGGCACATAGTAGATGCTAGAGAGGCAGGCTTTGAGAATCACAAAGGTACAGGACCAAACCAAGAGACAGGTTAGTCAACCAGACATCATAGCCTCAACGGTTCTCTTTCCGGGCGGAGGAAACCCTCAGAACTCTTCTCTGCTGTGGCAGCACCCTCATATGCCTTCCAGGTCCAGCGCCCCTTGTCAGGCTAGAGATATAGTGGCCTCAGTAGCCAGCTTTTGTTTGCCAACTCGGACTTGCCTAAACCAGGGTCCTACAAACATCCCCTGGCCTGGGGTTGTATTGGAAGATTTGCTCAGCAAGGAGTAGGAGCAATTCATATTTTCATTGGTTTGTAACAATGTAAAAGTGGTGGTGAATTTCAAGTGAGTGGATTAAAGCAGTACCTACTGGAAGAAAATGGAGTCTCTGGACTAATAAGGAATATCTGCCCTCTCTTGGTTTGGGTGGGGCCCATCCAATCGGTAAGGGGCAAGATAGAAAGGGAGATAGATATAGACAAGGCAAATTCACTCTCTCCTGGAACCAGAACACCATCTTCTCCTGTCCTTGGACACCAGAATCTTCAGGCTGTGCATCCTCTGGTAGCAGCAACCCCCAGATTGACTTCAAATTATATAGTCAGCTCTCTGGATTCTCTGACCTTTGAACTTAGAATGAACTGTGTCAGTAACCTCCCTGGTTTCCCAGTAGCTTCCATCTTGTGGAGTTTGTCAGCTTCCAGGATTATGGGAGCCAATTCCTTTAATAAATAAATAAATATCTTCTGGGGCCAGCAAGATGGCTCAGGTTAAGAGTGTTTACTGCTCTTCAAGAAGACCTGAGTTTAGATCCCAGCACCAAAGCTGAATAGCTCACAACTGCTTCTAACTGTAAACAGCTCCAGGGGACCTTACACCCTCTTCTGGAGTCCACAGGCCCTTGTACTCACATATGCACATACCCATACCCATAATTAAGAAAATATATTAAATAGCTTCTATGTTTATATTTATTTTTACTTTTTAAAAATTAATTTTGTAATCCGGGCGGTGGTGGCACACCCCTTTAATCCCAGCACTCAGGAGGCAGAGGCAGGCGGATCTCTGTGCATTCGAGGCCAGCCTGGGCTACAGAGTGAGTTCCAGGAAAGGTGCCAAAGACCAGAGAAAATAAATGGTCACTCCACTCAGATGGGAGCTCAGAGTAAAGAAGGTTGAGTCTTCAAGGCAGCCAAGCACAAACTTAGGAAAGAAAGGGACCGTCAGGAATGAGCAATGTTTGTTGAATTCTGTAATCATCAGGTCTCTCCAGGAAAGAAGATAAGAGATGGTCACAAAAAAAAAAAATATTAATTTTGGGTTAGGGATTTAGCTCAGTGGTAGAGTGCTTGCCTAGCAAGCGCAAGGCCCTGGGTTCGGTCCTCAGCTCCGGAAAAAAAAATTTCGTTTATATGTATGTAAGTCTTGTCTGCATATATGTCTGTGCACCATGTGCATGCCTGGAGCCCAGAGAGGGCCAGAAGAGGGTGCTGGATTCCCTGGGGCTAAAGTTACAGTTTTGAACCACCATGTGGGTTCCAGGACTTGAACTTAGGTCTTCTGGAAGAGCAGCTAGTGCCCTTAATTGCTAAGCTCTCTCTCTAGCCTCTATATGTATATATGTATTTATATAATGTCTATCTGTCCGTCCAACCATCCATCCGTCCGTCCATCCATCTCTTATCTTCTGCTTCCCTGGAGAGACCTGATGATTACAGAATTCAACAAACAATACTCATTCCTGATGGTCCCTTTCTTTTCTAAGTTTGTGCTTGGCTGCCTTGAAGACTCACCTTCTTTACTCTGAGCTCCTATCTGAGTGGAGTGACCATTTATTTTCTCTGGTCTTCCAGCCCTCCTAACCCCATTCCCTTCCTTCTCCGCGTGGTGCCCATGCTGAGACTTGCCCCTCAGAGAAAAATAGTCTGTCTTAAATCTTGTTTCTTCCTTACAAGGACCAGATACTCCTAGAGCTGGGATTAAAAGTGTGCACCACCACTGTCCACCCAAATTCCTGTTTAAAAAATCCACCTTGGAGTGGGGAATAGTGACTGATAGCAGAGGTAGGCAGATCCTGTGAGTTTGAGGCCAACCTAGTCTACATAGTGAGTTCCAGGTCAGCCAGGGTTAAGTGGGGAGATCCTGTCTCAAAAACCAAAACCAACCAACCAACCAACCAACCAACAACTACCTTGACAGCAAAATTCAGAACAGCTAACGTTGCTCCTCACACCTGTTGCCCCCTCCTGTTAGGTCTAAGGCAGTCCATACATCCAGAAATGAGCTCAAACTGGGCTATAGAAGGATTTCTTGTGGTCAGATAAGCCAGCATTCCTCAGGAACTTGCAAAACAGGTTCCCATCCCTCAAAGGGAGTCAGTTCCATTGCCTCCGGCAGAAGGGACCCGTGGTTCTCTACTGACCTGTGCCTGTGGTTGCCTATCAAAGCCCATACTGGCCCCCAGGCTCCCTCAGTCCCTAGTCACAAGTACCCATTAGACGTTTCAAAGCCCCCAGCTAGCATCCTGGCCCCTTTCACCTCCCCCCTTAGCCTAAAACTCCCCTGCTCCAGCTCACCGGCTTTCGTCCCTCAGCTACTCATCCTTCTTATAATTGCACGCTCTCACAGATAGCCCTGGGCATGTCCATCTACCTTTTCTCTCCGTGTTTGGACTCATCCTGACGCCTCGGGATGTTTTCTCTTTCTTATCCCCAACCCCTCCCCTCCAGAGCGGCCATTTTGGCAGCTTCCTTACGGAGCCCCCCTCCTGCATCTGGCACGGATTCTTGCAGACACCTCCCAGTCTCTTCTCAGTTGCCTTCTTGTCTCCCTGTCCCGACAGCAGCCTCGGGATGTCACGTCCTTCTGACGTACTTGTGTGCCCTCTCTGTTCCTCTCTCCTGATTTTGTGTGATCGGATCTTCATCCTCGAAGCCTTCCTCCTTCACCCCGAGTGGTCTCATTCCTACGCAGCTCTTGCCAGTCCCCTGTCTTCAGTGCTCTCATTCACAATTTCTGCTTCCCAAATTCCAGCCATCCCCGGGCTCCCTTCCTAGCTCCATACTCAAGCATCCAACCGCGACTCAACTCCTCTACTCCACAGTCTAACCGACACCTCACAGTGACTGCTCAAAACTGAATCCACGACTTATCTTATGAACAGCCTTCTTAAAAAGACTTTTTCCCCCGGTTTTATCTTATTTTTATGTGCATGAATGTTTTGCCTGCATGTTTGTGCCCAGTGCTCACAAAGTTCAGAAGAGGGTCTCAGATCATTTGGAACTGGAATTAGGTAGGGATGGTTGTAAACCTCCGTGTAGGTGCTGGGAATTGAACCTGGGTCCTGTGTGAAATTCTGGTGGTTCTACCACCAAAATACATTTAAGATTTGGATTTAAATACAATATTTATTTATTATTATTCTAAAAAACATTATGCATGTGTGTGTGCATGTGCGTGCATGCGTGCGTGCGTGCGTGCGTGCGTGCGTGCGTGTGTGTGTGTGTGTGTGTGTGTGCAGGTGCCTATGGAGGCAGAAGGTTGGATGCCCTTGAGCTGCAGTTGCATGTAGTTGTTAAACTACCTGACCTGGGTGCTGGGAATCACTGAGCCATCTCCTCAGGCCCTGGATGCTTCCATTTTTCAGTTTTTTTTTTTTTTTTTTAAAGAAGATTAGCCAGATATGGTAGCTCTCTTTAATTCCATCGCTTGGGGTGCAGAGGCAGGTAAATCTCATCCCTGTGAGTTCAAGTCCAGCTTGGTCTATCGAGTGAGTTCCAAGACAGTCAGGGCTCTGTAGAGAGATCCTGTCTCAAAACAAACAAATTAAACTTAAGATTTATTTACTTGGGACCGGATGATGGGCCCTCACATGGCAGAGGGGACAAGAGGGAAGAGGGTCCTAGTGGCCATCTCCTGACCTTTTCATACACCCTAGAGCCAGAGCGACTTAACCATCTCAAAGGACTTTGCTTGCTCATGCGGTCACTTGGGACTTCGATTCCAACCACACAGAATTTGGGGGAACATATCCATGCTAATCACAGCAGGAACTGTGTGTAACCCGAGAGAGTGGAGCCAGTGTGCAGACAAATGCTGAGGGACAGAGAGAGGAAGGATGGGAAGTGGAAGTGGAGCAGATGTGGGGGCAGCCGTGCGTTGACGGTCTCTCATGCTTTCAGGCCTTCTCCTGGTTAGTCTCCCCTTAGCGTCTCTGTTTCTTCTCAAGTCGGTTTTGATCATTTATATTTTGGATGATAATCAGGCTCCCGTGGGCTTGCACGTTGCTGCCATATGGTTATCTTTTCATCCCTTTAGTGACTTCTGTAATACTGCTGTATCTCCTATGCTCACCTCTTCTATGTCTTCCCCTCTCTTTGCTCATTTAAACTTGTTTGTAGCTGTGCACATTAGAAAGTATGCTCAAAGAACTAGAGTTTCAATTTCCCCTTAAATGTATTTCTTCTGCTGGATTCTCTCCCTTCCTTCCTTCCTTCCTTCCTTTCTTTCTTCTTCCAAGACAGGGTTTCTCTGTGTAGCCCTGCCTATCCTAAAACTCACTCTGTAGACCAGGCTGGCCTCGAACTCACAGAGATCCACCTGCCTCTGCCTCCCAAGTGCTGGGATTAGAGGTGTGTGCCACCATGACCTGCTCTTTCACTGGTTTCTTATTCATCCTTATTCATTGTTATCTTAGTCTTTTTCTAGTTTTTTTTTTCTAATGATGTATTTTGATTATTTTTAGTTATGTGTATATGTATGTGTCTATGTTTGGATTTGTGTGAGTGACTGTGGAGACCAGAAGACAGAACCTGGTCTAGGAGCTGTGAACTGTCTGACTGGGTGCTGGGAACTGAACTTGGGTCCTCTGGAAGAGAAGCAAGAACTCAACCATTGAGCCATCTCTCCAGCCACTTTCTCTAGGTTCCTTTTGTTCTTATTTTGTTTTGGAGGGAGACAGATTCTCACTATGTAGCTCTAGCTGACCTGGAACTCCCTGTGTAGACCAGGTTGACCTCAAATTCAGACAGATCTGCCTGCCTCCGCTGGGATTAAAGGCATGCACTACCACACCCAATCTTTTTTTCTAAGTTCTTAAGTTACAAATTTAGTTCATTTATTTTCAGCATTTTTACAGTGAAATAATTTGAAGATGTAAATTAACTTCTGAATACTGATCACTCCTATAGAGTCTATTGGTTTCGTATGATAAAACATTTCCATTTTAATTAATGTGATGATTTAAATTTCTGATTTGTTTTTCTTTAAAAAATTTTTTCAAAGGGGGAAGCTAAGACAGTTCTCCAATGCCACAAATTATGTTTTTGAATTTCCCAAATTTGAAGAAATTCAAGGGATCTGGACACCCTGAATGTGGTGGAGGAGCCTCACTCTGGGAAAACCACCTTCTTTATAGTGGTATCTCCTTTGCTGCCACAGTGGGCTGGGCCCTCACCTTAATCAAAAATCAAGATAATCTCCCTCAGATGTTCCCACTGGCCAGTCTGATCTGAGTGAGCTCTAGGTTGAGACCCCCTTCTCAGATGACTCTAGGCTCTGTCAAGTTGACAACTAGAACTAACCAGGACACTGAGGTCAGCCTCAAACATCTGGTCTACCTGTCTTCACATCCCAAGTGCTAAGACTACAAGCGTGTACCACTACACCCAGCTTCTCACTGTGAACTGTAAAAAGAGTTGATTCTCCTCCTCCTCCTCCTCCTCCTCCTCCTCCTCCTCCTCCTCCTCCTCCTCTTCCTCCTCTTCCTCCTCTTCCTCCTCCAGCTGAGGCTCGAACCCAGGGCCTTGCGGTTGTTAGGTAAGCACTCTACCACTGAGCTAAATCCCCAACCCGATGCTTCTTCTTAATGAAGATGTGACTATTTGTGTGGTTATTTGTTGATTTGAACTTCCTCCCCACACTGAGATCTTTAGTGAAAGGATCATGTCTGTCTTTTTCACTAATGGACCTTTGGGAAATAAACAAGTGCCTGGAACTTAGTAGGCATATGATATGTGCTTATTGAATTGAATGGCTAAACATGGTTGCTGGTGCAAATGTAAAATAGCACAACTCATTTTGAGGGAAGCTTAAAACTTTCTAAAAGAGAGAGACAGTATTTTGTATGCATTTTCCCTTTGACCCAGTAACCCTACATCCAGTGTTCTCAGCTGAAGGGTCACTGGGAAAACAATACCCAAAGGACTTTCACGTGAGGTTGCTTATCCTGTATTATTTGAAACAGCAAAAAACTCTAAATAATCGAAATGCTCACCATTAGGAGATTACCCAAACAGCTGTAGTATATTCACACAACCGAGTACAATGAGAAGGGACCTGGAAGGCGCAGTGAGATGCAGTGGCTTCCAGGATCTGTTGGGAAGTGGAAAAGTACCAGTGCAGGGCTGAGTACATAGCACGCTGTCCTTGCAGGACAGCGGGGAAGCAGGACACCAGCTTTCCACCACTGTGACAAAATACCCGAGACAAAAAATACTTCAAGGAAGGAGAGTTCTTTTGGTCATAACTCAGATTTCCGTCCATGGCTGCTTGACCCTGTCGTGACAGCCTGTTTCAAGGCAGAACATTACAGTAGAGAATGTATGTGGAGCCTACATTTGCCTTGTGGGAGCCTGTAAACGGAGAGAAGAAAGGACCAGGGTTCCAAGGTACCCACTAACCCAACTTCCTTCCAGTAGGCTCCACCTCCAAATGGTCCCTCACACCCTGTACCATCTGCCGGGGACCAAGTCTTTAAAACACCAGCCTTTGAGGAACGTTTGAGATCCAACCCATAGCAGAGGGGTATAAATGTGTACACAAATGGTTTATATTTGCAAGAAAAAAGCCCTGTCAGGAGGAACAGCTAAGAAGAAAGCAATAAAAAATGATTACTTACAAGGGAAGGAACAGGGTAGAGAGAGAGTGATGGAAATGGAACTCTCTAGATACTTTTATGTGGTTTTGACTTTGGAATCATATAAATATTTAATAGAGTCAAAATAACATTAAATCAAAAGGGAAGGAGGGGGGAAAAAGCAACCTCTATTATCTGAAGACATTCTGAAATGGAAGACCTGAAATGTACAGTGAGCAGGTGATGTAATCTTTCAGTGCAGATAACTGGCCTGAAGGGCTTTACCTCACAGCCTGTAGACCAGACGTCCTTAAAGAAATGTTTCTGAAGAGAAGGAGAGTGCCAAAGGAGTCTTAAAACTTCATCTGAAAGTCTTACTGTAAGAGAAAAAAAATATTGTCGCTATTTTTGAAACTTTTATAAAAAAAATCGCAGGGTAATATAAATAAGTAATTATGCTAATGCTGAAATCTAAGATCGGCAGTATGTGGAAAGGAGGTCTGGGGAAAAGATCAAAGAGACTAAATAAAACCTTGAAATGTTATATTTGACTTGGAGAGATCAGCAGGCACGTACCATTCTTGGGTTTTTCTGTTGGAAGTATGGATTTGCTGTCTCCATCTACCCACAACCTTCAGAAGCAGTGAAAATCCAGTCACTGAGTACAGCCTGGGTCAGAGTATTCTCCAAACACCAGGAGCCAGGGCTCCTTGGAGGAATGGCTGAGTCCAGGGCTGGGCCAGGAAATAGGGTATGGAAGCTTGAGGGATCTCAGTGGGCCAGAAAGTGAGGACACTGTTCAAGGCTGACAAACACGTGTGAAGGTGTCCTGAGGGATGGGATGCCCACTGGGGAGGGACAAAGGACCTAAGGGACGGGATGCCCACTGGGGAGGGACAAAGGATCTGAGGGATAGGATGCCCACTGGGGAGGAACAAAGGACCTGAGGGATAGGATGCCCACTGGGGAAACGGAAGAGTGATTCCAGTTCATTGAACATGTAAATAATCATCTGCTCACATGTGTATTAGTTCCTTCTGGATTGATGTGACAACATGCTTGGCAGGAACAATTTGTGAGAAGAAGGATCTGTTTTGACCCCTTGTTTTAGAAGGTTACAGTCCATCATAGTAAAAAGTCCTGGAGGAATGGCTGAGCCCATGGTGGCAGGAACCTGTGTAGTGCCTGTTCACATCGCTGCTGACCAGGAAGCAGAGGAGGTCAGAGCCAAGGTTAGACTTGACCTTCAAAGGCCTGGTCCTATGACCTCCTCCTCTTTCTAAGTGTTCATTATTATTATTATTATTATTATTATTATTATTATTATTATTACCATTGCGTGTGCAATGTGCCTGTGCATATGTGGGGGGAGGTCAAAGGGCAATTCTGTGGGGGCAGTTTTCCTCCTCCACCTTCACTTGGAGTATTGGTTAGTCACGTCAGCTTCCCACAAACTAAGGTCACATGAGAAGAGGGAGCCTCAGCTGAATTATCTCCATCAGATGGGCCCGTAGACAAGACTGGGACATGTTCTTCATTGATGATTGACGTGGGAGGGCTCAGCTCACAACTGTGGATGGTGCCACACCTGGGCAGGTGGTCTTGGTTTGTATAAGAAAGCAGGCTGAGCAAGCTATGGAGGGCATTTGGCTTTGTACACTCACTCCCACACATCACGTGTACCCCACCCACCATGGACCTTCTTAGGTAATCATCAATCCTCTAGGGTTCCTGCACTGACTTCCATCAGTAAGTAACTGTGATTGGAACATGGGAGCCACACTAACCCTTTCCTCTCCAAGTTGCTTCATGATTTTTATCACAGCAACAGAAAGCTCGTTAGGACACTGGGTTACAGGAATCAGACTCGGGTGGTCGGGTCTTCCTGGCAAGTGCTCTATCATATGGGCCATCCTGCCAGCTCCTGCTCCTCTCTTTGTGAGTTCATATGTGAGAAGGTCCACGGCAGGTGGGGTACACATGATGTGTGGGCATGGGCATGTGAAGCCAAATGGCATTGTGTGGGAGCCATCCAGCTTGTTTTTTGAGCAGATTCTTTCACCGACCTGGACCTTGTAAATTATTCTAGACTGGTTGGCCATCGGAGTCCACCTGTCTCTGCCTCCCCAGCACTGGAATTACAAGTGTGTGTCCCAGTCCCAGACTTCTGTACATGGAGACTGAACTTGGGCCTTCATGCTTGCAAGACAAACATTTTATGGACTGAGTCATCTTCCTAGGCCTCCGGTGACCTATTTCTGTCAGGCAGGCCTTCCTTTCTAAAGACTCCCAAAGTTGAGCCACCAGCCAGGAAGCAAGCAACCAAAACAGGAGCCTTGGGGGAACATATCAGATTCAAATCAGAACAACACTGATAGAAACACAGAGGGGAGGGAGCCCCAAACATTATAAATACCATTGGAAGTAACTAGGGCATAGTTCCTCATCCTGAGAATTACCAACGAGGAAGGAAAGAATCAGGCCTGTAGCCTGTCATTCCTCTACTATTTCATCTCGACTTGAAAGTCCTAGCTTATGAGGGAAAGTTTTATATATATATATATTCCAGCTAATAAAAGCACAAGGATTGATAGGATTAGAAAATCACTTTTTATATCCCTTAATAAAATAATTGATTCAGGCAATAACCGCTGATGGATGGACTGATTAATCGGAGAGGTTGATAAGCAATGTCCTAATGGGAAGCAGATCATTACCTCTGATCACACCTACACCTGAGAACTTTGTGTGTCCCTGGAGGTGTTGTGACATACAAAGCCCCACCTGTGAGGCGTTTCCCAAACAAGAGACCCTAGAGAAAGGATCTGGGTCCAAGTAATTTATTTGAGAGACGGTCTTAGGGCTAAAGGAGAGAGGTAGTGATGTTGGGGAGGAAGAAGCCGACAAAAAGAATGATCAGGGCCAGGGTGGTTCAGTCGTAAAGAGCTTGCCATAGGAGCATGAGGCCCTGTGCTCAGATCGCCAGTGCGCATGTAAAGCCTGGAGCAATGGGATGTGCCTGTCATCACACCACAGTGGAGCCGAAGACAGGGGACCCCAGGACCTCACCAGGAGTCAGCCTAGCTATATTGGTGAGCTCTAGGTACACACACACACACACACACACACACACACACACACACACACAAAGGTTTTTTTGTTTTTGCTTTTTTTTTTTAAATGAACTATTGAGCGGGTTACACTCAGGCAACTGGAGCTCAGACTACAGAACATTCCAGAAACCTCCCCTAGAGAGCAAGGAGGCTGGGGATTTAGCCTCTGGTTCCCACTCTGTCCTTATCTAGGGATGCTTACCTCCCAGTACTTCTTAGGACCAGAGAATTCCCTCAAGTGGCAGGTTCAGAACACACAGGAGAGTCTACTAATGACCTCCAGGACTGGCCATAGACATATGGCCAGGCAGTGCCAGCACCATTATGGGACCTTGTCAGAGGGCTAAACCTCGGGCTGACCTCTAGTTACTGGAAATTCAGGGAGGGAGGAACAAAGGAAGGGTGCCGTGAAGAATGCATTCTGATGGAGGACACTCTACAGGACACACGATCCTCTAACAGGGTCTTCTCTGAGCTGGTTCCCACTGTGGGCAACTGGACTTGAGCCCAGTGGGACCTCTCTGAGTAAGAGAAAGCCTTCACAAGGCCGGAGGCTGAGGCATCCCTCCAGGACTCCAGCCCTGGCCTCTACTCCCTGGATTCCCTAGCTGTACCTGCTCAGGGACTTCCCAGTTAAGCCCTGGCCCGGAAAAGCTGAGGAGAGCTGCAGGGCATGGTCCAAGCGGAGCTCAGCAAGGGGCAAGCGGAGGGTTCCCCAGTGTCTTCAGTGTCTTGACAGTCTCTCTCACATGAGCTTGAAACTCGGTCATTGTAGCCAAGTGGACACCCTCTGGACACCTCAGGCAGGTGTCTCCGGCCCTCACTAAGCACAAGCATTTCTTTAAAAATATTTTTATTTTTAAAGATAGTGTTTCTGTATGTAGCCCTGATTGTCCTGAATTCACTCAGGCTGACCCCAAACTCATGGGCTCCACCTGTCTCTGCTGGGATTAAATGCATGTGCCACCACCACCCAGCTAGTGGGGGCTTTTTCTAATTTGTAGAGCTATTTAGCCAGGGTAGATTTAGCACAATCTACTCTGTTGTACCTAGGTACAGATTGCAGGGAGATTTTCACTTCCATACTATGGCTTCCTCTGGGGATATCAACAGTTCGGCTCTCTGGTAGGGAAGGCTGATGAGTGGTCATATGCCGATGGGCTCCTCAGAAAAGCTTGAGCTGGTGGGACTTGGCAGATAGTGGAGGGCTCAGTGGTTAGCGTGGCTCTTCAGCCAAGGTGGCCTGTGGCAGACACTAGAGAAGCCACAGGAGGTAAGCCGGAAGTGGGGAGGGGGTGGCCTGGATCCCTGAAGTTCCAGATGCTCATGGAGGGGTTTTAGCGACCTCTGAGCACTGATTGCCCACCTGAAAGTCCTGCAGCGTGGATTCTTTCCTCCCACATCCCCTGACCTCTGCCAAGGTCGCTGCTCTCTCCCTCCTGTCTCCCTGCTCAGAGCCCCGCGCACTTCCCCAGGGGCACACAGCTCGGGGCTTCTCAAGTCTTGTGGGACCTCTAGTTAAGGCGTACATTTATCTCCAGCTTTCCCCGGGACCTTCCCTTTTGATTTTCAAGAACATTTTCTTCTCTCTGCCAAAGCAGTCCTTCCGAATCAAAGGCTTCGCCTTTCTAAAAGCGCCGTTTCTGAAGTGGGCTTCAGATGCACTGGCTGGGAAGTTAGGGAACAATGACATGGGAACATGGGCTGTTTCTCTCTCTTTATCTTCTTGCAGTAAAAGCTCTAATTCTCCTTGAGATAAACTGGAGCCTCTGATTGACGTGAGGAAGCAGGGAAAATGAAAGCCAAATTATTATTATTTCAAGTTGTGTTCTCGCAGCGTTCCAGAATGTCTGTGGTGGGTTTGTGATCCCGGACTTTGTCGTCTTTTTACTTTATACACGCACGCCTCTGTCATTTGCAAGTTAACTGTTTTCATGTAGTCAAGTCTAGATGTGTTTCTTATCTTTCTTCTAATGCTTTTTCTGGGGTTTTATTTTTTATGATTGGTTATTTCTATCAAAGGGACTTTGTATGGGTGTCGAGCGTGAGATGGAGTTCCAATTTTGTACTTTTCGGATTGTAGGGCCACTTATTTTTGTAATGTTTATTAAATAATACCTTCACAAAGAGATTGAAATCTTAGAGTACATAGATGGATAGATGGAGTTCGTCATGTTTTATAAAATATTTTTATTTATGGCTCGACCAGTCCCTCATTTTCCGTGTGTGTGTGTGTGTGTGTGTGTGTGTGTGTGTAGGCCCGAGGAGGTCAATGTCTTCTACAGCTCTTGGCTTTATTTATTTACTTCCTTGATATGAGACAGTCTCTCCCTGAGGCTAAAGCTTGCCTTTTTTATTTCCAGTTAGGCTGGCTGGACAGCTACTCCCAGCTCGCCTCCTGTTTCTGATACTCTCAGCAGGCACAGGTGGCCACTCCCAGTTCTTTGTGTGTGTGTTTGAGATCCAGACTCACGTCTTCATGCTTTTACCACAAGCACTCTTACCCACTACTGATCCATCTCTCCATTCCCAACTCATTTTAATAATAATAAAAAAGTTAGTTTTGTTTGAGACAGGGTTCCTTTACATAGCCCTGGATTGCCTGGAACTCACTATGTAGACCAAGCTGCCTTGGAACTCAGAGCTCCTCCTGTTTCTGCCTCCTGAGTGCTTCACTCAATATTTTTCCTTCGTTGGGCATGGTGGTACATGCATGTAATCCCACCACTCTGGAAGCTGGAGGAAGAGGAGCGTTGAAGGATTTGAGTCAGGCTTATATACTGAGCTACATAGTGAGTTTGAGGCCAGTCTGGACGACGTAGCAAAACCCTGTGTCAAAACACAAAAACAGGGCTGGGGCGACAGCTCAGTGGGTAAGGGCACTTATGTGAGAACCTGAGTTCAAATCCTCAGGACCCGTGCCACCTAGTTATTTCCTGTTGCTGCTATGAACACGGTGACCAAAAGCAACTTGGGAGGAAAGAGTTCATTTGACTTGCGTGTCCCCTTCACAGTCCACCACTGAGGGAAGCAAAGACAGGAACTCGAGGCAGGAACCTGGAGGCAGGAACTGATGCAGAGGCCATGGAGGAGTGCTGCTTACTGGCTCGCTCCCATGGATTGCTCAGTCTGCTTTCTTTCTTTCTTTTTTTAAATTTATTTATTTATTATGTATACAGCGTTTCTGCCTACATGTATGTCTGCAGGTCAGAAGAGGGGCACCAGATCTCATTACAGATGGTTGTGAGCCACCATGTGGTTGCTGGGAATTGAACTCAGGACCTCTGGAAGAGCAGTCAGTTCTCTTAACCTCTGAGCCATCTCTCCAGCCCCTCAGTCTGCTTTCTTACAGAACTCAGGTCTACCTGCCCAGGGGTGGTGTGCCCACAGTGGGCTGGGCCCTCCCACATCAATCAGTAATCAAGGAAATGCTCCATAGGCATCCCTGCAGGACAAGCTGATGGAGGAACTTCTTCAATTTCTGTTCCCTCTCCCCAGGTGACCCTGGTTTGTGTCAAGTTGATTAAACTAACCAGCACATCATCTGTAGTGTGTGACACACTTGTACAAGATGGAGATGGGAGGAGAATCCTTGGACGTTCAAGGGCAGCTAGCCAGTATGCACAGCCACAAAACAACAGGCGAGCAAGGTGGAAGGTGAGGTCATCCTCTAACCTCCACGTGTGCCCGCACTCACACCCAAGATTGCATACAAACACACGGACATACAGTAGACACACAAAAATAAATAAAAAGCACAAAAATAATCTTTTTTTCTTTCTTGCAGGAGACGTGTGGAATGAGAATCAATGTTTAACAGGCGCAGAGTTTTCATTTGGTTCAGGAGAGGATGGTGCTGATGACTGCAAGGCATTCGGAATATGCTGAATGCCACCGATTCAACAATTAAACAGGTTAAAATGGTGAATGCTGTGTGTGTTTTCCTATAACAGAATACTGTATATTTTTCTGGTGTGTTTTCTTCTTGTGTAATCGGCCTTGTATCTTTTTCCCCTTCCAGATTAACTTGAGAATCAGCTTGTTCCATTCTATTAAAAGTCCCTTTGATATTTTTACTGCAATTACATCAAGTTTATAGATTGCTGTGGGGGAGACCTGACATTTTTATGGCCCTGAACCTTCCCCTAGGTGGAGCGTCTCCCTTTGACTAGGATCTCTCTTTATGCCCTGCAGTAAAGTTGTGTAATTTTATTCAGCATATTCTTAGCTATGTGATGGTTTTAGTTGCCTCTGTGATTAGAATATTGGGTCCAGTACAGGGCTCCTGTTGTAGTGACCTCAGCCCGGCCAGGGGATGCTCGGCTGACTCTGCCAGCACCTGAGACAGAAAGCACGCGCTGCCGGAGTCGTTTCAGGAAGGCAGCAAGTGGGTCTGTGCTGCAAGGCTTCATGACTGAAGGGACAGGAGGGTTGGGCTCAGCTGAAGGAGCTGGCAAGCTCCAGAGGAGGGGGCCTTCTGGAAGGCTCTTCTAGGTCAGAGGGGCCTGAATGTGTCATCAAAGGGGTCATGAAGAGGACGAGACTGAGGTGCCAGAGATGGGAGCTGTTGCTTGCCACTAACGAGGACGTGGACAAGATGCCTCTCAAGTCATGGAGCCATCGTGGCCTTGGAGCTGGGAGAACCTGTCATACACTAAGTTTCTTGGTTTCTCAGAAGGGTGAATTCTAAGGGTGGGTTTCACTGTTTCCACTAGGCTGTCACTGCACGCAACGGGGACTGTGTGAGTAGGGTTCATTTCTGTGCAGGGCTCCTGCTGGTCCCCAGGGGACAGAGATGGCTCTGAGTCCACAGCATGGCCAACGACAGGGTTGGTCCTGTGCCCCTACTCACTCTTGGGCCAGGTCCCTACCCAGTACCCAGTGTGTGCACCCCATGCTGAGCACAGGGTGGTGTGTGGGCAGCGCAGGAAAGATGACTAGATGCAGGGCTTTGGAGACACCAACGAGGTCTTTTTGTTGTTGTTGTTCCTGAAGGGCCCTAACTTATGCTCCAAAGGAAGTCCCTGCTTCCTTTGGTAGAACACCACGGAATCTTCCATTTGTCTATTGTCATCCTTTTCTCTTTTTATGAGGGGTCTCCTGTGCCCAGGCTGGTCTCTAACTGATTGTTAGGTCTCAAACCTGGGACAAAAGGCTGAAGTGCCTATTTAACATATCAAAGCAGACAGTGTCTGGCCAGGTTCTCCTTGAGTGCCCAAATCCCTACCTGTTACAGGGTCCTCCTGGTCTGCAGACCCTGCCCCTACCCTAAACTTCTGCAGCCAGGAGTTGGGCTGCCTTTCCCCAGCTGCCCTGCCCTATAATCCAGCCATGTTGGTTACCCCTCTCCATTCCCCTCCCTCTCTCCCCACATGGCCAAGCTCAGTCTGGTCGTGTCCACTCTGGACTCTCCCAGATGTCTCTGCCCCTGTCTATGCTCTCCCTTTTATCTACAATAAACTTTCTCCTCCACCTTATCCAGGACCAGTGTGTTCTTTCTTTTATTTCTTTTTTTCATTCACTGACTACATAGCCAAGGACAGCTTGAGCTTCTGAACCTTCCAGTTTATGTGGTGCTGGGGATCAAGCCTGGGAGCCCATGCATGTTAGACCCACAGTCTACAGAATGAGCTATAGCTCAACCTCACTTCATGTATTTTTTTTAAATTTATTTTTATTCTATGTGTATTGGCATTTTGCCTGCATGTCTGTGAGAGGGTGTCAGAAGCCCTGGAACTGGATTTATAGATAGTGCTGGGAATTGAACCTGGGTGCCTTGGAAGAGCAGACAGTGCTCTCAAGCGCTGAGCCATCTCTCCAAGCCCCCTATTCCATGCATTTCTGTAGAGGCCAGGGATGGCAAGAGGCCTCTGTTGGAATAGGGAAGTCGATCTGGCAGGGTCGGTGCTCCTACTTACATTAGACATGGAAACACCCATGGAGTGCACTTCTTAGGTGAGGTGGGAGTCCAGCTTGGTTAACAAAGCTTTGAACAGTCCAGGGACAGTCATAAAGAGCACCCAGGGAGGGAGGCTGTATGAGAAGTAGAAGGCCAGGTGTGGTGGCGCACACCTTTAATCCCAGCCCTGGGGAGCAGAGGCAGGCGGATCTCTGTGAGTTTGAGGCTAGCCTGGTCTACAGAGTGAGTTCCAGGGCAGCCAGGGCTATTTAGAGAGACACTGCCTCAAATAAATAAATAAATAACAAATAAGCAAACAAATGAAAGAGAAATAGAAAGTCACAGCTGAAGGACAAGGAGGCGCCGGGCCCTGAAGAGCAGAGAAGAACATTCTAGGGTAAGGTCAGACACTCAAAAGACATGAGGCTGGATGGTGACTTCTTGGTGCCTTTGGAGAGCTCAACATTAGCCAGAGTGACTGACTGTCTTCCATAGAACTATCGCAAATAGATGTCCCTTGGGATGCCCGCAGCAGTCTTACCATCTACGAGCATGGTGAGTGTGAAGAACTGATATACACCCACTGTGTCCCTGTTTTCCCTTCCCCAGAGTGTACATTACCTCTGTGTAGGTTGCTGGGGAATATTGTTTTAAGGTGTGCTCCTTTTGTTTATGTTGCATTGGTTTAACTCTGTGAAGCTGTGTTACTGTGCCTGTGTAAAACACCTGATGGTCTAATAAAGAGCTGAATGGCCAACAGTGAGGCAGGAGAAAGGATAGGCAGGGCTGGCAGGCAGAGAGCATAAATGGAAGGAGTGATCTGGGGGAGAAGTAGCCCAAGAAGGAGGATGACTCCAGGGGTCAGCCACCCAACTCCTCAGCAAGCCACAGAGTAAGAGTAAGATTTACAGACGTAAGAGAATAGGAAAAGCCCTGAGGCAAAAGGTAGATGGGATGAGTTAAGTTAAGGAAAGCTGGCAAGAAATAAGCCAAGGTAAGGCCGGGCATTCGTAAGTACGAATAAGCCTCCGTGTGTGATTTATGTGGGAGCTGGGTGGCGGGCCCCTCAAAAGAGAAAAAACAAACAACAGTAGGTGTCTGACAGACTCATCCCACAGGTCAGGTGGCAATCCCAGATCCACCCTGTGCTACCTGAGGACCCTGTCAACAACCCCCACGGTCTCCTCCACCTGTAACAGGAAATAAGAATGGCAATGCCGATGAGTTATCAGAAGATTCTGCCATTAGTAAGTGCAAGGACAGGGACAGAAGAGCTTGCCCAGTCAGTTTCGGGAAGGCCGAGTTCTGTCCTCAGCCCCCACATAACAAGCTAGGCCTGGTGGTGCACACATGTAATCCCAGTACTGGGCACAGGAACAGGATGAGCCTTAGGACTCGCAGACCAGTAGCCATGCCTGATCAGTGAGCTCCAGTTCCAGTGAGAGGCCCTGACTCGAAAAACAAGCTGGGTGGCGCGCACACACACACACACACACACACACACACACACACACACACACACATGCAGATAAATACTTTTTATATAGACAAAGGAAGCACCTACCTGATGCCTCCTTCCTCTCTCTGTCAGACATCTCTTCTCGGACCAGCTACCCTTCCTTCCTCCTACCTTCTCCTCCAGCACAAGCCAGCTCACCTCTCACCTTGGTGACATTTAGAGAAGAACTCGTCTACAGCCTTGGATGCCGGGCCCAGCACGTCCTCACATCTCCAGGCATCTATCACAGAGATCCAGGGATGAACCTTGGACTAAAACTCCTGCACACCTTTAAACATTTGCCTTTTGCATCTATACTCAACAGTTTGGCTGAAAATTAATCTTACACACACACACACACACACACACACACACACACACACACACGACTTTGTAGGTTTTTCTTTCTTTCTTTCTTTTTTTTTTTTGGTTTTTTGAGACAGGGTTTTCCTGTGTAGCCCAGGCTGGCCTCAAACTCACAAACATCCCCTGCCTCTGCCTCCCGAGTGCTGGGATTAAAGGTGAGCACCGCCACCACCACCCAGCCTCTATTGTTTCTAACATCAGAGGCTTCCATGAAGGAATCAGAGGCCAGCCTGTGGTTTCCCACTTGCCTGTCACTTGTCCTTTTTGTTTAAATGGCCAAAGGATTATTTCTTAGCTTTATAACCTCATAACTTTTTATTACAACCAATTTTCCTGAGTCTCATTAACTTTTCAGTACACCTCCCTTTTCTCTAAAACATTTTCTTTATGTCTTAGGATATTTATTTTATGTCATCTTAGTTGACTTCTTCAAATACTTCTTAAGCATGCATGATCCATGTTAGGTCTTTGTCACTGTAACAAAACACCCAAGGCAGACTACTTTATAGAGAAAAGAGGTTTGTTTATTTCACAGTTCTGAAGAGCATGGCACAGACTCTGGTGAGGGTCCTCCTGGAGTATGTCCCATCATGAGAGAAACACCGACTCTGCCTCTGTGTCACCCCTCCCCATCTCCTTGTGAAGCCACCGGGATCCAGTCAGCAGGAGGAGGAAGCTGCAGTTGCTAGTCTGCTCACAAGCGTCAATCATTTACAGACAGTTATCCAGAGTCCTGTCCTCCGGAACCCAATTGCCATCCACAAGCCCCACAGCACCCAACACTGTTACACTGGGGGCCAGCCTCCAGCAGGTGTGCGCTACTCAAAGCTCCCCCAACCACGGCTGTCATTTTCTCTCTTGTCAACTAAACTTCTGTTCACTTCCTTTCCCCTCCCCTGGGGGCCGGGATTGAACTCAGAGCCTCACTCAAGCTATGCAAGCCCTCTACCCCTTAGCTTGACTTCCAGCCCGCTTCCTCCTGGCTTTCCTGTTTTGGCAGTTTTATTTTGTGCTACTTTTTCTCTGAGTTCCCTTCTGTGTGCCTGTCATCTTCCTTCCGTACTTTCCCGAGACCCTTTGTTATCTTGTTATTATCTCGGTGAGCTCTCCTCTCTAGGCTTTTGTTTTGTTTCTTTGCTGGCATCCCGGGTTTATTTGGTTGGTTGGTTCCTCTTTTCATCTCCTTGCTTGACTTTGCCCTCCTTGGCTCTTGTATCGGCGTTCAGATCTGGAGGTGGTTTGCTGTTGATTGCTAATATTTGTGGGATGTGAACTTTCTCTAGGCAAGAGGTCGTGGTGGGGAGGAACTAGGGCTATTTTGGGATAGGAGAATTTTCCTTTTTCGTGTGAATTCTCTGAGCCTTTGCTTCCCCACAGGTAATGACTGCTTGCATTTGAGGACTCTCCTCTTCCCTACGCCTCAGTTGCCTGGGTGTGATTTTTATTTTATTTTTTTAAGATTAAACAAATTTGAACTGTGTGTGTGTATGTGTGTGTTCGAGTGCATGTCCGTGTCTGGCGTGGGATTTTGCATGTTAGTGCAGGGCCCACAGAAGCTGGAAGAAGGCATTGGATCCTCTGGAGTTAAAGGTGATTTTGAGGCACTCAACATGGTTTCTGGAAAACAGATTTGGTCCCCTTGTAAGATTAATGTGAGTTCTTCACCCTTGAACCATCTATCTAGCCTTGGACAAGTTTCTTAAACGCATGTGAGTATGTGTGTGTGTGTGTGTGTGTGTGTGTGTGTACACATGTGTACGTGCAGGCATGTGCAGGTGTGCATGAAGGACAACCTTAGGCGTCCTCCAGGAATGCTGTGCATCTTATTTTTGAGATGGAGTCTCTTACTGGTCTGGAGCTCACCAATGAGGCTAGACTGATGGCTGGTGAGCCTGGAGGATTCTCCTGTCCCCACCTCCCAACCTCTGCAATAATAATAAGCAAGTGCTACAATGCCTTGTGCTTCATTGATGGGCTGTCCTCCCAAACACAGGCAGGGTGCCTGTGGAGGTCAAAGGACAACTTAGTGGAGTCAGTTTTCCCTTCCATGTGTCCAAGGATTCCAGACATCAATACTGGGTTGTTGGGTTTGCCAGTGCCTTTACCCATTGAGCTCTTCTTCTTCTTCTTCTTCTTCTTCTTCTTCTTCTTCTTCTTCTTCTTCTTCTTCTTCTTCTTCTTCTTCTTCTTCCTCTTCTTCTTCTTCCTTTTCTTCTTCTTCTTCTTCTTCTTCTTCTTCTTCTTCTTCTTCTTCTTTCTTCTTCTTCTTCCTTTTCTTCTTCTTCTTCTTCCTCTTCTTCTTCTTCTTCTCCTCCTCCTCCTCCTCCTCCTCCTCCTCCTCCTCCTCCTCCTCCTCTTCCTCCTTCTCCTTCTTCTCTTCTTCTTTTTCGAGACAAGGTTTCTCTGTGTAGTCCTGGCTTGTCCTGGAACTCTCTCTGTAGACCAAGCTGGCCCCCAACTCTCATAGGTCTGCCTGCTTCTGCCTCTCAAGTGCCCGATGAAAGGCATGCATTACCACCACCTGGCACTACCCTGTGCACCGCTGAAACATCTTACTGGTCCCGTTTTGGTTTTTGAAACAGCATTTTACTCTGACCTGGAATTCTCTATGTAGTTCCAGTTGTCCTTGAATTTACAACAATCCTCCTGCCTTAGACTTCCAAGTGCTGGGATTACAGGTATGTGCTATCATGTCCAGAAGGTGAATGGTTCCTAATTCAGCCATTGTCCCTCCGTTCATTGAAAACTGGTGAGGTCCTGGGAAGCCCCCACACACCAGGTGGGCCTCCACTTTGTGCAGCCATGCCCTCTCCCATCCTGCTCTGAGAGGGGAATTCCCCACCCACCTCAGTTTCCTTCTGTGGCTTCCCATTGTCTTCCTTGGGGCTACTTAACTCTGCATTCCGTTGACCTCTCTGGCCTCATTTTCTGTGGGCTGCACTCTGTCTACACTGACGGACATCCTTCCTTCCTTCCTGCCTCAGCTTTACCCCAGTTCTTCTTGCCTGCTTTGTCTGTCTCCGGGCCTCAGCTGAGAAGATTGTAGGGGTGGGGGTAGGGGTGGGGGGGTGAGGTGAAGGGGGGGGCGTGGGGAGGGAGGGAGGGAGACAGAGACTCCCAGCAAGACTCAGCCACCTGCCAATGTCCCAGGACTACACAGAGTTAAGTCACTTAGGGAGTGACTGGCCTCTTCACTGTGGTGTTCAGAGTACAAGGCCGATACCCACCAAGAGCAGCCTTGGGATTCCCACAGGCAGCTCCTGGCACAAAAGGAGAGTGCTGCTGAGTAAGTGAGTGGGCAAAAGGAAGCCCTGCCAGGTCCCCCACAGGCTGGAGTTTCCATCTTCTGTTTATTTTCTTTCTTTTTTTAAGAACAGGGCCTATAATGTAGCCCAGGCTGGCCTTGAACTCATGGTCTCTCTACCTCAGCCTCCCTGTTTCCTGGGGGCTGTAAACCAATGAGGAGGGACAGAGGATAACACAGGGCTTGTAGCATAGTTCTGGCCTAACCGTGGGTGTTGGAAATGGCAGGCTGTGGCTGTGGCCCTGGGAGATCTCTGATGGAACAGGATGAAAACAGAATCTGAAGACAGCATGTGTTTTCATTGTGCAAATGGCATTTGGGCAGCAAGAGGCTGCATTTAAGAAGCAGGAAAAGCCAGTGGCCCCACGGATCTTCTGCATCTGATGTGTCAGGAAGAACTTTGGGGTCCAGTACTAAGATTGTCACCCTCTGCCGGTTCCTACCTGGTCACCTCTGGCCGGCACTGCTTACTGCCCATCTCTGTGCCTTACTCTCTCCGGTCTGGGAGCTGAGGGAATTAACTGAGGCAGTGCATTTGCGAGCCCTGGGGGTGGGGGGCAGAGAGTTCAGCCGAGGATAGACACTCGGTAATGTTTTCATTTTCATCAGCCCAGGTGAGCATTTCGCACACGGTGGCCATGCTTTAAATGTAACTTTGCGGCTATCCTGGCTTACACCCAGGCAATAGCTTCGACATTTTCCTAATTATTTCATGGTGGAACACAGTGCCGCTGGATTGACCCACCCTTATTCATGCAGGCATCTGCCTGCTCTTGGACTTTGTCTGGCGCTATAAATCATTCTGTGCTGAGTCCATACCCTGTGTACGGCGATGCATTCATTTGTATGGTTTGTGCCTCTTCTGTTGAAACTGGATTATTCTGCTGTTCATAGTTGCTGCTTCTGTCTCCTTTCTGGAATTATCTGTTCATGGCCTTGGGATGGATATCTCTTAGCAACTCAGATTTTCTTTTTTTTTTTTTTTTTTTTTTTTGTGTGTGTGTGTATAGAATCTTTGTGTAATGCAAATGCTTGGGTGAGTTTTCATTTTAGGGCTTATTTTGTTTTGTTTTGTTTTGTTTTGGGTTTTGTACTTTGAGACAGAGTTTCTCTGTGTAACCCTAGCTGTCCTGGAACTCACTCTGTAGACCAGGCTGGCCTTAAACTCAGAGATCCACCTGCCTCTGCATCTCAAGCACTGGGATTAAAGGAATACAACACCACTACCCGGCCATATCTGTTTTATGTTAGCCAGTCTCAGACAATTTGTAGATCAGGCTGGCCTCACAGAGCTCTGCCTGCCTCTGCCTTCTGAACACTTGGTTAGAGATATCTGCCACCCTTTGCTTACCTGTGTATTCACCACAGGTTCTGTGTGAAATACTACGGATATGGAGGTGAGCAAGACACTAAGGTCCCTGCCTGCTTGGAGTTCACAGTCCAATTCTGGAAGAGGCAAGAAGGAAGCTGTTTAGAATACTTTTCAATCAATTCATCAATACTCAACAAACTCTAAGACTCCTTACTGGGGCTGGAGACATGGCTCAGAAGTTAAGAGCACTGGATACTCTTCCAGAAGACCTGAGTGAGTTTGATTCCCAGTGTCAACACAGTGGCTCCCAACAGTCTGTAACTCCACTCCCAGGCTGGAACTGCAGGCTCTGCATATGCACACGGAACACAGACATACTCAAAGGCAGAATACCCATTACATATTAAATTTAAAAAATTCAATATTTAAAAAAAGATTTCTTTCAGGTTGGGGATTTAGCTCAGTGGTAGAGTGCTTGCCTAGCAAGCCCAAGGCCCTGGGTTCAAGCCTCAGCTCAAAAAAAAAAAAAAAAAAGATTTCTTTCTGCATTTTATATTATTCCTGGGAACTTGAATTCCTCCTTCCTAAAGCCCAAGCTAGCCTCCCTTGCAGCTGTGTGCAGCTGTGTGCCCTAGACCCCCCCAGTTGTACCCCCCATCTGAGGTGTTTTGGGTGTGGAAGGCATGCTGGCATCTCAGTTGTGGAATCAGCAGCGGCTCTCCCTTGAGTCCCTGCAGGGTTCGACTTGGAGAGATTCTCCAAAGCTGCATGTAGAGACTGTTACACCCCCAAGACATCCTGCTTAAACCAGCTGCCCACAAGCAGGAGTAACACATGCAAAGGGAGAAAGCCTCTATTTAGAGACTCAGGGGAATGGAGGGGTTGAGAGCTAAGAACCTGGCTCCACCCACAGAACCCAAACGCTCTAGAACGCAGAGAACAGGTGTTCCCACCCCGGTGTGCTCAGTCCAGCTTACCCACTCTCAGTTGACCCCTGCGTCTCCCTTCTTTGATGCTCATCGTGGATGCTCAGAACAAGGCTTCCCTCTCCCTTGTGAGTCACACGGGCTGCCGCTGGCTGGGAAGAGCCTCTGTTTGCGGTGCCCAGGCCCCAGCTTTGGATCTTTTACAGGAACTGCTGTTGAGTGTGGGTTGTCACGTGATCCTGTATCCAGGTCAAGGTTCATAAATGAACGAGGGGCTAGGGTTTGCAGCCTGATGGACCTGTCCCTGAAAGAAAGGACAAGTAGAGTCAATAGGCTGTCAGCTCCAGCATGTCTTGCCGAAGGCTGGCTCAGTGCCCCTGGGGGCCAGACTTGTGCCCTTGACATCACTGTGCTGATCCGCTGTGGAGAGATAAACAACCTCCACCCCCACCCCCCCCCCAAGCCCACCAGTCTAGATCTGTTTTAATGAAATCAGATTCATGTCCTGGGGGATAAAACAACTAGGAGAATGTTAGGGGAGTCAATCGCACAGACAGGTTTATCCACTGGTCCACAGCCTGTTAGCAACCCGAGATGCAAGGCTTTTTCTGTCGGATATATTTCTCTGCATTTCCCAAGGCTGGTGGATCAATAGCTACAAACAGCCAAAATAAATTTCTGTCTCTGCTCCCCATGCCCTCAGATGGAGGGATGGACTACTAGAAAACTCAGACTCTGATCCGGAGCTACGGCTGCCCAGGGGTCGGCACTCCGGATCACCCCAGCACTTTGTAGGTCAGGGCTCCAGTGCCTATTTCACAGACATGGAGACTGAGGCTAGGAGAGGACAGACCTGCACCTGATCTGCTGTCCTCAAGGCCTCTGTGAGTGTCCGTTGTTCTGAACATTGTCAGTGTCTACAGCTGGAAGCTATACCCATCACCTGGGAAGGGAAGCTCTCTGTCAAGGTCACACAGCCGGTGCATGGAAGAAACCAGCATGTGGGTTGCAGTACCCTTGTCCGGAAAGCTTGTCCTCCTGGGCCATCTGGCCTCTGTACTCAGGCTGGGGAATCAGTGGGGGGAGAAGCTGGAGGTATTCTAGAAGTCTCTGGAGGAAGGAGGAGGCCCCTTCTGGCCACAGAACCATGAGTGCCGAGGGTGTCGATTCCAAGCTTCAGAAGGACCTGATCCCCAGGGCGGCAGCTCTATTTTTCATCTCAAATCCATCAATAAATGGAGCCTGGTGGAGCCAGCCATTCCTGGCCACCTGATACCAAGAAGAGGGAGGGCCTACCTCATTTATTAGGCATTACCCATGTGGGACATCATGTGATGTCTCATGGACTATCAGCTTCTGTCTGCATAACATTGCTGTGGTCACTATGATGATCCCCATCATTGTGTACACAGAAAGAAGATGAAACTCAAAAGAATTGGGAAGTTGCTGGAGACTGTATGCCTTATACACCAAGCCATGATCCAAATACAGATCATACTCAGGTCTGTGGGCTCCGAGTCCATGCCCCATGGTCTTCATCACCATGATGAAGTAGCCCTGGCTAGTGGCAGCCTGGTCTGTGAATAGTCACAATTCTTACACACAGGAGGAGGCACGAGCTGGGTAGGGAGGGTTTCCAACTGACTCGGACCTTGGAATCCCCAGATGGAGGGAGCCTGGTGGAATGAGGCAGGAGAACAGAGCGAAGGCAAAGATGAGGTAAGACGAGCCAACGCATGTCAGGAACGGGGAGCAGTCAACAGTCCAGTGAGATTGGGGAAACAGGGAGCAGGCCAGGACAAGACTGAGAGAGATCTCAAGGACGGGCCTGGGGAGACAGCTGCTGGGAAAGTGTTTACTGTGCAAGCATGAGGACCCGAGTCCAGATCCCCAGCAGCTGTGTAAAAGCCAATGAGGCAGAGCGCTCTTGCAGTCCCAGGGTTGGGAGGCAGAGATGGGAAGATAACTGGAGCTATAGTTAGTGAGCTGAATCGGGGAGTTCCTGGGTCAGTGAGAGACCCTGTCTCAAAGAATATGATGGAGAGTCATTGAGGAAGACACCTCTACAGGAACAGGCACACATATGCACATGCACGCACACAGATCTGGAACACAGGCAGCTCTCATGTCTGTGCTTTGTGTGGAGTGTCTGTAGAGGAGGGATTTGAGGGAAAGACTAGGGGGAGAAGCTGAGACTTACAACAGCAGCAGTTTACTCCCTACTGTGTGCCATGGGCCTCACGTTAGGAGCTTTCCAGAAGTTACCACCTGGTTCCGAAAGCAGGTGCTCAACTAACGTGAGCCATTTGGAGGCCGTGGTTACCCCTCATTGACAGATGAGGGAACTGAGGCCTTGAGAGAGTAACTGGTACACTGATCGCCTCAGTGGATTCTAGTCTGGATGATTCTGGAGATGCTGCTCTGTTAAACGGGAGAGTGTGTGACAGAGGCTGTTTACTTGACATCCAGAGATGGGGACCATAAAGCAGGCTTAAGAGGTGACTGAGGCCACTTCCACTGTCTACCTGCCTTCCTCTCTGTTCTCGCATTTTTTTTTAAAGATTTATTTATTTATCATGTATACAGGGTTCGTTTGCATGTATCCCTGTAAGCCAGAAGAGGGAGCCAGATCTTATTACAGATGGTTATGAGCCACCATGTGGTTGCTGGGAAGTGAACTCAGGACCTCTGGAAGCACAGCCAATGTTCTTAACCTCTGAGCCATCTTCCCAGACCGCATTTGTTTTTTTTTTTTTTAAAGGAAGGATCATAGCCTAGGTTTGCCTCAAGAGGATGGTGACCTTGAACCCCTGACCCTTCTCATGCCACACTCAGTGCTACCACACACAGTTTCTGCAGGGCTGGGGATCAGACTCAGGGCCTCCGGAACGCTTGTCTGTGAGCACTCTCCCCACCGAGACAAACCAGCTCCTGTTTTCTGCTTTCAGTAAGTTTGTTTATACCCTCAGAGGATGGCAGTTACACTCGGAGGAAAGATCCAGCAGGGGAGCTGTGCTTTTTCTGCAGGGGTGAGGAGGAGAGGAAAGGGCAGGGTCCCAGCTCTGAAGTCCCACCACAGAGGGGCAGCCAGGGGTCAGCAATCAGACCCAACAGCAAGCATAAGAGCTAGTGGAGAGAATCAGTCTTTTTCTTAGTTGTGTTGAGGGTGACATCAAAGGTCTCTGCGATGGTAGGAAATCTCTCTCTCTCTCTCTCTCTCTCTCTCTCACACACACACACACACACACACACACACACACACACACTCACAGACACACACAGATACACACATACACGGGGTTGTGAACAAATGTCAAAGAGATTAGTCAACTAAACAGGATTTTTTGGTTTGCTTTTGTTTTGAAACAGAATTTATGTAGCCCCAGCAGGCCTCAAACTTGTTATATGACTGAAGATGACTTTGGATGTCTGAGTCTCTGGCCTCCACCTCCTGAGTGTTGGGTTTGCAAGCATAGGCGACCATAACCAATTTATGTGCTGGAGATCAAACCCAAAACATCATGCATGCTAGGTAAATACTATGCTCTGCCAACCGAGCTACCCCTCCAGACCCCAGAATAAAGAATTAAGACCCATAGATAAAACAACCCCGAGTCCACTCTGAGAGAAATCACTGACTGATGTCATCAAGGAATCGGGATAGAACTTGCCCATGAAATTCCAAATGATGTATGAAGCCTCTGCACCTGTGGGGAGGTGAGACCCAGATCCCCATTGTGGAAGACCAGGCCCCTGCCTGATGGCTTCCCCATCATTGTGGGGAGAGGTAGCACAAGAGCCACCTGTCCCGTAGAGAAGGCTGATGAGGTGATCCACTTCATCCAGGTGATCCAGGTCAACAGTGATATCACGTGTGTCTCCTCTGTCAGCCTTGGCTAGGTTGCCAGCAGCACTTGGCCATCCTGGAAAAGGGCCACCTGTCATGTGCACACACATAGCCACCTGCAGCACCTTCTCCTGGCTGTGACTGTCAATGTCCTTGCAGGATGAGGACCCCAAGTCCCTGGCTGTGTCCTTGGCTGCTGTAAACCCAGAGGCACAAAGAGTCCAGTCCCTTTACCTCTGCTCAGGACTCAGAGGCACAGCCTTGTGTGTGACACCAAAGGGCCCTGTTGAGAGGACAGCATTGCCCAGTGATTTGTAGTTGTGCGGTTGGCAGTGTCCAGTTGTAGCAGGTGTGACCTTGAGTGCAAAGGAGCAACTGTGTCTAGAAGAGTCCTCCAGGGACCAGAGGGAGGACGTCACTTGTTAACTCCAGAAGTTCCTGGGTGCAGCTATGTCTGACTGTAGATGGGGAGTCGAGCCTCAGGATGCAGAACCTCTGGATAGGGGCTTCCAGGGTCTCTTTTTGGTTTTCGAGTTCATGAGTTTGACCACTGTGAGCACATCCTTCAGCAAGCGAGGGACCCTGGGAGTGTGGCCGCCTCATTGTCATCTGGGGTTGCTTCCTGGGGTGGTTTGAATAAGAATGCCCCTCCCCCCCTAGGCTCACAGATGTGTGATCATGTTGGAGGAAAGTATGTTAATGAGAGTGGGCTTTGAGGCTTCAAAAGCCCACACTCTGGTCCAGGCCTTGGCCCAGACCCAGACTCAGTCTCTGTCTCTTTCTCTCTTTGCCTGTGGCTTAGCATGTGCCTCTCAGATACTACTCCAGTGGCATGTGTGCTGCCATACCCCCCTCCACGATGATAATGGACTAAGCCTCTGAAACTGTAAGCAAGCCCTCAGTTAAAAGCTTTCCTTTATAAGAGTTGCCTTGGAGCCGGGTGGTGGTGACATACGACTTTAATCCCAGCACTCGGGAGGTAGAGCCAGGCGGATCTTTGTGAATTCGAGGCCAGCCTGGTCTATAGAGCAAGATCCAGGAAAGGAGCAAAGCTACACACAGAAACCCTGTCTCAAAAAACCTAAAAAAAAAAAAAAAAAAAGAGTTGTCTTGGTCATGTTGTCTTTTTATAACAATAGAACACAGTGACTATGACAGAAGTTGGTACTGGGAGTAGGTATTCTGTGACAGATCTGACTGTGCTGCTGTTGACTTTGGCTTGGGAAAGCAGTTGAACATTTTAAGCAGGATGTAATGGGCCATGCTAGTCATACTTGTAGAAGCATTGAAGACAGTGATGCTAAGAGCAATGTAGATTATGACAGCCCAGCTCAAGAAGTTTCAGAGGGGAAGAATGTTAATAAGTGGTCTAGAGATTTTCTTTTGATATTTTGGCTAAGAACGTGGCTGCTTTCTGCCCTTGTCCAAAAAATCTGCCAGAGGCTAAATTGAAGAGTTTTTCATTAATGGCATTGGCAGAGACTTCAAGATAGTTTAGTACTGACTCTGCCATTTGGTTATTAGTATCACACTTATGCAGGTCTATGATGAAAAGGAAGGAGCAAGCTGGACAAAAAGGAGAAAAAGAACTCCAGCAGAACATGTCTGCTTTAGCCATTACTTTAGAGTCAAGAGTCCAAGAAAGGGGTTGTGGAATCTTCCTCCATGGCTAAGGACAAGCATGTGTCAGGGTGTGTGTGTGTGTGTGTGTGTGTGTGTGTGTGTCTTCATGGAAGCCCAGAGAGGCCACTGCATGAAGCCTTGATTGTGTTAGAGATCCCAAGATGTTAGAGTTGCCAGAGTCATGGGATACCTGCCAAGGAGAGCTGCATACTGGGTGTGAAACCAGCCCAAAAGAGAGAAGTTGCAGTCAACAAAGCTGAAAAAGAGTTGGAGATCTGAACAGCCATTTTGACACCAGACATGGAGATGCAGAGTTTGGAGTTTGCCCTGCTAGGTTTCAGATTTGCTTTGGTCCAGTTTTTTCTCTCAATGCTGCCTTTTGGAATGGTAATGTATATTCTGTGCCAGTGTATATTGGAAGTGTGTGATCTGCTTTTTTTTTTTTTTTTTTTGGTTTTTTGAGACAGGGTTTCTCTGTGTAGCTTTGCACCTTTCCTGGAACTCACTTGGTAGCTCAGGCTGGCCTTGAACTCACAGAGATCCTCCTGGCTCTGTCTCACAAGTGCTGGGATCAAAGGCATGACCACCACTGTCTGGCTGTAATCTGCTTTTTTATTTTGATCTGTAACATGGGGTTACAGTTAAGGGATTTTCTTGAGTCTCAGAAGAGACTTTGAACCTTGAAGCAGTCTTGAGACTGAATACCACGGGGACTTTAAAGCAGGCCTGAATGCATTTTGCATTATGATATGGCTACGAGCCTATGGAGACCAGGGAGTGGAATGTGGTACTTTGAGTAAGAATGGCCCCTATAGGCTCATATAGGTGTGGCCTTTCTGAAGGAAGTATGTCATTGGGGGTGGGTTTTGAGGTTTCAAAAGCCTACATCTAGGCCGAGACCCAGGTTCAGTCAGTGTCTGTCTGCCTGTCTGTCTGTGGGTCAGGACACAGCTCTCAGCTACTGCTGTGGGTTCATGTGTGCTGTTATGATAATCATGGACTAACCTCTGAAACTGTGAGCCAGCTCCCATTTAAATGCTTTCTTTTATAAGGGTTGCCTTGGCCTTGAGGTCCTATCACAGAAATAGAAGGGTGACTAAGACACTTCTCCTTTGGGTGTGCATCCTGCCCTGTCCTCGGAAAGTCACCTCTTTGTGCCATCTCGTTCCTTTCTCTACCGAGCCTTCAGCTTGCTTCCAACTGCGGCACCCCTGTTTTCACACATTCCCCTCAGCGTTCTGATGTTCCAGCCTTTCCATCCACCCAGTTACTCTGCTACAGTCGCCAACAACCCAGGACCTCAGGATGAGCCCTTTTCAGTCTTTATTTCCTAATGCCACCATGGTTATTTAACAGGAACTACTTGGAAACAGAAACTTTATTTCTACTTCTTTAAGCTAAGCGTGGTGGCGCACGCCTTTAATCCCAGCACTCGGGAGGCAGAGGCAGGTGGATCTCTGTGAGTTCGAGGCCAGCCTGGTCTACAGAGTGAGTTCCAGAATAGTTAGATCTATATAGTAAGATCCTGTCTCAAAACAATTTTTCTACTTATAAATTTAAAAGAAATACAGCAAAAAAAAAAAAAAAAAGTGAGATGTCTTCATGGCAGGAGAGGAGGGAAAAAGAGAAAGGGGGTTTAGTGGAAGGAGAGAGAGAGAAGGAACATACCACATTTACCATGTGCTGTGTAAGCCCAAGGATGCCAAGGTGCAGAGGGCATGAGGTCACTGCTGATAGAGTGCAAACTGGCACAGCCATTTGGGAACAGAGTTGGGTTTTAGTAAAGTCGATCATTCATCACTGCCAACTGGCCATCACCTCCAGTGCCAGTAGTGCCCTCCTCAGCTCCCCTCTAATTTAAGCTGTTAAGAGCGTTCCATTCCCAGCATCCATGTCTGGCATTTCCCCCCACCCCACCTATAACTCCAGCTCTAGGGGATCAGTCGCTCTTATGGCTTCTGCAGGCACACACACACACACACACACACACACACACACACACACACACGACATATGTAGACACAGAGACACAAATATATACATATATTTGAAAATAAAGTAAATCTTTTTAAAGATTTATTTATGTATTATGTATACAGTGTTCTGCCTGCCTGCATGCCTACATGCTAGAAGAGGGCACCAGATCTCACTACAGATGGTTGTAAGCCACCATGTGGTTGCTGGGAATTGAACTCAGGACCTCAGGAAGAGCAGCTGGTGCTCTTAACTGGTGAGCCATCTCTCCAGCTACAAAAATAAAGTACATCTTAACAACTACAAAAACAAACAAACAAAAAAAGAAAGGAAAAAAACCTGCCGGGTGAGGTGGCATGTGCCTTTAATTCCAGCACTCAGGAAGTAGAGGTCTGGAGAGCTTTTTGAGTCTGAGAACAGCCTGGGCTGTTCTAGGACAGCCAGGGCTACGTAGAGAGACTCTGCCTCTAAATAAATAAATAAATTCAGTCAATCGAAATAATTTTTTTAAGATTTATTTATTTATTATATATACAGAAGAGGGCGTCAGTTCTCATTACAGATGTGAGCCACCATGTGGTTGATGGGAATTGAACTTAGGACCTCTGGAAGAGCAGTCAGTGCTCTTAACCTCTGAGCCATGCCTCCAGCCCTGAAAATAAATTTTAAAAATTTCATTTCATATATATTAATTGTGGGACAATAGAAAATATAGAAAGCAAAAGCAGAATCTTAGGAAGAGCCGGGCAGCACAGAGCCGTCCATCCAGACATGGCCTTCTGCTGTTTTCCTGTGTCTGACATCACAGAATGCCACTTTGAAACAGCCTTTGAAAATCCTTCCTCTCCATCTTAATACTCTTAAAATAGTAACTTGGCTGTGACCAAGTCTGGGAAACTCTCCACCCGTGGTGAAGGCTAATGTCACTGGTAGTTGTCACATGCCCCAGGAGGACGTGACAGAAGATACTTTCCCTCAGTGGCACTCTGAAAATGTCTAATGTCAACTTAATCAGGAGGAAGCCATTGGAGGAATCCCAGCTGATAAGCACAGGACAGGGGTCTCCTGTCAAAAATGTCAGCATCATGGGAAACAAGGACTGACTGGGACTCTCCAGAACAGGAGAGAGACGAGAGAGTTAAGTGCTCTCTGCCGCCTTGCGCTGGAGCCTGGACCCAAAGGACAGAGGGGATCCAGAGGTCAGTGGACAGCCCTACCCTGGAGCTGGCTGCTTAGCTGTGGTCAGTGTTCTTCATAACACACAGTGCAAATAAGCAGGGCAACAGGCGAGGCGTACACAGAGCTTCTAGAAATATACACATTTGCACCTTTTTTTTTTTCCAAGATGGAAATTATGCTGAAATAAATAAGCTTTTAGGACAAACATTATCCTTAGGTTCCACATTAAAAAAAAAAAAGTACGGTTTTAGTAGGTTCCTAAAAAACGGTTATGAAGTATCTAAAGCAGGAATCTACAAACATAAATCCACAATTGTAATGTGAGATTTAAAAATAACGCCTATTAACGTGAGGTATTTTTAACCCATGACTGATATTTAAAAATACCCCACTGAGGGCCTAGAGAGAGTGCTTGCCTAGCACACCCGAATTCCGGCTCCGTGCCTAGCATGGCATAAACCCAGGTGTGGTGGTCCAGGCCTGTGATCCCAGCACCCTGGCTACTCACTGGTTCCTAGGCCAGCCTGGGATTCATGAGGCCCTGTCTCAAAAAACCCAAACCAAAGCAAACCAAAAATACCACGAGAGAGAAAGTGCTAAGATTAATTAGATGAAAACTATTTTCAAAGACTGCTTCCATTCTCCTATTTCAGTGTGCCTTCCCACTCTCTGGAGAGGGTGGGAGGCAGAAGCGGCTTCCCTGGGCCCCTTGCAACTGGTATTTTATTTATTCATATCTGTTTAATTTGGGACAGGGTTCTTGAGCCACCTTCACTTTTCCCTCCCTCCCTCCCTCCCTCCCTCCTTCCTTCCTTTAACTTTTTGAGACAGATCTCACCACAATGACTTAGCTGGTACCAGTGGTACCACCACCTAAGTCTATGTGGTACCTGGTACCTACTATGTAGTCAGGCTGACCTCGAACTCACAGTCTGCCTGCCTCTGCCCTCCTGAGTGCTGGGATTAAAAGTGTGTGCCACTATGCCCAACAAACTCAATTTTCAAAAATTAAAAAAAAAATATTTTAAAATAGTGGGAGGAGGGGGGAAAGAATGGTCAATGAAATCATCGCATGCGGGAATAAATACTATTAAAATTTAAAAACCAAGTGATATGGTTATGAGACTGTTACTCACAGTTATGAAATTAGGCAAACTAAGTCGACCTCAAAGAAAACCCCCAAAGTTCCCCAGAGTGGAGGGTGAGAAATGAGAAGTCTTTCTATTTCTAGGCGTTCTATTGGGCTGGAAGGCACACGTGCAGCTAGATATATTGTATTCCAGACAATCTTAAAATAACTAATTAGGAAAAACGTCAGATTTGAGTCTAACACCCCCCTGGGGTCTCGACACCTCCCCCACCCTGTTTACGTTCTCAGGCAGCTTTCAGGATCCAGCGGGCCCCGGGGCTCCTTTGCCCACGCACCCTGCCATTGCTGGGAGCCAGAGCGATTGGCACCTCCTCCCAGAAGCCCTCGGCAAGGAGCGAGCGCCGCCTGCTGGAAATGAGCGCCAACACCCCTAGCGAGCCGCTGTGGAGCATCAGTGGGCCCCGCCCCCCGGCCCCACCCCAGCCCGGGATCCTGGACCCTCTCCCCCGCATCACGTGCTCCTACCTCGCCAATTTCCCCCCCCTCCACACACACACACTTGGAGTTTTAGGCTTGGGGTTCTTGTTTCAGAATGGGCTCTGTAGGAGTGGGGTGTAGAGGTGATGGCTTTCTGCTCCATGCAGAGTTTAGAGCTTGCCTTTGCATTTCAGAGAGAATCTCCTCATTTCTGCCCTCTGGCAGTCTCTGAATTAGCTAGGCTGAAGTGAGATACTAAACAGTGTCATTGATAAGTAGTGATTTTTTTTTTTTTTTTTCTTTCCAGACAGGGTTTCTCTGTGTAGTTTTGGTGCCTGTCCTGGATCTCTCTTTGTAGTCCAGGCTGGCCTCGAACTCACAGATTATCTGCCTGGTTCTGCCTCCCGAGTGCTGGGATCAAAGGCGTGTGCCACCACTGCCTGGCGCGATAAGTAGTGATTTTTTTTTTTTTACCCTATCCTATGTAAGAGGATACTGCAAAGTTCAGAGGAACTGGCCCTGAGGGCCACCTTCTCCCCTGGGATCGCTTCCCTCCTGCAGGGCTTGAGGTGGGGCACTTCTGAGAGGTGAGGTTCCTAGCTGGACTCTAAGGGTTACTAGCACCAGGAATCTCTGCATGACTTTTTGGCCACCGGAAGCTTCAGAAATCTTTGCAATCACGGACCTTTCCAAATAGAGTGCTGGTCTGCACAGAGGGGCCAGCAGGGATGGAAGGGGCCAGCAGCCTCAGGCCTGGACAAGCTACCATGATTGAAGGAATGGATTCCCCAGAGGGCGATGGAAGAGTCTCTGCACTCATCAAGGAGGGGGTCAGTACAAGGGGCCTGTCCCCTTCTCCAGCCCCATACCCTCAGAGGGTCCGGAGAAAATCCAGGAAGTGTGGAATCTGTCCGCAGGATGAAGAGGAGGCAGGCTTTTTCTTGAGGCTTGGTCAGAGCCTTGATGGGGACTGCCATCCTATGCAGAGTGCATCTCTGGAGTCATCTGCAGGTCCCCAAAGACTTATTTCTTCTAAGGACACTGGTCCTGGAGATCCAGGTGGAAGTTGGGTAGAACCTGCCCCAGAGGCCGCGTTTGAATGCATGCTCTTTTCTAAGAATGTGGCTCAGGCAGGCAGCCTCGATCACCTTTTTGGATTCCCAGAGCTCTTTGGAGATGGGTCCCTTAGTCTGGTCATAGAGGACCCTCCCCAGAGCCCAGCGCTATACCCAGCAGTGCTGACTGAGGGTTCTACAGAGCAACAGGAAGCACAACCTGCGTTTGAGGTTGGCAGCTCTGGTTCTCCACCTGACCCAGAGGGGCCAGAGGTCAACGCCCAGCCAGTGTCCAGGCTGGGGCTGGGACAGGGACTTGCTGCTCCAGCTGAGCCCTTGGGTGGTCTAAGTGGTGCATCCCTGGGGCAGAGAAGACCCAGGCATGGGAATATGTGGCGACAGACTGGCCCAGTGTCCTGTGCCCAAAAGCAGCATACAGACAACTCCAGCCAAGATCAACCTGAGGAAGTCATTCAAAGAGGTTGCCCCAGAGTGGTAAGTTGAGCCTGATAGTTTAGTATGGGATAGTACCTGTTTCTCTCCTCAGGCCATGACACTTAACGGAGGTAACCTCCATTGTTTCTTAGTGAACATTTTCTCTCATACTTGGGCTGCTTGGTTAGCTGGGGTTCGACCCAGGGCCTCATGCACACTAGGCAGACACTCTGTGAATGACTAAGCTATTTCCCCAAACCCCTTTTACATTTTAGTTTGATAGAGGGTCTCTAAGTTGCCTAGGCTGGCTTTGAACTCACTGTAGCCTTCGCTAGCTTTGAACTTTTGATGCTAATGCTTCAGTCCCTCAAGTTCTGGATTACAGGTGTGTGCTGCTGCACCCGGCTTCCCAGATGATGCACATTGAAATTCTGGTGTCAGGAGATGGAAAAATAAACTATATTACTGAGTTCCTGTGAGGGCCATTATCTTTTGGAGGCAGCAAGTCCTGGGTTCAAATCTTGTTTCAGCCTACATCCTGGAGGGATCACCTTCTACTATTTTAATAAATTTTCTCTTATTTAAAAATAGGAAATATTGCTGGGTGGAGGTGGCACATGCCTTTAATCCCAGCACTCGAGAGGCAGAACCAGGCTGATCTCTGTGAGTTCAAGGCCAGCCTGGTCTACAGAGTGAGTTCCAGGATAGGCTCCAAAGCTACACAGAGAAACCATGTCTCAGGGGAAAAAAAAAAAGGAAATATCATAACCTGGGTGAGGTGGCTGTCTTAATTAGGGTTTACTATTGCTGTGAAGAGACACCATGACCATGGCAACTCTTATAAAGGAAACATTTAATTGAGGGTTGCTTGCTTACAGTTTTGGAGTTTTAGTCCATTATGATCATGAAGAGGAGCATGGATGGCAGCGTGCAGGCAGACGTGGTGCTGGAGCTGACAGTGCTATGTCTTGCAGGCAACAGGAAGTTGGCTGGCTGTCACATTGAGGGAAGCTTGAGCAAAAGAGACCTCAAAGCTGGGGCCCCACAGTGACACACTTCCTCCAACAAGGCCACACCTCCTAATAATGCCACTCCCTTTGGGGGCCATTCAAGATGGGGGGCATTCCATAAAGTGGAATTAGCTCCACTTCATCAGATGGGGAAACTGAGGCTCAGGGAAGTTAACTTTTCTGGCCCACACAATAATGGACAGTAGTTAACTATATTCCCTCTATTCACAGTTTCTCTTTGATTCATTGTCTGTTTAATTATGATACTAATTTTGTTAATAATCATGTCTATAAACCAGGGGCGAAAGATGGCACGTATTTTTCCACATAGTTGGCTGTTTTACAGTGCTCGAGTGTGTATGATGTGCTAGGTATTTTTGATATAATTATGTGAAGCACAGGAAGGGAAGAAAATGAGAACTGAGTCACAAACCCAGGTAGTGCTCCTGTGATCTTGAGGTGCTGCCTGCTCCCACATTTTCAGTGTTGACATCCTGGGTGCTGGGTGCTGAGTACCTGATCTGCAATCTTTGTAACAACCTTGGAGGTAGACACTGATGATACATCCATTGCACCGATGTGGTCACAGAGGCTTTCAGAGATAAAATGACTGATCAGGGCCAAGCAGCTCATTACTAAGATTGAGACAGGAGGCAGCGAGCTGCCGTGTGTTCATCCCTATTTGTAGGATAATCACATCCCAACACTATGATGTTGTTCTTGCAAGCATCTGTATTTTGGCACTTTAGGTGGTAGTTCAAGGTCTTAGGTAGCCCAGACTAGTCCCAAACTCCCTATGTAGCCAAGGCTGACCTGAATTCCTGACCCTCTAACCTTCACCTCCTAAGTGGTGGGATTGTAGGCATGTGTCACTACACCTGACTCAAAACCACTGATGTGTTTGTCGTTGTTTAGACTTATTATATGATTTACTTTGCATGTGTGTCTGTGTAGGGTGTGTGTGTACATGAGTGTGCAGGAGCCAAAGGAGACCAGAAGAGGCCATTGGATTCTGGAGCTGGAGTTACAGGTGGTTGTGAACCTTGAAATGGGTGCTGGGAACTGAGCTCAGGTCCTCTGGAAGAGCAGCAAGCAGGCTTAACCTCTGAGCCCTCTCTCCAGGCCCACCATTCATCTCTAATTTCAAAAGAATTATGAATACATCTTAGAAAATAAAGAGGAGCTGGGTGGTGGTGGCACACACCTCTCTAATCCCAGCAGAGGCAGGCAGATCTCTAAGTTTGAGGCCAGCCTGGTCTACAGAGCTAGTTCCAGGACAGCCAGGACTACACAGAGAAACCCTTCCTAAACAAACAAACAAAAACAACAACAAAAAAAAAAAAAGAAAGAAAGAAAGAAAAAAAAGGGGGGCTGGAGAGATGGCTCAGAGGTTAAGAGCACTGGTTGCTCTTCCAAAGGTCCTGAGTTCAATTCCCAGCAACCACATGGTGGCTCACAACCATCTGTAATGAGATCTGGCGCCCTCTTCTGGTCATACATGCTGTATACATAATAAATAAATAAATCTTTAAAAAAAAAGAATGAATTTAAAAAAAAGAAAGAAAGAAAAAGGAGATGAGAACCCTGTATGCTGCAGTGCCCAGCGCAGCTCCTGTGGACATCTGGAACAGACCTTTCATACATCTTTTTCCTGCGCTTATGTCTTATCTTACTCAAAACTGTGATAATTTTACCATATTTTATTTTTCTTTTTGATACTTAAAATATTTCACAATTAGAATGAAATTTAGGTCAGTTGGCAGAGCGCTTGTCTACCATGCACAAAGCTCACCGTTGGGGAGCACTGGATAAACAGGCTGTAGTGGGGTACACCTATAATTCCAGTACTTGGGATGGGGAAAGGGGATCAGGGAAGCTGAGTATGGCGTACTGTGGAGCATGGGCAGGAGGCTCATTGGAGCTTGCTGGAGACTGTCAGCTTACCTCCAGGTTCAGTGAGAGACCTTGTCTCAGGAATAAGGTGGGGACATTGATAGAGGGGGACATTGTGCACCCTCCTCTGGCCTCTGCACATGTACAGATGCTCATCCCTGTGCACACACATGTGTGTGCATGCATATACTACACAAAAAAATCATACTTAATGTTTTAGTAGAGTAAGCAGCTCTTTGAATGCCTCGGAGACTAAACACTGTCTTGGAAGTGACAGGCGTTTGAGGCTGGTGGCCTTCAGGCTCCTTTTCGTGAGTGTCTGTACAAATAGATACGGCCTTAGCCTTTTTGTGTGTGAGTAGGAGCCCACACTACATGGTATGGTTGGTTTTAGGCTCTGGACTATTTGAACCAGATCTTTCCAGTGGTGCACGCTGCTCTGCAGGAGTTCTGCCTTTCCTGACCCTGCGTCAGAGTCATCTGCAGCTGTATTTGTCACGGCCATGGGCACTGAGATGAGAGGCTGGCCAGGGACTTGCTCTTCTCATTCCCAACCCCTGCAGGGTACCTACCGAGAGCTGCCACTCTGCCTCCCTTTTCCTGATGACCCAAGCAGGTGCCTTTGCCTTCCTGGATGCCATCCTTTTATATGGAAGACGTGGGCATTAATAATACCTTGTGGGGTGATGGCGAGGAGTCAGTGCGATGACAATTTGGCATTTAACTCGGTGCTTGTGACAGGGGAGCTGCTCCGGGTTGTTCCTGAAATACGTGGTTTTGTTGTGTTGTAAAGGGTGCTGGGGGGAGGGTCCTGGTACATTTGATTTCTCCCCATTCAAGGTAACTTACTTGGATTGGATGCCAGGGTTGGGACTGCTAGTGCTGCAGTTTTGGGGGGCTTGTTGGAGTGGAGCGGTGTGACCAGGTTTCCTGCCTGACTAGATGCAGCCCACAACTGCGTGCTGCTCCACGCACCATCCTTGATAACTGCAGCATAGCCTATCATCCCACAGCTGCCCAAACAACCCGTTGCCATGGAAACTGGTGCCAGCTGCAGGAGAAGAATTGGGGCTGGGTTGTGACAGGGACAGGCAGTGGGTGGTTGAGGACAAGGCTGAGTGGGGTGTGGACAAGCATGGGCACAGAGCCCAGCGAGTTATCTACCCCAGCCTCTCGGGGACCCAGAACTTTTTCCTGGAGGTTGCCTGGGTGGAAGCAGGGGCAGATAGAAGAGTTCAAGGTCAGGCTCTTAGTACACAAAGACTCCAGGTAGAGATTTTCCTGAGTTGTAATTGCCTTCTCTGATAGACAGCATCCGCTCAGCCCGAAGGTCACTGAGCTCCGACAGGAGACCTTGGCCATGTTGTATTCCTTGAAACAGACTCTTGGAGGGGGTGGGACAGGGAGGGTGTCAGGGCGCCATTCTCTTCTCTGTCTGGAGCTCTGCGGTACCCAGAGAGGTCAAGAGCTGCTCTGGGCATGAGGTAGGAGGTGTGGGGAGGGCGGCTCTGGCGGTTTGCCCTCTTCCCTTGGATGCTCACCATAGTTCCTTTGTCCTGACCCAGACACCCTGGCCCAAGGTGCAATGGAGGCAGAGCCGGGGGGGGGGGTGGGGGGAGGTGTGTTCTCAGTGGGTGACCTAAGAATAGCTTGTTTATCTGGGAATGTAGCTCAGGGGCGGAGTAGTTATCTAGCATGCACAAGGCCCTGGGTTCAATTCCCAGCTCTGCAAACAACCAAACAACCAATTTCTCTCTCTCCTTCTCCACTCAGCTTTGTGTGTGTGTTTGTGATACAGAGTCTCATGTAGCCCAGGCTGGCCTCAAATACACTGTGGGGCCAAGGATGACTTTAAACTTCTAATCTTCCTGCTTCTACTTCCTACATGCTAGGATTGTAGGCGTGTGAACCAAGTCTGGTTTGTGAGGTGCTGGGGGCTGAACTAAGGCTTCATGGGAGCTGGGCAGATACTCTACTGGCCAAGCCACACCCCAGCTGCAGCTCTTTTTTTTTTTTTTTTTTCTTACTGTGAATTTATTTGCTCTGTCAGGAGCGTCATACTCATCATCTCATTTAACCCCCACAAGAGCACAAAAAGCCAACGTTAACATCCCCATTCAGCCGAGAGAGAAAACTGGCTTCTGGAAATTAGTGACTCACTCAAGCTTACAGGGCCACAAGGGGTGAAACCTGTGCAAGTTGAGAGGCTGGCAAAGGCCTGGATAAAGGGTTCAGATGTGTAAGGAATTGTATTGTAATTTGTGGAGTGATTAGAACGGAGCGGAGGTGTGGGGGTGTGGAGTGGGGTGGGCGTGTTCCTACCTGGATCCTGAAGGTGGATCTCATGGCATGGACGTGGTAATCAGAAAGCTGAAGTTCAGAAGACCATGGATGCCCAGAGGTTAGAGTACGGCAGAGGACCAGCCTGTCAGAGCTGGGTCTGGACAAGGGAAATAGATGCTCAGCACACAGAGGAGGTAGGAGAAACATGCGGGAAGAGGTCATGTCCGGAAGACTGAGGTGGGCATCTGGGAGTGGTACAGGATAGAGTGGTAGGTGGGGTCGGGGAGGAGTGAGAAAGACCCGCACAGGCAGCGTTGTCTGGAGGAAGTGTAGAGGTATCTGTCAGGAGGGAGTCCTTCTGGGGCAGGAGCCAAGGAACCTACAGCATCAGTGTAGAAAGAGCTTGATGTGTCTTCAGGTCATGATCTTTACATCAACACTCTGAGGTAGATGCTGGTATTATCCCCATTTCGCTGATGGGGAAACTGAGGCACAGAAAAACTGAGTAGCTTTCTCAAGATTGCGCAGATCCTAAATGCTAGCAACAGGTACTCAGTGCACACACATGCCACAGTTATATTTGCAGCATTTGGGATTTATTCCTTCCTTCCTTCCTTCCTTCCTTCCTTCCTTCCTTCCTTCCTTCCTTCTTTTCTTTTGCTATTACACATGGAGATGCTGTGCAGTTTAGCGTATGTTCTTTGTGAAATAGTCCTGGCTGTCCTAGATCTCTGTAGACCAGGCTGGCCTCAAACTCACAGAGTGCTGGGATTAAAAGCATGTGCCACTACCACCTGGCTGGTGAAATAAATTCTTAATTTTTTTGTGTGTGTCTGTAAAATATGAACAACTGCCAAGTGATGGTGGTACACACCTTTAATCCCAGCACTCAGGATGCAGAGGCAGGTGGATGGGTCTTATTGAGTTCAAAGCCAGCCTGGACTATAGAGTGAGTTCCAGGACAGCCAGGGCTATACAGAGAAACCCATTCTTGAAAAACAAAACAACAACAAAAGTACACACAATATAAAATGTTGGTCTTAATAATTTTTTAAGCATACAGGTCAGTGGCATTCATTACATTTATATAGCTGTCAGGACCTTTACACACACACACACACACACACACACACACACACACACACACACACTCCACAACTGAATCTCTCTACCTATCAAGACAGTAATTCCCCATTCCTGTTTACTTCCAGACCCTGGTAACCATATTTTACTTCTTTTCTTTCTTTCTTTCTTTTCTTTTTTTTTCCCCAAGGCAGGGTTTCTCTGTATTCCAGCCTGTCCTGGAACATGCTCTATAGACCAGGCTGGCTTCAAACTCAGAGATCTGCTTGCCTCTGCCTCCTGAGCACTGGGATTAAAGGCGTGTTCTACCATTGCCTGGCACATTTTAGTTTCAGTCTCCCTGAATTTGATTACAGTAGACACATCATTGTTTGGAGACTGAAGCTGCTTCACTTTGCAGAACATACAGGAACAGCACACTGCTGTGTGCATATACCGTGGTTTGTTTAGCATGGCAATGTATCTGCAATTGATTTTTGACTGATATGGACTAGGGATCCAGGTACAGCCTTTGTATGGAAATGTAGCTGCTCTAACACCACTTCCGGACCAATCCTGTCTTCCCTTGCTTACATGCTGTGTGAGCACCGTCACAGAACGAGCTGCTGTGTGTCGGATGGGAGTTCTAGTTTTCCCATGCTGCCCCTGCCTATGCTATGTTTATGCTGGCTCTTTCTTATACATATTAGAACTTGTTTGTCCATTTATAGCCTCCTCTGAACCTGTTGGGACTTCAGTTGGTGTAGTATTGAACTGTCAGCCAGTTTGAGGAGGAATAACATCTCCATAATACCAACCAAGTCTTTGATCTTTGAACATGGATCTCTTGCTTGTTCGAATTTTCTGGAATGTCTTTTAGTAGTTGTTGTTTTTTTAATCTTATGCATCTTTTCCCCCCAGATTTATTCCTAAACAAAATATTTATAGCTAAATTTTTATTATGGAAAATTCTCAATAGGTCTAAACATAGGTTGTAAGTGTTGGTTGGTGTGTTTTGGTTCATGAATTGGCTATGTCACCTGGCATGTAAGCAAACATGGCTATATGTTTACAATTTGCTTGTGGCTGAGTTCATGGTGGAGTGTCAGAGTTGAGCAGTTTTTGCCAATCATGTAGCCAATATCAAAGATATTTTTAAACAATTTGGTGCTGGTTAGGTGATCAGGACAGATTTTTGTCTAGTTCAGTAGAGGGAAGTATACAGCGTACATTGAGCTTCGCTCCTTTCTGTACAAAAAGCAACTGTGCATTTTAAAGAATGAGGAATACAGATGGGGCAGGCAGGGACTTAGTCTAGGAAGTGAAAATCCCAAAGTGTTGGTTGGTATAAATGTCAGCAGAATAATTTTTTTCTAGATGACAGATATCAAGTCTAGGAGCTGGGTCCTTCAGATGTTGGTGGGAACAAGCAGTGAACTTGAGGGTCTCCCGTGGGTCTCCTCGGGCAGGTGATTTAAGTCTAGGGCCATCTTAGGGATGTAGCCTTGAGCTTCTAAGTCCTTATAGACATAAGTTTGAGACTCAGTTTTGAAGAGCCCTCGAAGGGACTTGTGTAGAGTTTGGTCAAGGAGACACCATTTTTTGTTGCTGTTTTCTCTGTGACAAAAATGATTTCTGAGTCCTTTGTGTGCTCACCCACCTATAGCCACCATGTGTCCCCTTACCTTCAAGCTGGCAACAATTCCTTAATGGTATTAACAGTTCAATACTCATTCAGTGCCAGACTTCCAGCAGGTGCTCATTTATTCTATTTAGTTAATAATAATTATTATTTTTAGATAAGATTTTATGTGTCTCAGGTTTGGCCTTGAGTTTATTATAGAGCCAATGATGAGATGGAACATTTTGAGACAGGGTCTTTAATAGTCCCCACTGTCCTGAAGCTCACCATGTAGGTGAGGATGACATTGAACTCCTGATGCTCCTAAGCTGGGATTCCTGGAATGCACCGCTGTGCCCGGTTTATGTGGTGCTGGGGATTGAACCTGGGGCTTCGTGAATGCTGGGCAAGCACCTTACAATTGAGCCACATCCCCGTCTGACCTTGAACTCAGATCCTCTTCCTCCCTCCTCCTGTTATGATTATATGTGTGCATCACTGTGCCCAGTTTATGTGGTGCTGGTGATGGAACCTGGGGCTTTGTGCATGCTAGGTAAGTATTCTACCTACTGATTGACATCCCCAGCTCTAATTCTTTTATTTATGTATGTTATTTTTGAGATAGGGTCTTCCTGTGTACACCAGGCTAGCCTCAAACTCATACTCTCCCTGCCTCTGCCTCCTGAGTGCTGGGATAAAGGTGCGTACCACCATGCCCAGCTCCTGATTGATTGTTATAGTTTGCCTTTTAATGTTGGATCCAAACAAAGTCTGCACATTTTAAGTGGTTGATAAGTCTTTCATGTCTTCTTTGATCCACAGGCTCTCCCTGTCCCTTGATTTTTTTTTTTCTAGTAAGCTGAAGAAATGAGGTTGTTTAATCTATAATTTATTGCATTCCTGTTTCATAGTTAAACATGGCCCTTGTGTGTGTTTTTCCATCACTGTGAAAAATCCTGGAGAAGAGCCTCCCCAGAGAGGATTTATCTTGGCATGCGATTTCAGAGGTTTTCCGTCCGTCACATCAGGGAGGTCAAGGGTGGAGCAGAGTGGGCACACAGTGACCAGGAAGTGGAGGGATCACCATTGCTACGGACTTCCTCTTCCTCTTTGGTTCCATCTAGGCCCTCAGCCAAGGGGATGGTGCTGCTCACTTTAGGGTGGTCCTCTGGGAGTAGTTATCTTCCCCAGGAGACCCCTCACAGGCCACCTCACAGAGGTGTTCTTTGCAAGCTGTCTCTCAGTACAGTCAGGCTGCAGTCCGACTAACTCCCTCTCTTCCATTCTCTGTAGTTCCCGCAGAATGCCGTTTGAATCAGAAGTTGGGTTAGAATTAGATGCTGTTTGGGGCTTGTGCCTCTCCCTAGGTGGGGGTGTGGTGTTTCCATCAGAGGGGCCCACAATAGCTGCTTGTACGACTTTATATTCTTGATGTTTTTCTAATGTGGTAACTTTAAAAACTGCAATATCTGACTGTTGCTAGCATTAAAAAAAAAAAAAATAACATGATTGATTTTTGCCTATTGATTTTTGTGTGTAGGAATCTTGCTGAACTCTAACTAATTCGTATAATTTATCTGTTTGGCTGTTTCTGTGTTCTACAGAGACAGTTCCATGAGGACAAATGGCGTTTCCTTTACAGTCCTTTGTACCATCCCTTCCCTTCCTCACCTGCTGCATGGTAGCCCCGGGGAAAGCTGCTCTCGGGGACTTTGGTTTGTTCTGGGTCTTAAGTGAAATTGTTCATGGTTTCATGTCTGAAGTGTTTTCCTACTGATGCCCTTAGCAGGCTGGGGAAGCTTTCCTCTGTTCCCAGATTGCTAATCATTCCGGCTGCACAGTGCGTTTGGGGAGATAATCATATGACTTTTACCCCCTAATTTATTAATATGGAGAGTTAGTGAGTTTTTAAATGTTAAGCCTAGCTTGCCTTACTGAAACAATTGCAACTTGATGGTGTCCTGGCGTGTATTTGCCTGTGTGTGCGCGTTTCTTATTTTCCGAGTTCTTCTTATTAATTTGCTTGTAGATTTGCACTTCAATTGATGAGTTAACTGTCCTGAAATGACTGAACTGTGGGCTGCGTTGTCTTCTGGAGTCATTTGTATGAGGTTTGAATTATTCGGGTTTGGAACATTGTGGGAATAGAGTGTTGGTTTAAGACAAAGACCAACCCTTAGCATGGTGTAGTTCTTCAGGAGAAATGCGTCTGCCCTGTGGATGTGTCCTAGGGATGAGGTTATGTCACAGACTCAGCTAGCTGGCCGTGCTTTGTTTCTATCCAGATAGAAATGTGGGTCTCTTGAAAAACCAAACAACAACAACAACAACAAAACAAAAGAAAGAAAGAAAGAAAGAAAGAAAGAAAGAAAGAAAGAAAGAAAGAAAGAAAGAAAGAAAAGGAAAGGGAAATGGTGGGTGAGATGCGGGTCTCTGGTAGCATTAAGGGGGGCAGTGGGCAGATGGGGGTCACAGCAAGTGGTACCTTCTGCTCTGCGGTTCTGCTGTAGCCTCAGGTATTGAAACTCTTTGTCCTAGAAGGTAATGGTTTGTGGATGGGTCTGAGAAGTTGGGATTCCTTGGCCCTTGCTTGCAAATGACTTTGTGACTTCCAGATAGGCCTATGTATTGAGATTCCTCAGCCTTTGGCAGCAACCAGAGTTCCAGCCCTTCTGTAGGTCCAGGGAGGCAGGATTCCTTGGCCATTAACACCACCAGCATCCAGTGTTAGATCTCTTAGCCTTGGGCTTGAGGCCCTTGGTTCTAAGGCTCAGCTTGACAGCCTCATGGGATTCTGCTGGCAACCGGGGCCTCTAGTCACACTTCTCTGGGTCTTTACAGTCTTTTATCCACCTTCAGCCTCGGCTCTTGACCCTCTCTTGTCTCTTGCCTCCACTGTCCTGTTCTTTCTGGACTGATCGCTCTTGAATTGTTCAGGCTGCTGCTGCTGAAGTGAAGGCAGCCTGGTATGCTGGTTGCTGCCGTTCGTGCCGGCTGCTGTTTCCGCTACACCTTCCCTTGTGTTACCAGCTTGGTCTGTGCTCACAAAGCTAGACACGAAAAAAGCATTGGAGAGAAGGCTTTATTGGGCCTCATGTCACAGCATCAGAGAGGTAGCACAGGCTAGTGTCTCCCAACCACTTCTCTGGGGCTGAGTAGCTTGCTTCTGTAGATTCTAAAGCCTGAGAAAGGGTGTTTGGACCGATTACAGCTGTTTGTTTTGGACCAATCATAAACATTTCTTTTTTGGGATGCTCATAGGTGAGCCTCTTAACACCAATCACAATCATTACAACTTTTGGGAGGACCAGTCACAGCTATCTGTTTTGGATCAGTCACAAACATTTGGGTGGGCCAGTCCCAGCCTTTCCTAGCACCAGTTATAAACCTCCTTCTGACGGCACACTGGGAAAACTGCTCCCTTCTGGCCTCTGTGGAAATAGCTGCAGGGTGGTCTAGAGTTCACTGGGATGTGTGCTGGAGTCTGGTAGAGACCGTGCCTTCAGGCCCTCGGCAGTGAGCAGACATAGCCTGTAGTTGGTTTGTTTTCAAGATTTATTCCTTTTTATTTTTTATGTGTATGGTGCTTGCATATATGTCTGTGCACCATGCACATGCGTGATGCCTACAGGGGCAGGAAGAGAACATCAGATCCCCTGGAGCTGAAGTTACAGGTGGTCGTGAGCCACCATGTGGGCTCTTGAAATCAAACCCCTGTGTCCCTGGAAGAACAGTCGGTGCTCTTGCCTGCTGATCTCCCTCCAGACCATGCTGTAGCTTTTTTTTTTTTAATTTAATTTATTTATATGTATACAATATTCTGCCTGCATGTGTCCCTGCAGCCAGAAGAGGGCACCAGATCTCATGACAGATGATTGTGAGCCACCATGTGGTTGTTGGGAATTGAACTCAGGACCTCTGGAAGAATAGTCGGTGCTCTTAACCCCTGAGCCATCTCTCCAGCCCCCTGTAGCTTTTTTCAAAAGATGCTCGTGGAGCATTCTGGTACTGACAAGAGGCAGACAGGCTGCCTGTTGGACTAATAGTCTGTTTGCTCAAGGCGGCAAGCTCGAGTCCAGGGGCTGTTAACTAGGGCATCAGGTCGCCTCATCACCAGCATCTTGGTAACAGGAAAATGAACTTCAGAAGAGGTACTTAGAGTATAAACTTATAGAAGATGGGTCCAGTGAGATGGCTTAGGAAGTCAGTCAAGGTGCTTTCCTGAGTTTGATCCCTGACGTCCAAATGGTGGAAGGAGGTCACACACAAGTTGCCATCACCTCCGCATCATGCCCCCTACATAAATAGATGTAATAAAATTAAAACACCCCCAACTTATCACTAACACTAACAGTGACTTGGACAGATTTTTAGAAGCACCTTACCATTGCTTCCCACTGCCCAGTGCTTTGGGAAAGGTGAGCCAGGCTCTTGTGTGTCTCTATTATATTAATTATGCTATTAATTAATAAATAAAAAATATTTTTATCTTATGTGCATTGGTGTTTTGCCTGCATGTATGTGTGAGGGTGTCAGATCTTGGAGTTACAGACAGTTGTTAGCTGCCATGTGGATGCTAGGAATTGAACCCCAGTCCTCTCTCCACCCCCCAACTCGGAGCCACTTTTGTTAAGTTATATTTTTCTAGATATGTGTCCATGTTATCTGCGTTTACAGATTCATTGGCAAATTGGCATAAGTATTTATTTCACAATGGTGTCTTGCTTTTAACTGCTGTGTGTTCATAATTGCTCATTCCAGCTCTGTCCAGCTGTATTCTCCTCTTCTGTAATCATCCTGGCCAGGGAATTGTTTTCTTCAGAGAGTCCATGTTTCCTTTTGTTGTTCTGTTTTCTGTTTCTAATGTCTTTCTTCAGCACATTATTTCATAACACCATAAAATGGCATTAGTTCATAATTCCCCTTTTTTCCAATAAAGTCATTTAAAGCTATAAGTGAACCTTTAGAATATCACTTTTGCAGCACCCACAGACTTTAGCCTTTTCATCAGCCTCAATATTCTGTAGCTTTATTACAAATTGTGTCTGTTGAAGTCAGAGTCCCACTTTTTCCTTATTCTCCTGTCCTGGATCTCGCTCTGTAGACCAGGCTGGCCTCGAACTCACAGAGATCCGCCTGGCTCTGCCTCCTGAGTGCTGGGACTAAAGGTGCACACCACCATTGCCTGGCTTCCCTCATCTTTTTAAAAATTTATTTTTATTTTGTGTGTAAGAATGTTTTGCCTGCGTTGTTTGTAGGTGTACCATGTTGTGCAGTGCCCTCAGAGCCCAGAAGAGGGCATTAAACATTAGAATGAGTGTTCCAGACAGTTGTGAGCTGTCATGTGGATGCTGGGACCTCTGTAAGATCTGAAAGTGCTCTTGAACGCTGAGCCTTCTCCAACCTTTAATTACTTACCTATTGCTGTGAGGAAGCAACATGGTCAAGGCAACTTATAAAATAAAGTGTTGCATTTGGTTTATGGTTTTAGAGACTTCAGATTTGATGATGGGACCTGGTGGTGGCGCACACCTTTAATCCCAGCACCTGGGAGACAGAAGCAGGAAGATCTCTGAGTTCCAGGCCAGCCTGGTCTACAGAGTGAGATCCACGGCAGTGGATTGATGGTGGAGCAAAGGAACAGTTGAGAGTTCACAACCTGATCCAAAACCAGGAGGCAGAAACACACAGAATCCCACAGTCTTTTGAAACCTCAAACCTGGCCCCTAGTGGCACACCTCCAGCAAGGCCACACCTCCTAATCCTTCCCAAACAGTTCCACCAATTGGAGACCAAGCATTCAAACCTATGACCCGATGGGGCCATTCTTATTCAAACCACCACAGAGGGCTTAGTGTTCAAAGTGTTTGCTGCTCTTACAGAGGAACCAAGTTCAGTTTCCAGCACTCACCTGGGGGTTTACCTGTTAACTCCAGTTCCAGGAGATCCAGTGCCGTCTTCTGGCCATCTTACGCAATAGGTGCACACGTGGTTCCCTTACATGTAGGCACACACTCATTCAATAACACCAACTTACTTGCTGATCTTTGGTTTTTGGCCCAGCTGTGCAGTATTCTGTTCATGTATGTTACATGTACATTTGAAAAGAATGTGTGCCCTGTGGTTGTTAGGGGTAGTATTATCTACATAGGGTAAAGCGGTTGTTTGTTTTGTAAAATCTGTTTTCGTTCTTACCGATTGTTTTGTCTGCTGGATGCAGAGGTACACGCTTGTTGTGATGGTGAAATTGTCTTTTTTTCCCACAGCTCTGTCAGCGTTCACTTCCTGGCTTCTGAGATTGTGTTATTTGATGCTTGTAAGTTCCAAGCTGTAGCTCTGTGGTGGACCTGCTTGTCGCTGAGTTGTGAAGTCTTTGGTTTATATTATCCTGGCTCTGCAGTCTCTCATTGGCTGTTAATATTGCTCCAGTACTTTGTCGTGCTTGGCATATGCCTGCTCTCACATTCTCACTTAAGTCCATTTGTCTCTTGGCTTTTTTCATCATTGTATTTTAGAAATAGTGCTTATACTTCATAATTGGATTTCTCCCCTCCCCTCCTCTCCCCTCCCCTTTTTCTTCCTCCCTCTCCCTCTCTCTCTCTCTCTCTTTCTTTCTTTCATTCTTTCTCTTTCTCTTTTTCTTTTCTTTCCTTTTTTTTTTTTTTTTCCCAGACAGGATTTCTCTGGATGTAGCCTAGGCTGTCCTGGAACTCTGTAGACAAGTTAGCCTCAAACTCACAGAGAGCTACCTGCCTCTGCCTCCTGAGTGCTGGGATTACAGGTGTGCAACACCACCACCTGCCTGGATTTTCTTTCTTTTTCTGCCCTGCCTCCTCCTTGCAGTGGAGCAAATGAACATCTTTTCTAATAAGTGAATAAATAACTAAAATAAGCCAAAACTACTCAGAGAAACCCTGTCTTAAAAACAAACAAACAAATCCTAAAATAAAATGTGATAATTTTTGTGGTTGTCTGAAATATTAATTCATTTTGGTATTACTTTTTTCATTTGAGACATGATTTTATGTAGCCCAAGCTGACCTCTTGCCTTGGCATCTGAGATTGCAGGCATCTGCTACCATACCCGAGTGCGTTCTTGCAGCTGCTGGCCCTACTTGTACCTCTCAGTGGCCCTCTCGGGGATTTTACACTAATAATTCACTTACCAAAGGATACATCTTCCCCTGAGGAGTAGAAAGGCCTTGAGATGCTTTCATTCCAAGCATGCATCCTCCCAGTTTGTGTACTATTCTTACCCGGTAAATTGGTCCTTTCTTAAGCTTTTAATCCCCCAAATTACACACCATCATTGTAATTCTAGACAATGTTTAGGTTCAACACAATATTTTTCTTTTTCTTGGCTCCAAGTTCCTCATTACACTCATCCTTTCCTGTGTAGAGTATTTTTTGTCTTTCCTTCCAATTCAGGTTCCTCCTTTAGCATTTTTAAATTTTTGGGTTATTTGGGTTCATTTTGCCTTAAGTACATTTTGTTTACTGAGTAGCATACAATTATCCAGAAAAGCAACTTCTGTTTTTCTCTACGGTGCTTTTTCTCATTTTATGCTCAAGAAAGATTTTGCCATGGTCTACAGTGGACTGTGGATGATTGCTTTATTTGAGCAATTTGAAAATAATTTCCTGCTGTCTTCCGGCTTTCCTTCGCGACATTGGGGAGCCAGCTTTGGGTAAGCACGCATCCCCTTTGTAGGCATGTGGCATTTAGTGAATGAGTGAAGGCGGCATCTTCTAGAATCAGACTGGCTGAGTTTAAATGTCAGCTCTTTGGCTTGCTAGGTAATTAATCTCTGCGCCTCAGTTTCCTCTTGTGTCAGATGTGTTAATGACAGTATCGACGCTGACCTGAAGATGGAGAAGGGGGTTCAGAGCACCAACACTGTTCTCCACAGTAGGGACCATTTTAATGTTCTTGCTGGCCATTATTTTTTCTTTTTGGTTTTTAAAGTTATATGTTTATTTTTTAAAAGGTTTCTGTGTCTGTATGTGCACTATATGTGTCTAACTGCCCCATGCATGCTGGTGCCTATGGAGCCAGAAAGGGTGTCAGGTCCCCTGGAGCTGGAGTTACAGGTGGTTGTGAGTTGCTTAAAGTGGGTGCTGGGAACTGAACCCCAGTCTTCAGCAAGAGCATTAAGTTCTCTTAATCCACGAGCCGTCTCACCAGCACCCCCACCCCTTTTAGACTGTGTGCGTGTGTTCGAGAACTTTTGGAAGACGAAGAGGGCATCAGCTCTCCCTGTAGCTGGAGTCAGGGGCATTTGGGGGCCGTTCGATGTGGATGCTGGAAGCAGAACCCAGGTCCTCTGAAAGAGCTGTTGAACCCCCTCCCCAGCCCCCTCTTGATGCTTTTTGAATCCCCTTACTGGGGATTGATGTCTGTAGGTGTGAGATTCCTTTAATTTCCTGTTTGAACTCCACAGAACTTTTCAAAACTGTGAATTGTTCTCTTTTACCATCGGCCCTGGAAACACCCTTAGCTGTGTACCTTCAAGTGTTGCTTCCACCGAATTTTCTTTGCTCTCTCCTAATTAGTTAGATTAATTAGACCTGCTCACTCCCATCATTTGCATCTTCTTGACTTTGCTCCACAGTCTCAGTGCTCTGACTAGTCTGGATAATTTCTTGAAATCCATCTCCCAGCTCATTAATTGGCTTCAGCTGTGTCTAATGTGCTATTAAACCTATACACGGAGTTTTTTATTTTAATTATGTTTTTATTTCCAGAAATTGTGTTTGGTTCCCAGCTGAATCTGATTGTTTTGGTCTTTCCCTTCACTCTTTTCTCCCTCCAACTGTAGTTCTTGTACATTCATCCTGTTCTGTGTTCTGTTGGCTACGTCGAAAGACTGAGCCTCTGGGGGCTGGCAGAAGGACCCCTGAGGCCAGAGCCAGCCAAAGGCCTTCGACTGTGAAGGAAAGCCTGGTCTGTACCTCTCCTGCTCCCCTGCCCCCAATGTCCCCTTTTCCTTTTTCCTCCTTCATTCTCAATTACTTTTTTTTTCCTGAAAGGCTGATTCATCCCATGGTTTGAAGAGGAAGCCAAGGGTAGAGTCTCTCTCCCAGCACCCAGTGCCTTTCCCGCCGGCAGCCAGGACTGTTAGGATCTGCAGAGACTTCCAGATATATTTTATGTGTAGTCAAGCAAATACACATTTAAAAATTCATTCTCTCTGTAACGCAAATGGTAGCATGCTACATATATTGTTCTGCACTTGCTTTTTAATAAAAAATATGTTTCTGGTTATGAAAGAAATACATGCTCATTTTGAATAACATCAATTCCCAAGTGTACACATGTAGAGAGTGAAAGTCTCCCCGGAATTCATTCCCTAGAGATAACATCTATTTTGCATCTATAAATATATATTTACATAAATGGGCTTATGCAACAGACACTATTTTCTAACCTATTTTTCCCCCTTTTCTCCCAATAACACATCATGATATCGTTCCATGAATCTTTCTTTCTACAGCTCCACATAGCCCCACAGTATAGGGCTAGGGTGTGGAATGGGAAAGAATTAAGTTCCAACATTAACTGCGCAGGTCAGTAGCGCAGGACTTTTTATAGCCGATTAAAGCCTCAGTCTCCTCATCTGTGAGGTGGTAACATAGTGTACACTTCGTCATGGTCTGAAACAGCAATGAGACCATGCAAGACATGTGTACCCTCCAGGGCCCCAGGAGAATGTCTTTTCTTTGTTTTGTTTTGTTTTGTTTTTTTTCGAGACAGGGTTTCTCTGTGTAGCTTTAGAGCCTGTCCTGGCTAGCTCTGCCTGCCTCTGCCTCCCGAGTGCTGGGATTACAGGCATGTGCCACCACTGCCTGGCGAGAATGTCATTTTTAAATGACTCCCTCCCCTGTTAACAATCACATAGAATTTATAATCTGGATGTGTCCTAATGTATTGACAATGCCCCCATTAGAAGACACTGGGTTATGCCCAGTGTCTTTGTTACAAATGCCAGCACACCATTCCTGTGAATTCTCTGGGAGTGGGGTGGGTTACTGGGTCCTCTGGATTTTAATCTCTGTACCCCTTTATTTTTTCTCCAAGGAGAAGATGAGAGTGCCCTGTGGAGTGAAGCTCGTGTACTATGTAGGTGTTCATCATCACCGCCCCTCCTCTTTGTTTGCCCTGGGATGTGGGTGGGCTGGTCCTCCTCAGCAGAGGCTCTGAGCCCTCTCCCCCTACCCCCTTACCTCAGGGATGCTGAAGCTTAGACTTCCGTTTCTCTCCAACCTTTCAGCCCAACTCCCCCCTACACACAGACACACACACACTTGCTTCCAACACAATTCCTGTGATTTCTAACATACTGAAAAAATTTAAATGCACCTTTTTTTTTTGAGCTGAGGATCGAACCAAGGACTTTGCGCTTGCTAGGCAAGTGCTCTACCACTGAGCTGAATCCACAACCCTAAAATGCACCTTTTAAAAGGAGAGAAAAGTCCAAAGGAAGCAAGAAAAGGAGAAAGCACTGGGTATCTTGTACAACAAGCCCCTCACCCTCTATCTACCAATCCTGAAAAGGCACAACTTGTAGGCTCCAAAGAAGCGCTGAGTTTCCCAGCAGTAGCGGTAAAAAGAGAGCAATATGTCAGACATGTCGAAGCTACTCATCACTTCTAAATAATTTTGAAGAAGTTTCTCTTAGGGACACACACGGTGGTAGTTGCTTTAGCTTCAGAGTTCCTGAAAGAGATCTTTGAGCAGGAGGAGGTGGAGTCAGGACAGGTGTGTCCTATCTGATGGGGGGTCAGGAGGACAGTGGCAAGGGTCCTAGTGTAGAGCCTGTTTATGCAGGGGCGGGAGGTTAGAGGGGAAGTAGAGAGAGTGGGCACAGAGACAGGTGGCTTTGTTTCTGGGCCAGAGGCTGGCCAGGCAGCAGACACTTAGTGAGCCCTACTATGTGCCAGGTCTTTGTGGACACTGGGGGTATAGTACTGACCCTGTCTTTATGGAGGTCTGGCTGGTGGAGGCCAGCGACAATAAGTAATAGAAGCCGAGGCAGGGACTAGTTTGGACAGAGCGTGCTCTGTTCCTGCAGGTCTGCTCTGGGCCAGTGATCCAGCTCCTAGGGGCCTTCAGCAACAGCCATCCAGGGAGACAGCTTGAAACTCTGGAGGACTTGAAGGTCAGCTCAGCCAAGAGACAGAGAAAGCCCATGACTTCTCACCCCGCCAATTATCAGGTACAAAGCTAACTTCTTTGTCTAGGTGCTAGTGATTAATCTTGCTTCCATGAGTACCTTCGACATGATGTCACTGAGGCCCAGGATAGGGTTAAAGTCACACAGACCAGTGTTTAGAGGTAGGTTAGCCCCACTTGGCTGCTGGCCTGGGCTCCTGGCCTGGGCTCTGTGGATGGTCTTCTTACTAGGTATGGGAGTTTGGGGGCACAGGGGAACTGGGCCTCCATTGTGTTTGGAAAGGTTCTATTGTGATCTTGGCTGACCCACACGTCCCACTGCACCAGGGTTCCCAGCCATCTATTGGATATAGGACCATAGAGTGCTCTTAGATGCCTCCTTCACCCCAGAGCTCCTTGGGGAACTCTCCGTAGAGGCTGAGTGGCCATGGGTAAATGGAGCCCTCCTGGTACAAGGTAGCGCCGGCTGGAGTAGTCCTCTTTACCTTGTTCATCTCTCTTCACAGTGTGACCTCATGGAGACTGAGAAGCCTCTTCAGGAGAGGACCGAGGACCCAGGTGATGGTCCACAGAGCCTGGGGGAGGATTCTCACCCCACGCCTGGCTTCGGCTAGGATCCTTTTCTTCACTCACCATCAGCCCAAAGTTCTCCTCCAAAGGAACTGGGGTCCTAGGTCCTTAAGGAGGGATCCAAGTCCCCTCAAATCTGCCCCTCCTCATGTTCCATGAAGTCACCTGGGATCACATGGCACATTCCCCCTACCCCAGGTGAGCAGGAGTCTGTGCTTCTGGATGCTGGAGTGCGCTCTACCGTGGTCCGTGCCATGCAGGAGGTGCTGTGGACCCGGTAAGGCTTTGCTCCCTACCTCCCAGATGTGCTGACAGCTGTCCTGTGTAGCTCTGGGCCAGGCCACATTTGAGAGAGAGAAGGGGGAGGGAGGGAGGGGAGGAGGGAGGGAGAGAGAGAGAGAGAGAATGAATATGTGTGTATCTAAACACATTTAGACATTTAGTACATGGAGGTCACTGACTCCCACAGCCAGTAGTGAGCTGAAATGTAAACCTGGGTGTCTGTAATACATGGCTTCAGTTGCAGTGTGAGTGTGGGCTGGGAGGGTCGCAAAGATCTGAGCTGAAGGTTCTCGCTTACAGATGGTGAGACCAAGCTCAGAGAGGGCAGGAGTTGGCAAAGGCCGCCCAGCAGATCAGGAGTAGATTGGGGGTTGATGTTTCACTTCCGCACCCCAGCTTGGTTCTGTGCTCTAGTTGATTCCTTATCCCCCAACTTCAGGCTTGATCCTTTCCACACAGACCCAGAGGCCTGGCTTTGACACTTGTATTGCCCCTGGCCCATTGTGTAGCCTTAGGGTGAGCCCTGAACTCTGAGCTCTCCCTTTGTAAATGGAAGATATACCATTTCTTCTTCACAGAGCTGGGGTGGGAGAGTCACCAGGTCCATGGGGAAGCACCTGTAACAGAATGGAGGTAGCCCAGCCTCTGTCCCCTACCCCTGCCTTTCCTTCTGAGGCTGTGAGTGGACAGCTTCCCTGCTCAGGACTTTCTTTTGCTCACAGTGTCCAGGAGCTTCCGGACCTGTTGCTGAGGGAAGAAGAGGTAGCGGGCATTGCAGAGGGCATTGAGGCCGCCCTCTTCCATCTGACCCAGGACACCAACCTCCGCTACAAGACCAAGTTCCGCAGCCTGCTCTTCAACCTGAGAGATCCCCGGAACTCTGTGAGCTGGGGGAGGTGCAGCCGGCTCAGCCCTCCCTTGGGGACACTCAGAGCAGACAGCAGGTTGAAGTGGGTGCTCCCAGGGTGAAAGGGTGCATTCTTTTTCCCCCAGGACCTGTTTCTCAAAGTGGCTCACTGTGATGTCAGCCCTCACGACCTGGTACAGATGAGCTCAGTCCAGCTGGCCCCTAAGGAGCTGTCCCGCTGGCGGGACCAAGAGAAAAAACGGGTGAGCTGTGGAGACAAATTACATGAAGTGGGAGGGCCTGTGTGTGTGTGTGGGGGGCGCTAAAATGGAAGATAGTAACAGAGGAAAAAGGACAGATGGACAGTCAGGACTGAGGAGGAGCTGGAGAAACAGAAAGCAGGCTGGAGGGAGAGAGTCTTCCAGGACAAAGGTAAAAAAAGAGCCACACTTGTGTTTTTTCTGTGGAGTTAGGCTGGGTGGGGGGGTGGGAGGACTTCCATGAAGAAGTTCCCAGTGCTCTTCCCATCTCAACCTCAGGTTTGAAGGAAGGGATCCTACAGCTCCACCCTCCTCGGGCAAATCATCCTATGCCCTGCCCATGCCCGTGGACCTCGCCCTGCGAGGAACTCTTGGGTGCAGGGAAGGCGTGACATTGAGCGGGCTTTTGGGAAGGCTGGCCTAATGTTTGGTGGTCAGAGGTGGACCGAACTGGTCCAGGGCTGAGGTGCTGAGGAGGAGAGGGTCCTAAGTGCTCTTCTGGGAGAGCTAATAGCCCAAGTCCAGCCAGTGACTCCAGTTTCTCAGCTAAGTTTCTGTCCAGGCACTGGTGGTGTCGTAGGACGGGAACAGCTGTGTAGTTCAGAGGTCAGTGCAGCCTCTGTGCAACAGCCATTAAGAATTCCAAGGTGGGGAGCTGGCCACATACGCATGAAGCCCTGCGTTTGAGCTCCAGCATCCATGCAAAAAGTCTGGCATGGTGGCATGTGTTTATAATCCCAGGGTTGGCTGGGCGGTGGAGATAGGCAGATCCCTAGGGCTTGCTAACAAGCCTCGCCTAGTGAGAGACCTTGTCTCAAAAAGTAAGGTGGATGGCTCCTGAGGAAGCACATCAAAGATCAATCTCTGGCTTCCACGAGCACTTGTACACACGTGCACATGCATCCAGCCAGCCACTAACATGCGTGCCTGCATGTGAAGAATTTCAAGGTAATGAACACAGAACCTGAATTGAGTGAGGGCCTCTTGGAGTACAAGGCCCAGCATTCATGTCCTCATCGTGGAGCCCCCTGCCTGGGAGTGGGGGTGCAGGACCCCTGTCTTCCTGCACCATTAGAAAAGGAGAGGCAGGCCTCCAGTTTAGGTGACATTGATCAGCAAGGAGAATGACAGCTAGCTTGGGGTTGCTATGAACCTCGGAGTAGGCTGGGCCTTCTCCATGTGCTGTTTAATACCGTGTTCTTAATCCCCAGAGAATAGATAAACTGAGGCTTAGGGCCACTAAGTGGTGGCCCAAAGTCAAACTAATCCTTAAATCTTTATTAATGGCCCATCTGGGACTCAGCCTGTTCCAGACGCCACAGCTTCCCCCCTGGGGTGGAGGTGGGAGGGGCAGCCAGAGGCATAATTGACTTGGGCGAAGGCCAAGTCCAGGAACACTTCCTAGAGGAGGCAAGGCTTCAGTGAGTGGAACCTGGAGGGGAGGTAGGGCTCAGGGAGGGGGGCTTGCTTTCTAAGTGAGCAGAGAGAGGCTGGAAAACAAGTGGGTGCCAAGGGAGGAACTTTGGGGGAGGGAAGGGAGTTGACTGGTTGCTTGGGGGCCCTGGCTGAGTCTGCCATGGCCTCTGTAGGGCCTGGACATCCTTGAGCAACAACAGAAGGAGCTGTCTAGACTTCCCGCCTCCAAACTGACTCACAAGGGTGAGGTGGAGATCCCACGGGACTCAGACCAGATGCTGACCCTGGAGGACCTGATGGTAAGGGACAACCTGACTTAGCCACAGGTACCCCACTGCCTACTCCATGGGCTCCATGTTCAAGGTTTAACAAGCTCTGTGATCCTGGCTGTTGATGGTCGAGGCCTGAGAACAGGTGGTAGCAGTCGGCCTGGGGGCTGGGCTTCCTTCTTTTGTGTTCAGAACACTCACCGTGAGTGGCACTAAGGCTTGTCATTGTGGTCACCCCAGCCCCAGCAATTCTGGCTTCAGGCACTAGCTTTTCTAGATGTGAAAGACAAAGGCCTGTTTTATTAGTGGGTTTATTTGCTTGGGGATGCCACAGGCAGGGAATGGCCCCACACCCTAGGCCATCCAGGCAGAGAACCTCCTGAGCTTGCCCTTGTACCCGGAGAAGGCCCAACATCTAAGTCTCTCATTGATGGGTCAGCTCCATTCCCTGGCACATCCTGTACCATCCTGCAGCGGAGCGCCCCCATCTTGCCCAGAGCCTGGTTGTTATAGTGGCTCCTCTGCCCCGGCTTGGCTAACTGGCATCTCCATGTCCTGTGGCCAGCAGGACCTTCCCCTTGCCCCACATCCGACACTCTCAGAAGGCCACTCTGGCGTGGTTGGGGGTGGAGGGCAGGCAGGTCCCTTGGCTTATGTTCATTCCCTCAGTACAGATTGGTTGGACCCCTGCTGGGTATTAGGCCCCCGGAGGAAATGACAGCAGGTGTGACAAGACAAACTCCAGGCCCCACCCCCCGCCCCCCCCCCCTGGCATCCAAGCCAAGAAGAATCAGTGCCAGTGCAGAGAGGAGCCCTCAGGGGGTGCAGCTGCTCCCCAGTCCACCCCAGCCACGTTCCCTCAAGAGGCTGAATGTCAGCACTCGAGAGGGACTGGAGACACAGAGAAGAGGGTCAGGAGAAGGGAAGAGAGGAGATGGCAGAGGAGAAGGTGACAGAGAAGAGCAATCTACCCCATATTGAGCATCTGCCCTGTGCCCCTCTTATAAACAGCACCTCATTTGAACATGGCGGTTACTGACACAGTACGTGCTACAGCCTTCCAGAAACCCGAACCATTGACCCAGCTTAGTGTAGTGGGCAGGAGTGGCATGGAGATGTGAACCTGGTAGCGTTTCAAGGATCCCTCTGAACCCTCCAAATGCAGCCTGCATCTGTACTTGGAAGGGATTTCTAATGTGAGGGGAAAGATGGTTAAAGGTTTGTTCTTGCGGATTCTGTCCTCTGCTTCTGAGAACTTGACTTAAGGAAAGGTTGCAAAATTTAGGAAAATACTTTGTGTATGAGGATGCCTTCAGGGCTCTGTAACAGCTGGAGGTGATCAGAAAATGTCTAGCAACAGAGGTGACAATCTGCCCATAGTCTGTCCACAGGGTCTAGAGAAGGGGGCAAATGTCTTTATTGCAATTAACGGGCAAAATGAGGGTATAAAGGATATTTGACCCTAGCTGTTCTAGAAAGGACCCCCAGACTCTCTGCACAGAAAAACTCTGACAACGGGCACCCAGTGACTCAACAGTTGTTGTTGTTGTTTTTAAAATTACAATTTTTCAATTTTTTTTTGAGACAGGGTTTCTCTGTGTAGCATTGGAGCCTTTCCTGGAACTCACTCTGTAGCCCAGGCTGGCCTCGAACTCACAGAGATCTGCCTGGCTCTGCCTCCTGAGTGCTGGGATTAAAGGCATGCACCACCACCACCTGGCAATTTTTTTTTTTAAATTTTTTTATTTCCCAAGTTTTCTTTACAAATTTTCAATAAAATTATAAAAATTATTATAAAATTAGAAAAGAAGCATATTTAGAAAAATAAACAACATTCCTGAGACTCTCTACCCATAGAGGACTCTTGACCTCCCTGGCCACATTGCCATCTGTCTCGCTCTGCCCCCTTGCTTTCCAGGAACCCATGATGCCCCAAGAGTGCAGCCCACAGGCCCTGAAGAGCCCCCTGGAGGACACCACAGATCAGCATCAGCACCACATCTGGGACTCCAACTGCCACATCTGCAAGGGTGGGTAGGATGGCAGGAAGGGCGCCAGCAGTGGCTGGCTGGAGCCACATGTGGGCATCAGCCACAACCTGGGTGGGTAGCCCGGTTCGAAGGAGGCAGAATGGGAGAGCCTGTGCTGCAGGCCACCTTGGGATGAAGCTGGCTGAAGACTGGTCGTCAGGCTGTGGCTGTCTTCTGTCTCTGCTCATTTTTCAGTTCTTGTTTCTGCTCTTTGCAGACAGGAAATCCTCAACTGAACTGCCAGGCCTCTCCAGAGCCATCATGAACAAGGAGGAAAATGCCATCTGGAAAGCCCCAAGTCCAGCTCCTGTGTCCTCTCCAGAGATGCGCACAGCAGGGGAGACACCTTCCAAGGAACCACAGGACAGGTATGGGACTGGGAACCTTCAGGGTTCCATGCTAGTGACAGGCGAGGTGAGCATGGATGGGAGAGGCCACCAGCTGGCGCTATAACATATACACACGCTGCAGGAGCTCTGTTATGACCTTAAGTCTTCCCATGTCTGTGAGCCTCTGTTTTTCTATCTGTGAAATGGAACTCATGCAGCCTCCTGGTTCCCTCCTGCACGATGCCATACTTGGATCAGTGCTCAGGTCTCTGCAGTGAGAATGCAGTACTGGCTGTGCAAAGGAGGGGGTGCTGGGGACATCCTAATGAATAACTTTGCCTGGCCTTGCCCTGTTGTCCCTCCTTCTAGACTCCAGATGCCTGTTGGGCCCAAAAATGTCCCACCCAGCCCTCCGCCCTGGGAGGGCTCACTAGACATGTTCTCCATCAAGCATTTCCGGGTCAAGGCCCAGTTGATCTCGGGACACAGCTGTCAGCTTGTCCAGGTACTCACTTCCACCTACAAGGACTCCCTTCCATACTGCCCAGCCCAGTTGCTAATTCATCCATCGGTTCTACACATCACCAGCAAGCCTTGTGCCAACTATGAGGCCAGATGACATACTAGCCTGATCCTGAGACACACTGAGCATGACAGCTCTCTCTACCTCAAGGCATAAGGCAAGAGAGGTTCTGGGAGAGCATCCTGGGGCCTCTCAGCTCACAGGAGGGTTTAGGAGTGATTGTCGAATGACTGACTGATGAGCTAAACTGTTAGGTGGGGAGTGAGCATGAACCTGTGAGACTTTGGCCAGAACAACCTGTAGGCCTTCAGGGGCAGTTAGAACTCTCTGGGGAGTCCCTGAGAGTCTGGATACTTTGTCTGCCCTTCTCCTCAGGCTTTGGCCTATGATAATGGGAAATGAAACTGTCTAAAAGGGTGGGAAGCTGGGTGCTGACCAATCACCTACCCCTAGGCTCTGCCGGATGTCATTCGCTCAGCAGGCTGCCTCCCACCGAAGGACCTCTGGGATCTTCTAGACCTCATGTGCCCAGCCAGAGCAAAGGTAAACAGCCTGCTGTTAGGGCACCCTCTCAATTGGCCTCTCCTTCCCATTACCTTCCCTCCCCACCTAGATCCTAGGCTCATCAATGACTCTGGGCAAGATCCCCCCTCTCTGTCTTCTTCCTAGAACAGTGGTTCTCAACCAGTGGGTCGCAACCCCAGGGACGTCAAATGAACTTTTCACAGGGGTCCCATATCAGATATCCTGCATATCAAATATTTACACTATGATTCATAACTTAAGTTGCAAAAAATCACAATTATGAAGCTGTAACAAAAATAATTTTATGCTGGGCGGTGGTGGCGCACGCCTGTAATCCCAGCACTCAGGAGGCAGAGGCAGGCGGATCTCTGTGAGTTCGAGGCCAGCTCGTCCAGGACAGGCTCCAAAGCTACAGAGAAACCCTGTCTCAAAAACCAAAACAAACAAACAAGCAAAAATTATGGTTGGGGGTCACCACAACATGAGGAACTGTATTAAAGGGTGGTAGCGTTAGGAAGGTTGAGAACCCCTGTCCTGTTGAGTCTGAGTGTGCCTGCAGGCCAAGAGGATGAGGCTGCTTTGACACTTCCTGTTGTGTCCCAGGACATCTGCGTGGTCAGACTGTGTCCCCATGGGTCTCGGGACATCCAGAACTACCGCATGCTCTACTGCTACCTCAACAACAAGCAGCGGCACTGCCTGGCGACTGTGCAGCATGTGAAGATGGTCCTGCTGCCCCTACCTGCCTTCCAGCCTCTGCCAGCCAGGCTGCGCCCTCTGGGAGGCCCAGGTGAGAACCGAGTGTGTACCTGAATAGCATTGCAGCTGCTTTTGAGCCCAGGGTAGCCGGACAGAGGCAGATGCAGACAACTGACTGAAAAAGTTAGGAGGATGGGCCTGACTCTGCAGCTGCCTTAGCCAGGCCTGGCTTCAGGGCAAGGATCAGTCTAGGTGTAGCCCTAGGAAGGCACCTATGGAAGAGGACCTTAGGGACTCAAGAGTGGCCTTAAGACCTTTCTGGGCTGCAGCTCCCAGTATTGGAAGCAGATTGACATGTCCTCCATCAGGCGGTTCTGGGCAAAAGCCCAGCTTGTCTTGGGACATAGCTGCTAGCTAGTCCAGATCCACCTTCTATGTTCATGAGGTCTCCCTAAATGATACTGCTCAGCCCACAGCCATTCACCCCTCATTCATTCATAAGTCATTGCCTCACTTTGTGGTAGCCACAAGACAGATGATACACCAACCCCCGGGATGGTATAGAATTTCTTCATTAAGCCTTGAGGTCAAGCCATCCATGCGTTACCCTCTACCAGGTGACCCTTGATCACCTAGACCAAGCATTCTGAGATAGGCTCACTTGCCTGCTTGCTTTTCCCCATCTCACTGCCAGGAAGTTCTCATGAGCAAACTTCCAGACCTACGGCAGCTTTTAGGGAATCCATGTTGACTTCCTCCAGGTCTTGAGACTCTTCTTTCTCCTTTTCCCAGGTCTCGAAACCACTCACACGAGCCTGTTACTGGCTGTACTCTTCCCTAAGGATGGGCTTCCAGACACAGCCCTGTCCAGTGCCGTGGGGAACAAGGTTCCCAAGACTGCCTCCTTCAGCAAAAATGTGGAGAGGAGATGCTACAAGCCAGAGGACAAGACACCAGAGACAGCCCTGAGAGGATCACCTTCCCAAGGGGAGGCCCCAAAACAGAACTTGGCCAAGGGTAACCTGGCTCCAAGGAGTGGTTGTGCTTGGCAGGGCCTCCCCAGAGGCAGGGGGAGGCAGGGACCTGGCTGGGGACAGCAGTCCCCAGAAGCAAGTTGGTGCCACCCCCAACATCCCAATTCAGGTGGATCAGTTTTTTCCCCTGCCATTGGCCATGAACAGCACCTCCACAGGGACTCCTGTTTCCACCAAGACCTACTCCAGCACCTCAAGGTCTTAGTGACCATGAGTCACCAGTTCCAGGCCTCTCTGTGGCCCCCAGGTCAGGAGCCCCTCCCCCCACCCGCTGCAGTATCTGCAGTTCGGGATCCCCCTAGGCCAATCCCAGACCTTTCTCTGGGCCCTATGGATGGAGGTGGCTCTGAGTGTCTTTGGCCGGAGAGGCCTGACCCTTCGGACCCACCAGAACAGAAGTGTTCATTCCCTTTCTCTCAATGCTGAATGAGAGGAAAGGCCAGTCAGCTCTCCCCCACCTGCCCAGTTTGTATCTGATCTGCAGCCTGTTGGATGGTGATTTTTGGTTCAATAAAAATTTGGCAAAATAAGAATTGTATCTGATGGCTGTGTAGGAGCATCTCTAGTCTCATCCAGATGTGGCTTGAGGTGTCTTTGAAATTTTTTTCCACAAATGCATGACCTCCCCTATTGCTGATTGGGGGTTCTGAACCATCAGTTTGCCCCAGAATGAAGGTTTTGCTATGTGGCTTCTGGAGGCATTTTAAAAAATACTCTGAGTTGAGTGTGGGCATGTACACATTTAATCCCAGCACTCCAGAGGCAGAGGCAGGCAGATCTCAGAGTTTGAGGCCAGCCTGATCTACATAGCGAGTTCCAGGACAGCCAGTGTTACACAGTGAAATCCTGTTTGTGATGGCTATATTATTTTATTTTTACCTACTTACTTATTTGTGTTTTGTAGACAAGGTTTCTTTGTGTAACCCTGGCTGCCTGGGAACTTGCTCTGAAAACCGTTCTGGCCTTGAACTCAGAGGCCTGCCTGCCTCCTGAGTGCTGGGATTAAAGGCATGTACTACTACTGCCCAATGTGATGGCTGTTCTTGACTTGACTACATCTGGAATTAACTAAAACCCAAATGGCTGGGCACACCTTGTGAGGAGTTTTTTTTTTTTTTGTTTGTTTGTTTTTGATTTTGTTTTTTAACTAAATCATTTGAAGTGGGAAGACCCATTTCTAATCTGGATCTTTGAGGTGGGAAGGTACACCTTTAATCTGGGCCACACCTTCTCTGCTGGCAGCCTACAGAAAGGACGCAGAAGAAGGGAGCTTGCTGTCTTTGCCTGTTTACCCTTGCTAGTAAGTCCATTCCTTCACTGGCTTTGGAGCCTACTTCTTCAGATTCTGGCATGTACTGAAGACCAGCTGAGACATCCTCCCGTAGACGGAGCAGCTACTGGATTCTTGGACTCTCCATTGATGGACAGTCATTATTGGACAGTCAGACCATGGCTTGTAAGCTGCTCTAATAAATATATGATATATATATATATTCATTCTATAAATTCTGTCTCCAAAAACAAACAAACAAAAACAAAAACCAACCAAACAAACAAACAAAAACCAAAATCTGGATTAAGGGGAAGAATCAGTGGTGGGAGAGAAGTCAGCCTGGGGCTGGAAGAGAGAAATTGACGGACGCGAGGAGGTGGAGGTAATATTTTTCTTCATTTCCTTATGGTGTGCCAGCGTATCTGTGAGTCACGGAGGTCAGAGCAGGGCTTTGGCATCTTCCTCCATCACTGTCCTCTTGACTGCTTTGAGACAGGATTTCTCACTGAACTGGAAGCTCACCCTTTTGGCTAGGCTGGCTGGCTAGCCATCGAGCTTTGTAAATTAGCTAGGTGCTACTCCCTCCCTCTAATGCCGGGGTTAATAGGCTCTTAGCCATTGGGGCCTTCTCTCCAGCTCTAGGAGTGATTTAAAATTTCTGAAGTCAATTTTTCTTTTGGGTAAGTCAAGGGATGGCACAAGATACCACAGTATTCTCTAAGTGTTTGTGTCCATGTGCATCTGTGAGGGCCTGTCAGTCCACGCGTGTGACTGAAGGTTTGTGCACTGGGTCTCTGTTGAAGGGGACTGCTTTCTGCAGATCCTGACAACTCCCAGAGACAGCCAGGGTCTAAGCCTGAGAAGACACTCAAGTCTGGTGAGGTGGAATGTGAGTTGACCATTGCTGCCTTGCCTTGGATCTCGAGTGAGCTTCTCATAGCAGCTGTGAGTCTGGGGACTGACTTAGGAACCCGCAGCCCCAGGCTGATTCGCGCAGGACCCCGCCCTTCACTGCAGTATCCGAAGCAAGCCTCATTCTGGAGCCTGCTGGACTGGAAAGGGAGAGGAGATGATTAATAAGAGGAGCCCCTCTATCTACCCCAAGAGCTCTGCCGCTGCCCTACCCCCAGCCGACAGCAGAGGGGGCCCTCTGCCTTGGGATGGAGGTCGGGGCTGGCAGGACCGATGGATGCTGAGCTGGGGGCGGGTGAGAGAAAGTGGGAGGGGTTGGGAGCGGGGGTGGTGGGCGAGGGTGGGTTGTAAGTGAGAGCAGAGAGAAGGTTCTGGACAGGTGAACCAGGGAAAGGAACAGGGCTCTTGAGGGAACTCCTTTGGCTCAGAGGGCATGGGAATGCCGCAGCCTCAGCGCTAAATGCAAATTTTGTAAATTACTATGCAAACCTGCAGCTCCTCTAGGAGCCTGCAACTTGGGTGGCTTTCCTAACGTAGCGGGGTTGGGGACACCGCGGCGCATGCCTCCTCCTAGCCAGCCACAGCTTTCTCCTGGGGAGACAGGAGAGGCATCGGGGGAGAGCTAGCCTCTGCCCTCCGCCAGGGCCTGCCTTTAGAGCTTCAGTTTGCTCTTCCCTGGGTGGGGGTGCAAACGCGGCCTTCTGACAACTCGCCCCAGGAAATGGGATATATATATGTCCTCCGAAATCCTGTATACTGCCTCGGGCTGGGGGCTGGGCACCATGACCCCCATCAACCTCCTGTTCGTAGTTCACAAGACCTTTGCTTATCTCTTGATAGGGACCAGGAACGCAGCTTGGCATGACGTTGCTAGGGGGTGTGATCGGCGGTTGCTAGGTTCTAGGAATGTTGCTATGCAACGCCGGGCGGGGCCCTGGTTGCTAGGCCGAGGAGGAGTCGCCCGCTGCCCAAAGGGTTTTAGCGGACACCGCCCGCCCCCAACCAGGACCGGCGTCGGCACCCCCAGGCTGGGCGCAGTCTCCGGGGTTCCTTCCGGTTCACACCCTCTGTTACTCCGTGATCCTCTGGGCTCCAGAGCGAGGAACCCTGGGTCTTTGTACACGTGTCTGTGCGCCTGCTGGTGCGGGGGGTGGGGGGAAGAATGTCTCTTTTGAATTTCCATAGCAACTGCTCCCGTGTCACCCTATTGCTCCCAAAGGTTTAAGCAGTTGCGTGTGCAAATTTACATATATCTGCATGTCATTAACATAGAGGCGGAGCCGGAACTTGTTTGGGCAACTATCCCTGGACAGTTCCCCTGGCTTTGCTTTCATCCCGTCCGATGGCCACCTGGACTGCGCATGCGTGAGTGTTTTGCGTCTCCGTGTTCTCGGATTTGAGGTGGGTGGGAGACCTCTGACAGTGACTATCAGTTCTGGTCCACTCATGCCCTTACAGAAACATCCCAACCGAAGACTCAGTTCCCTAAGCAACACTGAGACTTGTTGGACCCCAGTCCTGCCTTTCCTGGCTGTGTCATCTTAGGTTGGTGCCCTTTTCTGTGACTCAGTTTCCTTCTCCGTAAATAGGCATACTAATCTCTAACTCACTAGGTGAGGGTTGGTGGGATGCCACTTCGGCACATGGTCGTTGATGTTCTGGTGGACGGTAGGCAGTGTGTGGTTGCTCCTTGACTCCCTCCTTAGAGTCCAGTTCCATCCACTCAGAACCTAGCTAAAGCAAATGAACTCCCGTTGCAGCTCCAGATATGACAGGAAGAACTTCCGTATGTCAGGGCAGACTGGATTCCAGGCATGGGATGAGAAATACTGGCCAAGCCAGGTTGGTGTACCCTGGAGCCTGACCTCCTACACCGCCACCATTGCTCTCAAGGAGTTCACTGAGTCAGGAACCCTTGTATTCCTATCCAGGCACTGTACCGTAGGGTGGCTGCTGGGCAGCAGCTGACTGGGAGGCTGGACTAAGATGCCTGTGATGGGGTAGGAAAGGAGAGCAGGAACTTTGCTCAGAGTTGCCTGTCTGAGCTTTCACCAGAGAGGATCAAAGAACTCTGGGGCAACTACCTTGCCCTTCTTGGACCTCAGTTTCCCTACTGAGGACACTTAGGAGTCTCTGCTACAACACAGGGAGGGGATGGGGGAGGATGAAAAGCCATTCCCCCCCTCCCTTCAACAGCAGTGCAGGGAGTGAGTTCCCCATTCTTGGGACTATGCAAGCAGAAGTGTGGTTGGAATGGAACAGAACTTCCTGGAAGCTGCCTCCTTGAAAGGTGGGGAGTCCTTCCTGGGTCTGATTTCTGCCCTTCACGTTCTGGTAGAGACTCTTGCCTTTCTTTCTCCTAGTGTCCTTCTATCCTTAACCAGCCTTGACTGCTGGAGCCACAAGGAGGCAGAAGAGGCATTGAAGGGTAAACCCAGTTTCCAGTCTGTGCTGGGGGTAGCTCTCATTAGGCTTAATTAACATAAATGGGATTGCTTCCTGTCTTGGGTAGACTATGGTTGTTGGTGATGAAGAAAGGCGTAGGAGCTTGGCTCTGATTGGTCAGTTGGCTTCTGGGAGGAGGAAGGACTATCTGGGACTTGGTAGTAGTCCTTCTGACTGCTGTATCCAGGACTACTCTTGGCTGCCAGTAGGCCAGGCCTTTTCCGGGAGCCACCTGTGCTCCCCAGGTGAGAGTTCCAGGGACAGGCTGAGAGCCTGGCAGTGCCCGGCTGGCCCGCCTGTGTCCCACTCTAGGGGCCAATTAAGTCTCTATCCCTAGCTGCGCCGATTAACAGTTAATAAGGCAGCAAACACCTGCAGCTATGGAGGCGAATTAAGAGCAACAGTCGGCATAATACACAACCCGATAAGTGAGCAATTAACAACCGGAGAAAGATTAATAGAAGCAATTATGTCCTACTCGGAGCTCTGTAAATACGAGTGTCAACCGCTGGGGAATTCAGTCCAGTCTCACCTGGCCCCACCCCGGCCATAGCCTCTGCTGGCAGTGGAGACACTTGAGCTAGCCTATACAGTCTGGACCACAGAGCCATTGACACATGGGGCATGCCCAGATATGTACACATGGGCATATACATCCAGGCACACAGAGGGATGGTCCATAGGACATAGTTACACAGACACACCCCAACCATAAAGCTCACATCCACACAGATGGATAGACACAGACACAAAGAAGTCCTTCCAGAAATAAACACAGACATGTGGAAAAATACGCAGTGTCACAGAGACACTCACATGTCACACAGAGCTAGAATTACACAGATGATGAAATTCATAATGATCTAAATGTAGACATTATAAACACAGCTTCCTACACATGGGGTCCTATTGGCATAGCATGTTTGCAGTCTTCTGATGCCCACCTTGCATGGGGTCTTCTCGGTGAGAGCTAAAGCCTGTGAGAAGTGGACTGAGGGTAGGGAGGGACCTGAAGGGCAGACTGTACCTGAGTGTATATGCAAGAACTATGCACGCTGATGGTTCTAAGCGTTCATATCTGTGTGTGCCTGTATGTATGTTATCAGTTTGTAGATATGTTCCAACATGTGAATATGCATGCACCTATATGTTTACATTTATATTAAGCTCTATTGGTGTGTCATGATATAAACATGATTGTGTGTTCACCATATGCTTGGGTCTGATGGATTTGGGATTCTGTGTGTATGTCTTTGACTCATACACAGTTCTGCATGATATACCACTGTACATAAGAGAGGATTTATATCTGACCTCCCTCTCTGTGGGGGTGTGTGAGGGGAGGATTCCTTAAGGAACCCAGGAACTCTGGTGATCTCTGGATCCAGGAAGCTAGAGCCCACCTCTAGGAAGTGGGACTCAGGGGAGTTAGGGATGCCGTAGAGCTCCTTGGCTGACCCGGATTCCCTCATAGGATCTTTCAGCCACTTAAAAAACAAAACAAACAGATCTGAAGGTTCAGTTTCTCCTGATCTGAGAAAGGTCCTCATGGAAAACCCTAGACTGGGAATCTGGGTGCAGAAGGATGGTGTCTTTTTTTTTTTTTTTTTTTTTTGAGACAGGGTTTCTCTGTTTCTTTGGAGGCTGTCCTAGATCTCACTCTGTAGACTAGGCTGGCCTTGAACTCACAGAGATCTGCCTGGCTCTGCCTCTGGAGTGCTGGGATTAAAGGCATGTGCTACCACCGCCCGACAAGGATGGTGTCTTAGTTAGGGTTTCTATTGCTGTGATGAAACCTCAGACCGAAAGCAAGTTGGGGAGGAAAGGGTTTATTTGGCTTATATTTCCACATCCTAGTCCATCATTGAAGGAAGCCAGGACAGGAACTCAAACGGGGCAGGAACCTGGAGGCAGGAGCCAATGTAGAGGCCATGGTGGGGGAGCTGTTACTGGCTTGCTCCCCATGGCTTGTTCAGCCTGATTTCTTATAGAACCCAGGACCACCAGCCCAGGACTGGCCCCACCCACATGGACTGGGCCCTCCCCCATCACTAATTAAGAAAACGACTCACAGCAGGATGTTATGGAGGCATTTTCTCAATTGAGGCTCCCCCTTTCAGATGACTCCAGCTTGTGTCAAGTTGACATGAAACTAGCCAGCACAGATGACAAGTTCGAGGCCAGCCTAGGTTACAGAGTACGTTCAAGGCCAAAACTGTACAAACAAAACTGATATCCCAGGCTGGGAATATAGTTCAATTAGTCAAATACGTGCTGTGCCAGCAATGAGGACCTGAGTTCAACCTTCAGCACCCACGTGAAAAGCTAGTTATGACATATGCTTATAGTTCCAGTGTGGGAGAGTCAGGAATAGGAGGATCCCTGGCCTCAGTGGCCAGCAAACCTTGCATATTCTGCAAGTCCTGTATTCCAGTGAGGGACCTTGCCTTGTTTCAAAAACAAACAACAAAATGAACAGTTTCTGAGAATCAATACCCAAGCTTGCCCTCTGACATTCATATGCATATATACATCCAACAAACACACACACACACACACACACACACACACACACACACACACACAAACTAATAGCTCCCCACCCCCCCTAAGGAAAATCTCCACACCAAGTCTCCAGTCTGGGAACATGCCATCATACACAAAAATCCTACTGTAAAAGGACACAGGCCAACATGTAAACATAGAAAGTCATGAATATAGACATATGAAATGCTCCTCACAGGTGCACCAGGACCTTACCACCATGCCTAGGCTCACACACACACAATATCACTCCCATAGGCCCCCACACCATCGTTGTCTGAAGCAAGCCTAGGGCTAGGCCTAGCAGTGAGGAGGATGTCCTCTGACAGGTTCCCCACCTCCTTCAACCTCAGACTGGCCAGATGGTGAAAGCTGGCGGATCCCAAGAGGGCTCTCCATCACTGCTAGTCTGCCTGCTGACAGGCAGGTGCACTGAGGCCTGGCTGTGCTGAAGGGCTGGGGTGGAGATAAGGAGGTGACAGGGCCCACCAGCATCTCCCCCAGCCTCCCTGCCCCACACCAAGATGGACAGTGAGTCAGCTCAGAGCCACCCCCTACACTTAGGCCTTTGCAGGATCTATAGGTTACAAAGGGACCCAGGGCTTAGGTGGACGCTCTAACTCCCACAGGGAAGAGCCACCTCCCAAAGCCAGGACTGACTTGCAGAGACCACAGTAGCCTGCTGCTCCCCTGCTGACCAGCGTCCAACGAAAGTCTACAGAAAGTGATGCTGGGTGACATAGATCCGAGGACCCCACAGATCCACTGTCAGACCCTCCCACCCAGTCCTGCCAGCCTGCTCTTTCTTTGACTCCACTTGGTCTCTGGTTTTCATTCATTTGTTCATCCATTCATTTGTTTGTCTTCTCATTTATTCAGCCAATAAAGACATTAAAGAGACCACGACATTTAGCGCCCTGCTTTTCTGGATGCTGGGCATAGAGAGTGGGTGAGGGGCAGAGGCCGTCTGGAGTATAGGGTTATCCCAGACCCTGTTTCTTCCTTAGTTTCTTGAAATGAAAGAGAAGTCGCTGCTTCCTGGGCTGGAGGGGAAAGCACGGACTCCAGGATGACGGATAATAGCTGACATGCCTAGTCCTTGGTGCCAGGCCCAGCTCTAAGTGCTTTACATGAATTAACTCAGTACATCCCCACAACGACCTGCAGAGGCAGCCACTGTTACTAACCCCGTTTGTGGTCACACCGAGGTTAAGTAACTTGGCCAAGGTCAAACAGCTTGTCAAAGCCACCCCGAATGTTTAAGGCATTCCAAAGAAGGCAGTTAGCCCTCCAGCCCCTCCCCTGTCCTGCAGTTCCAGGGACCTCCTGTGCATGCCCATGGACACCTCAGTACTCCAGCTTGTTGCCTGGTCCCCATTCCTGGCAAATAGCCACTCTTTAAGGCTCTAGTGACTGGCTTCTGGCTGTTCGGGTGGGGAATTCTGGGGTCCTAGGTTGAGGTGCAGGCTATAAGAGGGCTGGAGTTTCCAGGTCACACAGCCCTTTGGTCCCGTGGACCTCTGAATTCTTTAACTCTGGCAGAAAAGGGCTAAAGTGGGGTCATCTAAAATAGGCGACCCAGGGAAGAGATGTCTGTGCCTGGGTCTCAGAGTCCTGGAGCTGGATCCTAAGTGACCGGTCCAGAATGTAACCAGAGAATCAATCATTCTGCAGGAGTGGATGGAGAGGGCAGACGTGGCTGAGCATCCCCTTCCCATCTCAGCCCAGACCTTGCCAAGTTCAGGTTCCTTGCACCTAGGAAAATCTTTGGGTCCAGATCCATGCTGGAAGCCACAGTGGAACTCTCCAGGAGGACTTAATTCCTAATCTTATCCCCTCTCCCACTTCACCCATACCCCTCCTGCCCCAGGGGTTAGGGAGGAAGCAGGGTTCCCAGGGTAGATCAGCTGGAGAGCCTCTGTCCACAGGCAAAACTCCCTGCCTCTACTTCTGGGGCCCCAGGATTCCTGCTCAGTCTCCAGAGGCTTTTTTCACACAATTACCCAGGCCAGGAATTTCGATCCCTAGTGCCAGCATGGCCCTTGTTATGCAAATGTAGGCAAATGAGATGCAAACAGAGCAGTCCCAGATTAACAGAGAAATCCCCAGCAGCTGGAGGAGTCACCACAAAGTCAGCTTCAGCTTGCTCTAGCTTTCCCATTACCGCCTCTCAGGCTTCATCCACCTGGATCTGCCAGGGCCACCATCCTTCTATACGTCTACCCTCGAAAACAGTGCTTCTCAATCTGCCTAATGCTGAGACCCTTTAATACAATTCCTCATGTTGCGGTGACCACCGCCTATCATAAAATTATTTTCATTGCTACTTCATAACTGCAATTTTGCTACTGTTATGACTCGTCAATAAATATCTGTGTTTTCAGATGGTCTTAGGCAACGCTGCGAAAGGGTCACTTGACCCTAAGGGGGTCACGACCCCTATGTTGAGAACCACTACTCTGAAAGCTGTCTGCTCAGACATAGGAAGGGTCCGGGCAAGCTCATGGCAAGAGTGGCAGTTAGTGGTGGTGTTTCCCAATTTTGTTTCTTGTAGAAGAGGGAATCTCTCTCTCTCTCTCTCTCTCTCTCTCTCTCTCTCTCTCAGACACACACACACACACACACACACACACACACACACACACACTGAGAAGAGTCCCTAAGTACACACAAATACACTCATTCAGACTCAATTACACACACAGTCTTGCCCACTGTACTTTATAAATCAGCCCAAGTCCCTGCCCATTCCCTCCCCTGACACACTATAAATTAAGCCACACTCGTCCACAGGCTATGGTGCAGTGGGTCATCAGGCTGTGACTAGAGGGTGAAAGGTACTTCTGGTAGAAGGCCACTAGTCAGGGTGAAGACAGGTAAGCAAGAGACTCCTCCCCTGGGCATGACCCTGGGGAAGGAGCCCAATGTGGGCAGTGCCTACCAGAGCCCTTGGAGGTTCTGGCTGGTGTCAGTGCCTGTGGGAACCTGGCCCCTGGCAGGCCCAACCAGTCCAGGCCCAACTTCTAAAAATAAGAGCCGAGGATTGAAGCCTCTGGTTGGTTCTGTGGGAGCCTGTTGCCGTGGCAACCCTTCTCAGAGGCCTCCCTCCTGGCTGGGCTGCCCCGTTTGGCTGCAGGTCTCGGTGCCAGTCCCCCTGTGCTGGCCCCTCTGCCAGCCAGCCCTCTGTCCTGTCTTCCTCGGTGTGGGGAGCAGGTGTGGGGTGGGGGTGGGGGTGGCGCAGGTGGGAGGACCTTGGGAACTCTGACAGAGCACAATGGCCTGTGTGTGAGACCTAGGTTGGATCTGCTTGTGTGGAGGCTGTGTGACAGTGGGGTGTGTGACTGTGAGATGGCCTCTGTTGGGCTTTTCCCTAGGTGTACATCAAAGCCTGTGACTTGATTGTCAGAGTACCTGGAGATGACTGTTTTATCTCTATGGCTCTGCACCCATGTGTGACAGTCTGTGTGTGTGTGTGTGTGTGTGTGTGTGTGTGTGTGTGTTGAGGGAGGGACCCGGCCATGGCTTCCTGAGGATGTCCCTCCCCTGCCCCTCCCTTCTGGGGTTGTAGGCTGGCAGTGTAGAAGAAATGGTACTACAGAGGTACCTAGAGTACCAGAGGTCAGCAGGACATGGTGATGGGCGAACTTCTCCTAGGGCCTCCTATCAAATACCACCTGAACTCCAGTCTTCCCCATAGGGGAGCAATAGAGGGGGATGCTCCAAGTGTGCAGACTAAACCCAGGAGTGAGTGCACGTGTGCATGCATGCTTGCGTGTGTCTGTGTGCAAGTGTGTGCTACCGTCAGCCAGCAGCACAGCTCCCCTCCCCCAGCCCACCTCCCCTCTCCCATCAATCACCAAGTCCTGACAAATCTGCTGTAATTAGTGTTCCAGAGGGTCCTCCCGTTTTCCTTTCAGTCAGCACGGCCAGACCAAGTCCACCCCACTCTCACCCAGGCCACGCGACAGCCTCTTCAGGATAACCTGCCAGTGTAGAGGCTTCCTGTGTTGCCACACCCTGTCTCTCCATCCGTGTCCTTTCTGCATTCTGTCACCTCCCCGCAAGACCCATCCACACTTGACGTTCTACTCAAAGCCAAAGGCACCTCTTCAGCCTGGCCTTCCGGCCTTCCCATTCCACATTCTCCCAACTTCTCGTAGCTTGCGCTACTGAGAGCCCCCAGGAGTGGTCGGGACGCCTCTCATGTCTGTGCCTTCGCTCTTGACTTTCTTGCCTGGAACCCTGAACCTTCCAGTGCTGGTCAAAGCTCCTCACTTTGGGACTCAGGGTAGATGGCACCTTTCCCAAGGTGGGTAACTTGTGGTTTCCTGACAGACTGGCACCCTCTCTCCATATACAATGTCTGTGCCTCTCTCTCTCTCTCTTTATGGGGATTGAACCTAGGGCTTTGCACACTCTATCACTGAGCTGTAGCTCCAGCCTTTTTAAAATTTTTTTTATTTTTTATTTTGAGATACAGTTTTACTAAATTGCCCAACTTGGTCTTGAAAGACCCCTGTAACCTAGACAGGGCTTACATTTTGAACCCTGCTTCAGCCTCCTGAGTAGCTGAGATTCTAGACCTGGTCAAGGGTGTGTATGTGTGTGTGTGTGTGTGCAGTGAGTGTATGTGTGTGCAGTGTGTGTGTAGGCCAGTGTATCTTTTTTCTTCTAATTTTATTTTATTTTCCTACCTTAGTTTTTGAGACAGAGTCTCTCCTGACTTGGCAGGCTGCCTGACCAGCAAGCCCCAGGCGTTCCCTGGTCTCTGCTTCCTTACTTTTGAGAATGGAGGCATGCACCACTGCTCCAAGCTTTTTACAGTGCATTCGTGGGTCTCGAACTCAGACCTTCGTGCTTGCCCCATGAGCGCTTTTGGCCACTGTCTCCCTAGCCTGCACACATTTCTAATAACATCCCCTGACCACCTGTGGGAGAGCTGGAGGAAACGTAAAATTAGGAGTTGTACAAAGAAGTCACCCGGAGTCCTTCCAGGTCAGCCGAGTTGATTTCTAGACTCTCCACATGCTGGTCACCTGTGTTCTGCGTGCCGCCGCTGCCCTTTCTTCATGCACTTCTGTTTCTTGCTTTGTTTCTCACACAGCGAGCATTCCCCGCCCCAGGTGATTAGAGATTCTCCAAGAACATGACTTTTAATGTTTGCACAATATTCTTCTATATGGATGGATCATAATTTATTTAACCAACCCTCCACCACTAGACATTTTCGTCAGCTATAATTTTTCCACAGTTATAAATAACAGCACTGAATATCCTTGTGCTGGGCTCTCTTTTATTTATTTTTTAAACATCTCTGGTTAAGTCTTAGACCGAGTCCCTGAAAGGAGGCTAATGGGGTAAAAAGGTCTGTAGGTTTTTAAAGCTCTTGATGCCCAGTGGCCTTCCGGGAAAGTTGCTCTTACCCCATTCATCCACAGAGCCCGGATTTCACTTCTCATCAATACTGCAGCTGTCTTTAAGGGAACAAAGCAAAGCAAAACAAAACCCTGTATTAATTTCAGCCGATGGAAACAGGTATTGTACTGTTGTTTTAATTTGCATCTCCAGCTCCTGGTGAGATGAGTCCTTTGAACTCCTCCCTAGCAGGTGAGCATCTGCAGGAACTGTAATTATATCTGTACTCCCAGCCTCTGCCACACCATCCTCAGCTCGAGGACTGGAGCAGGATGGGGACCATGTTCCTGGATTACCTGGGAGATGATTGAGACTCTGCCATCAGCCTGGGCTTTGGCCTAGCTTAGCTCTGGGACTTGAACATGGACGACTCTCCTTCACCTGTGTGGGCCTGGATTTCCTCACATGTTGAGTGGGTTTGAATGTGGCTTAATGTGATGTAGGAATAGGTGTGTCAACAGCAGCTAGTGTTCCAGGGAGAGACCACTTGGGCTAGTATTTGTGGATACGGTCTTCCCCAGTGAGGAAGCAAGGTGTAAGAATAGGTTGTTCCTCCCTTCCAGAGGCCAGAAGGTTCTCGGATGCCTCTTGGTTCAGAGGTGGGCAGGAGCATAGAGAAAAGCGCACAGGTACGTCTTGGGAAGGCCGTAATAGTAGACAGGCCTCAGTTCAAGTTCAGCTAAGACAAGGAAGTCTGTGTCTTTGTGTAAATCCAGGCACAGCTCTGTTCAAATCAACAAGCTTTGTGTCTTGTGTACTTCTTAATTTAAGCCTTTGGCTGGAAGGATTTAATTACTGTCTTTGGTGCCCATGGAACAGAGAAGGAGAGTATTTCTCCCTGGGTGGCACAGCATCTCTTCAGGAGTTGGCCCTCTGCCACAGGGAATATCTTGGAGGCAAACCTCGGCCGGGGTGCCCTCACCCATTCTGGCTCAGGACATGTTCCAAGACAGACACGCACAATTTCTCTGCACATTACCAGCCTAATGATACTGTCGTTTTGAGTCTGGGAATGAGGAGAAATCGGCTTTTTCTCGGTAATTAACGTGAGTGATGGGCCCTGAGATGGTGCAGTAGCCCCCCAAATGAGAGGATGAAGATTCTCAGGAAAGTCAGATGGGTCATCCCCCTGCCTCCAGGAAAGTCTGTGTTCTAACCACGGCCTCTTCCTGGACTCCCTGGGGACTGAGTGAGCCCCCTCCCCCTTGCTTTCTGGCCATTCCTCCATGAATCACTAAGCACAAAGTCAGGAGTTTCTTCCTTAAGGCTGCCCACGGTCCTTCATGCTGCAGTTCATTCTGTGACTTTTGGGGAGCCTCCACTGTAGGGATCCTGGTGTGGGGGGGACTATCACACCCACTCAATTTTCCTATGTGTGTTGGGGATCTGAACTCGGGTCCTCACACTTCCATAGCAGATATACCCACTGGGCCATCTCCTCAGGCCCTGGAGGGATTTTCTTTTCCTTCTGTGCTTACTGATGGCTGAGGTGAAAGTTCCTGGGAGGGAGGGAGGGAGATTGGCTCCTGCAGGCTTGTGAGCATGCTCAGCCTGGAGGGGCTGGGGACAGGCATGGGCAGAGAGAGGGCTGAGAGCTGACCTGGCTTTTCTAAGAGGAACTTGACTGTGACATTTCCTTTGGAGTTCTGCCTCAGTGTCCCCCATTGTCCTCGGGAGAACACTCTGAGACCCACTCATTGTCTTCTGTGGTCACTTGCTGTCCTCGATGCTGGGTGAATCAGAGGTAATAATATCAGCTCCACACTTTGCCCCTGAACAGCTCAACTCCAGGGACTCGGGGGTGGGGGTGGGGGGAGCCCAGTGCACACAGCTCAGCTGCACAGTGATCAGGGTCCAGTGGACCTTGAGGAGGATGGGGGTGGGGAGCTGGAGCAGGAGCCGGGAAGCTGCTTAAGAAAGGGCTATTGGCAAACAGCCAAGGGCTTGGAGGGGTGCAGGAGCCTGGCCCCGGTTTGTACATGGCATCCTTCCTGGAGCACAAGGGAGGATGGGAGGTGGGATGAGAGAGAGTGCTGGAAGTCCCCAGGGATCAGATGGTGGAAATCAGCCATGCAGAGGGTGAAAACTTGAACTTTATTCTGACAGCACCAGGGAGCCATGGGGGATTTAAAGCAAAGAAGAAGATAGTTGGGTTTGGGAGAGACATGGGTAAGACTTGGTGGGGAGTGGGAATGGAGCAGGAAAATGGCTTAGTGGGTAAAAGTTCTTGCCACGCCAGCCTGACAACCTGAGTTAGGATTCCTAGAACAGCCTGATGCTGTAGGCCACATCTTAAAACAATTTTTATTTATTTTTGCTTTACATGCATTGGTGTTTTGCCTGCATGCATGTCTGTGTGAGGATGTTGGATCCCCTGGAACTGAGATTACAGACAGTAGTGGGTGCTGGGAATTGAACTCGGGTCCTCTGGAAGAGCAGCCAGTGCTCTTAATGGCTGAGCTATCTCTCTAGCCCATAGTCCATGTTTGTAATCCCAGAGTTCTAATGGGTAAATGAGAGCAGGAGACAGAAGAATCTCCTGGAAGCTCACTGGCCAGCTAGCCTGAAGTACACAGCGCAACAGAGACACAAGAGAGACGCCTCAGTGAGCTGGAAGGTGAGAACCAGTTTCTGAAAGCTGTCCTCTGACTTCCACATGTCACATGCACACTGTGGCAAGACACATGCACACACACACACACACACACACACACGCACACACACACACATGCACGCACGTGCACACACTCCAGTGTGTAGTAGGGAAGCACAGCTTTGGTCTCTAGAGGTTGGAATAGGAGAGGTAAGCTGTGAGGATGGTAAGATGGGAGACTGGACCATTGCTCCATGAATCAGAAGATGGGTTACGTGATTGCTGGTGATCCAAGATGAGTCTCTGCAGCTGCTTCCTCCTTCTTTGAATCCTCAGTGGCTCCCATAGGCCTCCAAGAAAATGTCCTGTAACAATGGTCTCCAGCTATCTGTTCCTCTATACCTCTGAAGCCTTGCCCCCTCCATCCTGTACTCTGGCCAGCTGTGGCCCCGTTAATGTTGAGAGCCTTGGACTTATCTCAGCATCCAGGCTTCCACTCACATTAATTATTGTGCCCTCCCCTAGCGCACCCAGGCCATCTTCCCTCCTGCTTCCCCACCTCCTCCATGAAGCCTGCCCTGTCTGTTCAGTTCTTCTCTCTCTTAGCACAGGCCTGACTGGACAATATAGCCATTGCCCACAGTTGCTTAAGGCCCCTAAAAAAGACGAGCCAAGTCCTTGTTCAGGGTGGGATGGGAAGCTCCATCCTTCTGGGGTCCTATAGGACCAGGGTGGGGTGAATAACTTCATTCCCAGCTATCTTTCTCCCCAGCCAATGGAACTGTTGTTATTGCTCCAAATTAGGCACCAATTTGCCCGTGTAATTGTTTGCTAATTGGCATGAAATCCTAATGTAATTAGTTGGGCCCCTTATCGGGGAGCCTGGGGAGCCAGAGGCAGTGGGGGGCCGCTACAGCATGGAGGGTCTAAGAGGCTGGGGACTTGTTTGAGAGAGGAGGCTCTGAGCTGCCATCGGGGCTAATGCAAAGAGGGATGGATATGGTAGAATCTCACAGGCGAAAGGGCTTTGGAGAGGCCAGCACTTGCTGCCCATCTCACAGATGGGGAAACTGAGGGTGAGGAAACCTCTTGGGAGCTAGTGGCAGTGCTGGGTCTGACATCCAGGTTATTGGTCTATAGTGAGCATAGCTAGGGGTCAGGGTGGTAAGAACCATGGCTTTTTGGCCTCTGTTTCCAAAGGCAGGGAAGTGGGTCAGTGCAGGGACCTCACTCTCATTGATGTGCTGGGTACAGATCTTGGCAAAGATGCTAAGTAGAGATGGAGGAACAACTGGGCTCATGAGGCTCAGAGAGTTTCTCCCTGGGGTGTGGGCGAGAGAAAGGCATTGAGAAGTTGGGGCCGGAAGCCTGCCTTTCCTCCTTCCCCTGACAACTGCCGGAGTCCCTGCCTACACCCCAGGCTCCCTGCCTCTCCCCATCTCTCTGGAAAGGGCCTTGGAGGAGGAGCTGGAGCTGACCCCTCTGGACCTGCCAGTGCTGCTCTCCAGCTTTTCTGGAGCTGTGCAGGCGGTTGGCTTCCCATTGGCAGCTTAAATTGTCTATCCTGGGAGCATCGACACCATGAGAACTGGCAAATGCCTCAGAGCAGAGCTCCCCAGCTGTCTGTGCTGTCCCTAGACAGGTACCAGCATCCTGCAGGACCCATCTGAACACAAGGACCTCTTCCCAGAGGTCCTGATCACACTCTGGCTGGAAAATCGAGCTTAGGTGTCACCCCAAATCCCAACAGTAGGGAAGCAGGCTCAGAGGCCACTTGGGGAATCTGGTCAGACCTCTTAACTCTCAAGTGGGCTCCTCTACTCCAAGGTTAGATAGCAGCCGGAGCAGGGCTGCAGAGGATCCTGCTTCAGCTGGTGGGCAGACTGGCTCTGATGGCTGGGATGAGAGAGGCAGGCCCCTAGGAGGCCATCTAGAAAGGGCCTGCTGTCAACAACCTGGTCTGCTCTCTCTCTCTCTCTCTCTCTCTCTCTCTCTCTCTCTCTCTCTCCCCTCTCTCTCTGCAGACACAGTGGCACTGGAAGAGGCTGAGCAGGTCCTATCATCTAATTACATTGTCCCCACTCCAGCAACCCATCTCCTCACGATGGACTCTTCTGTCTCCAGTCACTCATGTCCCCAAAGTTCTCCTCTGCATCAGTGCCCAGGAGTCCTTTCTCTTTATGTCCAGTCTTTCCTATCTCTGCTGTTTCCTGGTCACTGTCCCTTCGATGTCCTGAAGATGCCTCGATGCGGCAAGTCCAAAATAGAAAGATCGACTTCCCACAGCCTCTCCCCATCTGAGTAAATGGCACACTTCTCCCGAGGGCCTTTGCACCTGCAGTTTCTCCTATTTGAACAGCTCTTCCTCCCTCTCCGCCCTCAGGTGTCCGCTTCCATGTCACCTTTTCAGAAACAACTTCCTTAAGAACCTTCCCCAAACTTAAGACCCGCCCCTGCTTCTTCACTCCCCACTCCCGACCTGTATCGTTCCGTTCCTTTTCTCCGTCCTAATCACGCATGTTCCGCTGGTGAGCCAACTCTTTACTGAGTCAGCTCTCCAGCCCCCCGTCTGTTTGGTTTTGAGACAGTCTCACCATGTTGTTGCTCTGTGTGGCCTAGAACCCTCTGTGTAGCCCAGGCTGGCGTGGAACTCCAAGAGATCCACCTGGCTCTGCTTCCTGAGTGCAGGGCTTTAAGGCGTGCGCCACCACTACTTGTTTGTTAACGAATTTTTGTTTTACTTTTTTTCCTGTGTCTATGTGTGTGATGCGTGTTCGTGTATGTGTGGGAACACATGTGCTTGTGGAGGCATGGAGCGGCCCAAGGCTGACAGCGGGAGTCTTCCTCAATCTCTCTCCACTTTATTCATTGAAGCGAGGTCTCTCAAGTAATCCCAGAGCTCACCAAGGGCTATTCTAGTTAGCCAGCTTACTCCGGGGAGCCTGGCTCTGTCTTCCCAGGTGCTGCAATCCCAGGCATGCTCCCATGCCCACTCAGCATTTACCTGGATGCTGGGGACCTGGGTTCTAGTCCTCACGTTTGCAAAGGCTTTATCTCCTGAGCCAGCTCATAAACAAATGTAACTGTGATCCCATCCTGTCCTAAACCATTCATAGTTCACGTTTGCTTTCAGAGTAAAACTACCTTGGGTTTTGCTTACAGGGCCCTCCATGATGTATTTCCTGCGGAACCTTGCTTTGTATAGACTCCTCCAAATGCATGCACACATGCAAACACATACACACACACACACACACACACACACATACACACACACACACACTCAGGATTCAGAGCCCGGTGTAGTATTTCTGCCTTTTGTTTAGTGCCCCCTCACTTCTGTGGCCCTGCATTTTCATGTCTTTCCTTCATTCAGGCCAGTGGCTCTCCACCTTCCTAATGCTGCGACCCTTTAATACAGTTCTTCATGTTGTGGGGATCCCCCCATCATAAAATTATTCTGGTTGCCATATTAGAACTGTAATTTTGTTACTATTATTAATCTTTTTTTTTTTTTTTTTTTTGGAGCTGAGGATCGAACCCCGGGCCTTGTGCTTGCTAGGCAAGCGCTCTACCACTGAGCCAAATCCCCAACCCCTATTAATCATAATTTTTTTGGAGATAGAGAGTTGCTAAAGTGTCGCAGCCCACAGGTTGAGAACCTCTTTTGGCAGTCAGTGTTTTTAGAGCAGAGAGCGTCCGTCCTTCGCCTTTGTCTAGCTGTGGACTGACACTGTAGGAAAGGCTAGATTCGGGTCTGCTCTTGCTTCCTTCTCTTGTTTGAGTCCTCAAGGCCCAGCATGGAGCATGGCTGAGTAGAGGGGCCATTGAGTGACTCAAGGCTACCCTATTCACTGGGACTTTGAGCCTTAGCTCTCCTCTCAGACCTTGGGACAGGGCTTGGGGGAGAGGTTGGGGGTTGAGGGGTGGGGTATCAAATGAGTGAAGTGTATACCGAGTGGCCTGAGTCTTCGGATGTGTGTGTGTCTGTGTGTGTATGTGTGTGTGTGTGTGTGTGTGTGTGTGTGTGTGTGTGTGTGTGTGTGTTTGCATTCTTGGGTATTTTAGACTCTTGTGAAGATACCCAAGATGTCAGTTGTCCTTGGGAATGCCGTGTGCTCTCTGGGCACATGTACCCAGGTGACCAGCGACACTGTTGCATCTGCACCGAGTTGTCTTCCTGCATTTGTGTCTATGCAGAGTCTCCAGCATGGTCATAGTCAGCAAAGATCTCACAGCGGTGAAGGCCCATTGCCTGAGACAGATGCTCCCATGTCATCAGCCAGCATGGTGGAGAAAGGAGTGCCAGCAGCCCCTCCCACTAACAGCCCACTGAGTACCCATGGGTCAGTGCCCAGCCCCTGGAGGAGGGGTGTGCCCAGGGCTGGTATCCATTCAGTGCCCAGAGAGGGCAGTGGCGAGTGTGGCACTGGCTGCTTCTTGCACTTGTTCCAGTATGTCCGTGGGTTTCAGCCTCACCACACACTCACACTTACTGGCACAGACACTTGAAGGTATACTCAGTGACACAGAGACCGGACACACTGGATCAGGGACACATTCATACACACCCATGTCTACAGAAGTGTGCCCGCATGAACTCAGGACTCAACAAAGGAACACATAAAGACACTGAGACGCTCATACAGACCAAATGCCCAGAATCACCACTGACATGCGACAGGCTTTCAGGAGCATTGATATTTCACACACTCGCAATGTCAGAGCCCTGACACAGTGCCCCATAGAGACACTGACACAGGGTCACAGAGGAGCAGCCACAAAGCATGCTTTCATCCAGACACATACCACATTTGCAGGTGCACATTGATAGATACACCAGTGGGTACACACAGCTAACCAACATGCCCACCCAGCCTCACTTGGAGCCCAAGCGGCCTTTGAAATTCCAATCCTCCTCCCTTCCTCCACCCCGTGGCCTTGCCATCGGCCCCAGCACCCTGCTGCCAACCCAACCAGCAGCTCAGAGCTCCCTGTGCCTGCCTGCCTTGGGTGAGTGGAAATTAAAATTCATTCCAGGGGAGATCCAGCACAGCAGTGGGGTGCTGGCAGCCTCAGGGGTGGGTCCCTTTATGAGCAGGAAGAGGTGCAGGACTTCAGAGGAGAAGGTGTCAGCCTTTCCCATTGTATGACCTTGACTCAATCCGGTGGCCAGTTATTTCAGAGTTCCCACAGAAAAGGGACTTCTGGGGAAGGCAAGTACAGAGCTAACTACACTGCCTGGCAAGTCATGACTGACGTTTCGGCCCCAGGGGTAGGGTGCTTCCCAGAGAATTGTTCCACAGGTCCCTGAAGGTAGGAATCACAGATTCTGCAGACACACAACATGCACTTATTCATGTCCCAAACCTAGGCACCTTCAGGTACATATCAAATAGTGTCTTAGGTGGACCCCACTGGAAGCCGGAGACTTGCTTGCATTCTGAGGCACACACAGTGAGGCTGGCAAAGATGAATACTGAACCCATTAGATACATCAGATCCATGCCACACCCTGACTCACTAAAGAACAAACACACAAAGGCCTGATAACACTTTCTTCATACACATGCACACACACACACACACACACACACACACAGAGAGAGAGAGAGAGAGAGAGAGAGAGAGAGAGAGAGAGAGAGAGAGAGAGAGAGGTGGGGGGGGGGGGGGGGGGGGAAGGGGCTGTGAGCATGCAAGAGGATGGAGGTGCCTGTGAAGAAGCTCCCAGATTCTGGTCCAGAGACGGCAGGAGACTCCCCTCCAGAAGGATGGGGACTCTAGGCAGGCCTGGGGGACTGATGCTTCTTTCCATCTTGGCTGCCCTGGGTCCTCTACCCTGGGCTTTGTACCATCTGGATCCTGCCAAATGGGCTTGTGCCAAGCAGAACACAATGGGCAGAGGGTGGGGACACTTGGGGAGTCAGGGCAGCAGCTCATGCTGAGCCTCTCTGGGGCAGACACTATGCCAGAAGCTTTTCATTTACCTTAAAAGAACCCTCAGGCCCACCCTAAAATCTCCATGGCTGCCCCATTTCACAGATGAGAGACTTTGACAGAGACAGACAAGTTCCATGTCTCTGCCTCACCCAGGGTTTGTGCAAGACCTTGCTTCAGCCCTGTCCTGTCCTCATCCTCCTTGTCACCTCCCCCAGAGGATAGACCAAGCACCAGCTGTGGAAAACGATTTATTTCGGGATTAGAGTTGATCTTCCCAAGAAGACCTGCTCCCTCAGGGTGACAGCCTTGGAGGGCTTGACTCCTGGCACTGGATTCTGCAAGAAGAAGCTGGCCACCGGATTTGAGGACAGGTGATCAAGGCTGGTGAGAGTTATTGAGAACAAGGTATAGGACCACCGATGCTTGCACACTTCCCTGGCAAGCCAGACCATGCACCCCACTCACACACCCCAGGAGGACGTCCATCCCTTGGAGTATGACTGTCACTGCTGGGTGAAGGAATGGACCTTCTGTCTCACCACCATCCCTAGTATAGACTGCTCCAGGCTGGGGGGTAAGGCCTATGGAAGGAATGAGGAGGGAGACCGGGTTCCTGAAGGTTATGGTCAGAGGGGGCGGGGCTCAGAGTACCTGGCTGGTCGAGTGTTCTGCTCATCAGAGTGGGAGTGAGTGGGCTGCAGGTACACGGGTGGGTGGTTGTGTGCGTCAGTGTGTAGGGGGAGAGTCTGTGTGTGTATGGTGTGCCTGGGTGCGATCTTAGTGTGTGTCTGCCTGGGCCTTGAACACCAGGAGTTTGGCTCTTGCTCTGAGATCTGTGCTGTGTGTCTGTGTGTGTGTGTGTGTGTGTGTGTCTGTGTGTGTGTGTGTGTGTTATATTTGCAGGGTGGATAGTATTTACATACTTTGCTTTTTCCTGTTTGTGTGTATATGTGGTGTAGAAAACACATGTGTACAATGCTGGGGTTTGTGTATCTCCTCAGTCTGGGTGAATGTGATCTGTGTGGACAGAGCAGGGTTTGTGTGGGACTGGTGCTGTGTGCAGATGGACATGGCATTTTTTTGTATTCAGCACATGACTAGAATGGTTACCAGGGCCAGTCTTTAAGGCCTGAAGTAGGGAATTGTGGGATGAGACTAGGGGAACAAATAATCAAGAGAAATGTTTGGGCTGCCTCTTTCAAGGAACTGTATGTGATGCCTGACCCCAGCCTAGAGCGATAGGTGAGGTGAGGGCATAAGTAGATGGGTGCCCTTTAGACCAGAAAAATGAGGTTGGGGGATTGTATGCTGGAGTTGCGTGTGTAGTTGTAATATACAATCATGAATCCCTGACTGTGGCAGTGTGTGCATGGGGGTCACCTGCACATGTGGTCATATGCATATGTGTTAGTCTAGACCTGGAGGGAGAGAGGATGGAGGATGGTTCTGCAGGGAAGAGAATACAGACTTAAGACACACACACACACACACACACACACACACACACACACACAGAGCAGAACACACCATGCTGGCAGCTCCCACGTGGCATCTCATGCTTGGGCTTTACTGGGCCTTCCCTTCTCTCTATGGGTCCAGCTGACAGGTCTTTCTATTGTAGAGGGCACTGGGAAGGGGTCACGGTTAGAATCCAAATTCTGAGTCATCTCCATGTCCCCAGAATCTAGGCCAGCCCTGAGCCTTGAGTAAATCTGAAAGGAACCTACAGTCACACAGATGAGCCTGCCTGGGCACAGCACCATGCTTGACACCTTGTCCTTGTCGTCTCTATGCCTCTGATAAGTCCAAGTCATTATTTTTATATATATATATATATATATATATATATATATATATATATATATATATTTTTTTTTTTTTCAAGACAGAGTTTCTCTGTGTAACAGCCATGGCTGTCCTGGAACTCACTTTGTAGACTAGTTTGGCCTCAAACTCACAGAGATCTGCCTGTCTCTGCCTCCCGAGTGCTGGGATTAAAGGCGTGTGCCACCATGGCCTGGCCATTATTTTTACTTTACAGAAGGAAAAAAATGAGCCTTGCAGCACATAAGTGACCTGTCTAAGATTACACAGTTAGTGACTGATGGAAGCTTCTTGTGACCCCAGACTCTTCTATTTCATCCCATGAGAAAGGGAGATGTTGTATGTCTGGGGAGCATGGGTCAAGGGTCATAGGTCAAAAGCTCTGGTGGAGCCAGTTGTCTTGGTTCTTTTATTGTTCAGTCACTCAGCAAGTATTTCCTGAGTACCACCTTGTGTCTGTTGTATTGCTGGGTGCCAGGGGATCCAGCTGTGAAGAGATGACAATGTCCCATCTTCATGGGATTCACAGCTTACAGTTGATCAGCATGGAGGCCGGAGAGATGTATGTACAAAGAAAAAACACACATTTTCAGAGTGATGAATGCTACTAAGAAAGTTCACCTGAGGTATGATACAGAACAATGGGGGAGAAGGGCAATCTCAGAGGTACGCTCAGGAAGGTAATATGGAAGCTGATCTAAAGGGGTGAGCCATGGGAACTGCTAGGGGATAGTCTGGAGGTTTCCATGAACATGGAGAAGGTCATGGGACCAGTTGGGGCTCAGGGCAGGAGATGTGCAGAGAGAGGAGGAGATGGGTCTGGAGAGGCTGACAGGGACAGGGATGTGCAGAGCTTGGGACTATTAGAAGAGGCACTTGGGTGTACATTGAAGAGATGGTTCAGTGGGCCCAGGAGAGTGTCCTGGCATGGGAGAGGTAGGAGTAGGAACCCGGGGTGTGGTCTGAGAATCCACACACTTGGACTCTGTTGTTGTTGGTGACGCTGTGAAGAATGGGTACTTTGGGGACAGTTTTGGAGGTAGAGGAAGCCATGAGCTGGCTGATAGACTGGGTCCCAGCGCCTGGAGGAGTAAACACTCAAGATGTATTTGTTGTATTAGTAATTTAAAAAGAAGCCTTCTTGGCACCAGGCTTTACAATCACTCACATGTACTCTCTAGTTTGAGACACACATGATGACCACTCAGGACCCTAAAGGGTTTCTCTACCGCACAGATGGCACCAATGGGCTGCACACAACCAGGCATCCTTTGGGAGGATTTGGTGAGGAAACATCTAATTTCTCCCTTTTCTCCCCAGTCTCTGACACACACACACACACACACACACACACACACACACACACACACACGAGAAACATCCAGCCCAGATTACTCAAGGCCCCTAATCCTGTTTAGTTAGACACACAGGACTTCCTGCAAGTGAAGAGGACAGCTTCTTTCCTAGCATAGCCCTCCAGGACTTATTAACACCCCCCTCCCCTCCCCCACATACACACAGCATGGGGGGTGTTATGCATGTGAGCGCTGGGCAGACCTTGGTGAGGAGATTGTTGAATGGATTCGGGTATTTTGGGGAACATGTGAGCTCCTTAAAGGTGTCTCAAGTGGTTGTGGGATTGGAAGAAGATTTTGGTACCCTGGACATGGATGGCCCTGGAATGCCTGACTGAGTGGCAAAGGGTAAGCAGGGGCTGAGTGAGGGGCACTTTGGGTCTCATCGGCTGGAAGGAAACCTGCCTAGGCTCCGGGCCAAATAAATCATTGGGAAGGGAAGAAGAACATTTTCTCATCTGTTTAAAGGGCAACGAAGCATAGCTGCTCTGGCCCAGCGGGAGGCGAGGCTGAGGCCAGGCGGGTGAAGCCAGGAAGCTCCCTTGCTTGACCCTCATCCTCTCATGAGCTGCCCTGATGGCCTTGGCTTTGACGGTGTGCTGCCTCCCAGCTGAGGTATTAGTGGTGGTTATTCTTAACAAAGATATTAATTAATCGCAAATAAGATCATTATTGTAAAAGGCTTCTCCTCAGGCCTAGCACTTGTAATCCATACCCGGACCTTCCTGGATCCCAGGCTGAGACAGTTTATGTTTTACACCATTCTACAGATGAGAAAACAGAGGCCTGGAAAGCTGAAGGGATTTTTCTCAAGGTCACCCAGCACAGCAGTAGATCAGGGTAGGAAGCCTGGCCCCCTACAGTTTATGTGTGTTTGGTCCCCTTGATCTCATTAGAGGCTCCGGAACAGCCCCTCATGGGACACAAGAGTTGGGGGTCACTGTCCTCTGCTCAGAGTGTAAGGATGGCCCTCCACTCTGCCCAAGCCTTCTGTGACTGAGCTCTGGATGATGTCTCTCCCAAGGTTGTCTCAGCCTCAGGCTCCCTGGGGGAAGGGGTCCCTCCTGGGGCTAAGATGCGTTCTTCTCACCCCTGCCTGGGCTGTTCAGAGAAGTAATTTCTCTTCAACCAGCTGGATCTGAATATGGAAACAATTTGTAATTACTCCAAGTCCTCCTGGGCGGGCGGGCAGGTGGGCAGGCGGGCGGGTGGCATTATTATACCAGAGTGAGTCTGGAAGAGCAGGGGCTCCTGGGAAAGCAGGTGGCAGAAGCCCTGATACAGGGAGAGCCTTCCCAACATCTGTCCTAATCCAGACAGCTTCTGTACACCCCTTGACAAGTCCTGCTGTCTTCACTGGAGTTACCTAGCTTCTTCCTGTGAGTCTGCCCCGGGAGTCCCTGGGCTATGGAATATCAACGATTTAACAGTCCCTCATCACACCCACCACGTTTTTCCTAAGGCATGATCATGGTCAAGAAGTCAGAAGACTATCAAGGAACAGAGAAACAGATAAATAACATCCCTGTCTCTCTGGAGTGGGCTCCTCCCATCACCCCTTACCCAGCTGGATCTCTTAGAGCAGAGAAAGAGTGTGGCTTTAGAGATCCAGCTGCATCACATCTGTGAGAGACCTGCCTGTTTCTCTTGGTGCTGGGTCTCTAGCATGCAAATAATCATGAATATTCATAAAGAGGGAGGCGGGCTCAGTATAGGAGAGGAAGGGGCTAGAGCTCTGGAGGACAGGATCGTAGAGACTTCTAAGGATTGGTCCTTGTATCTTTGTGGGCAGTCCATGTCTTGATTACTTTCCCCACTTCTGTCCACCTCCTCAAAGGCTCCCAGCAACTTTGTTGCTTCTCACGGGAGCCCAGGAAGGAAGGAGCCCAGGATTTCCCACTGAATCCGGTGGCTGTCAATGCTTTGCCGATGGCAAGGACTGCCTGGTTCAGCTTTCACAGTGAGCTGAGCCTTCTAACTATGCCAGGGTATGTTCGAGGGTGCCTGGTAAGAATCTGGGAGCTCTGCCTGCCGGTGCTAGGCCTAAGGCATTGGGCTTCTCAGGGCTCCCACAGAGAAAGGGAAAGTGTAAGCCTAGACCCCCTCCTTGCTTCACACAGCCTCATAAATTCCCTTAAGGTGACTGGTGAGATCCCTTCATCACCTCTTATTACCTCCTTCCATTAAAGTCGATAATGTCTCCCAATCACTCACAACAAATGTCACCAGCACTGCTTCGGGGGGGGGGGGGGGGGAGGGACAGAGGGAAGGTACAGGGGAAGGTCTCTGTCTCTTTCCGGTAACTCCTCTGGGAAGAGGTGGGCTTTTCTCATCTTGCCACAGTCTGTAGGTGACCAAACTCGAGTTATCCGGGGAAAGGGGAAGTTAGCAATGGATGGGCCGAGGACCACCTTTACAGGACTGGCCCCTCCACGTGTGTGAGCCTTCCCAAGTATGTCCCGAAAGCACTGCACCCTCATGCAAAGCTGCCCCCTGCTGGCTTCTCTGCCCAGAGTCATCGGATTAACCTACTTGTTTTGGCTGCTGTGGTGTGTCCCCAGTCGGCCCACCTTCCTGGTGGCATCACGCCCGGGCCACAAACCTCCTGACCAGAGCCCTGAGCCATGGACATCCCTCTGAGTACCGCTTGAGCAGTGTGGGCTTAGGCCCCACCCAACTGTTCCTGGGCACAGGGCCAGGATGGGGTGGGTCTGTGCATCTCTGTGGCTTCCACATAAACAGATGCAACATGGGGGCGCCCCTGGCACAGAGAAAGGCACTTGTGGGAGAAGAGACTTGGGAAAACATGTAACATACTGCACACGTGTAACATCCCCGTGCCTAGGGACATGCAACATCACAGCGATTAACACCAGAGTATGCAATAATCATGCCACGCTGCAGGGTACCTGTGCTGTTTCTACATACCAGTTACCCACAGCGTTCTGCACACATGTGGCACCTGTGAGCTTCTACACATACGGTATTCTTAAGGCACAGGGAAAAAGCAGCATGCATTCAGAACCTGAGCGCATGTCAATGCACTATGCATACGTGCAGCATTTGCATGCACCCAGCCAGGCAATATTGCAGTGGACACGCAGGGCACCTGTATGCATATGCAAAGTTCAGTGCACGAGTGGCACCTGCATGCACAGGGACACGCAATATGCATTGCATATTGGGGAGGGGACAAAATGCTTTAGCCTCCACAGCTCGGGAGACCCTGGCTGCGCTAGACGCCACTGGCCTGGGCTATCGCTGGAGGGGTATCGCGGTTAGGCTCCCTCTGCGGTCCAGGCGGTCACGGGCAGGGCGGGGGCTTACCCCGGGCTTCTCCCGCGCCGGCGCCTGGGGCCCAGGGTGAGGAGGGGGAGGGCGCGCTTGGCTCGGCTGGCGCTGCTCCCCCTTTAACAGGAGGCGGCGCGCGTCGCCCCCGCCCCCCGCCCCTTCTCCCGCGGCTCCTCGCGCCCGGCCCGGCGCGCGCCCCCTCCCGGGCCCGGCCCGCGCAGGCGCCGCGTCCCGCCTCGGCCGTCACTCGGCCCGGCGCGCGCTGCGGGCAGCGGCCGGAGCGGCCGGAGGAATCCGGTTCGGTGGCAGCAGCGGCGCTGGGAGACAGAGAGGAGGATGCGGCACCGGCGATCAGAGCCTGGGGCTGCGGCCGCCGCCCGCGAATAGGAGGCGGCGCGCGGCGCGGGCGGTGCTCGGGGCGGGGAGCGGGGGGCGGCGCGGCGAGGAGGCGGCGGCGGCGGCAGGAGCCCGCGCCCGGCCCGGCGCCCGCCCGCCCGCCCCGTGCAGCTCCGCGGCGCCTGCTCTGCACCCGCCGCTCGGCGGAGCCGGAGCCTCGGGCCTCGGCGCGGCTGCGGCGAGCTGCCCTGCGCTCGGCCCGGCCCCCGCCTTAGGGATGGCAAACTTGCGCCCCGCGGCCGCCTCCACCAGTGCCGGCCCCCGCTCCTGCTGCTGACGGCGCCCAGGTGAGTGCTCGGCCCCAGACCCCGGCCGGCCCCGCACCGAGCCCTCGCGCGCGGTCCCGAGTTTCCGCACCAGCCCGCACTCGGGGTGCCCCGCTTGCTCATCTCTGCTCAATTCTCCGGCCCGAACTGAGTCGGTCCGGCGCTCACTCAGCCCCGGTCTTAGAAGGGACTCCCAAACCCTGGGCGGAAGCCCCCTTGGTCTCCTGCGAGCCTCTTTGCTGCCCCCTCCCCCAGCTTGGACCGACCCCTTGCTGATGTCAAAGTCCCCCACCTTTAGAATCCGGACCCAGACTGCCACACCGCTGTCGCGAGTCTTGCCCTGTCTCGGCCAAGATCCCGGCAGTGCGCCCCCGGTCTCGATTCGAGCCCCTCTCCAACCTGCAGCTCCGCTGTCCCCCTCCCCCATCTCCCCTCCTAGTCTGGCCACGGGACTCTGGACCTCTCCTCCACTCTGCCCGGTAGTCGTTCCGGTCCCCAACCACGTCTGTTACTCCCCTCCCCCGCGCCTACACGGCGACCATGCTTCCCCTCTATTTCTGCCCCGAGTACCCCTTCCCCCATATCTGCCCGGAGTCCCGCCTTCCCCTTCCAATCTCTGCTGCAAGTCCCCTCCCCCTCAGCCTGGAATCGGGGCCGTGTCCCCCCTGCTCCTCCAAGCCCCGTTCCTCAGGCCGAGGTCTCCATCGGACCCTCGGCCGACTCCCGCGTTCGTCTTTGGCCGGAACCTCCGCCTCCCCATCCCTATCCTCCCACCATCGGTCTTAGAGCCAGGCACCAGACGCACTCTTCCTGCAACCCTGGGGGCTGGCATGGTTTGGGGGGCTGTAGGCTGTGAAGTTGGCAGCCACTCCTGCAGTCGGCTTGGTCCGAGGGCACAGCCGCGGGAAATCCTCCGCGCCACGGCTAGTGCAGAACGGGCGACCAGTCTGTTGCCCGCGGGGGGGAGGGGCGCCCGGGCCGAGAGATGCCGCCCGCCTGCCCGCCTTGCCAGCTGCCTGCCCGGCCCCTGGGCGTCCTCTGGCGCCCCCTGCCCGCAGCCCGGGACCCACCGCCCCTTCTCTCGCGGACAACCCCGGGTTTCCGCAACCCAAGCGTTAGGTGTCTGCGGGACTGACGCTGGGAAGTCCCTGGGGAGGTGAGGTTGGTGGGCGAGGCCAGGTGCCCAAACACTGGTTGTAAGGCTACGTGCTTTGGGGATGGAGAGGGATGGTGTTGGAGGGAGGACTCATCCCAGCGGCTAGTCAGGAGCCCTTTGGGCACCAGGCACAGCTGGACTAGCCCTGGCTTTCAGAATGATCTGGTTGCTTCTTGGGCTTGAGTAGGTGTCCTTAGGGAGCTCCTGTCTGTCCACCCCCATCACATTCCTTACAAGATAGGACAAAGGTGAGCTCTATCCGGCCTGGGCGTGAAGGAGGCTGTGAGCAAATCCATCTGACCCAGGGCCAGAGCAGGTACCTGGAGAGTGGGGGTCAGCACGGACACCGCACGGGGTGGGGAGACGAGGGACCAGGACTGACTGACGGAGGTAATCTTCCTCTCTTCCCTTCTGCCTCCTCACTCTCCCGTTCTGTCCTCTCGCCATCCCTCTTCAGAAAGGGACAGGTTTAGGGTGTGTGTCAGGGGTAGGCATTTCTGTAACACAAAGGGAGGTCCTAGTTATTCTCTCCTTCCGTCCCAGGTAAGTAGCTGAGACTCAAGATCACTCAGGTGATCTGGGTTCCAAACCTGTGTTACCTGACCAAGCTACTTCACGGTTCGGAGCCTCAGTTGATCCTCTATGAAATGGGTCAGTGACCACTGCTCCATATAGTTGCTGGGGAATGAAATCAGATTGTACTATGGAACGCCTATCAATACTACATAATGATGTCTTGTGCTGTTTCCCTTCAAAGCCAAGGTCAGGTCCCTCGCTACTACTACTGATCCCCAAAATATAACGAGTTGTACTTCCTTCGCTTCTAACCTTCAGAATAATAAAGACAGAAAATACCTTCACCCCTCTAACCCCCAAAGGGTCCAGGAAGCTTGTGACTGTTAGTTTCCTCCTCTTCATTTCTGGCTCTGCAACATCTGGATGCTCCCTGGTCATAGAGGCAGCGGTGAAGGCCAAGCCAAGGGCTCTGAAGTCTAGATTCAAGTATAGAGGTGAGGGAAGTGGAGTCAGTACAGAAGAGACTCGGCTCTCAAAGGCAGGCAGTCCGTTAGAGGTGGCCCACATGGAAAACCAACCACTCTGAGGTACAGAGCCTTTCCGTCTTCCCAACCCTTGGAGATCAGACATCGTCAGGAACTTTCCAGGTTAGTTAGCGCTGCAGGTCAGAGTTAGGGGCAACCTGGCCTGAGAGCCATGGAGTTTGGAGAAACCTAGCGTTGACGTGAGTGCTTCAGTGAAGGGCTAGTAGGAGGAGGTCAGAGACACGAACCCGTGCCGTTCTGGTCGGCTATTCATCTTCTGGCGGTGTGGCCGGACCTGGGTTCCATCGAGGAGTGGCAACCTCCGAGCTATCCTCCCACCGGGGCAGCCCTGACACTGGGGAACAAAAGCTTTCGGTTCCTGTAGCAACCGCTCCAGCTGCTGCAAAGTTCCGGGGAGGCGGGCGGAGGGCGGCTGAGTCACCGCCCCCTCCCCTGCCACCCGCGCGCCCCCGCCCCCGGGGGCCGCCCCTTGTCCCCGTCGGCTCGGCTAGCCTTTCCCTCGGTGTGTGCGACAGGCCTCCGGAGCGACCCTCTCTGCCATCAGTCTGTCTGGGAAGGCCGCACCCGGGTGGCCCGCTCCCTCGGTCCCGCCCCCTAGCTCCAGAAGCTGAGCGCCTCCCTGGGTGCCAGAGCTCTTGGAGAGGGGTCCCCGAGCACCCTGCCCCCAGCTCGGAGCACGGGCGGGAGACCCCGAGGCCCCATGGCAGGCACCGGTGAGGCTGAGGATGAGTGACGGGCTCGCGAATTGGAGCTGCCAGGTGGATAAACGCGACGGATGCGCTCGTCGCCGCGCCCCCTCCCCCGCTCGTCGCCCCTCCCCCGCCCAGGGCCAGGGCTCGCTACTCCACACCCAGTGTTCACAGCTGGTCCCTGGTAGACAAGAGTCGATCTGATCCCGGGGACCCCTGACAGCCGGCCCGGAGGTGCCCCTCCCGCGCCGATCTTCACCCTCCACTCCAGCTGCTGAGAAAGCCTTGGGGTCCTTCTTTGGTACAGAATGGAAGCCCGAGGCTGGGCCGGCCTGCGGGGTCTCCGAGGATCCCCATTCTCTCCTGAACCTAGGCAGAGAGGAACTCCTGGGAATTCTGGGGGGCTTAGCTGAGGACTGGGTCCCTGAGATCGAAACTACTCCAGGCAGCCCCTCTCCTATCTCAGCCCAGAAAGGTCCTGAAACCTTTTGACCCTCTCCACCAACCTTTTCTGACCCAGGAAGTTCTGCCTTAGAGCTGACCTTGGCCTCTACTTTCTAGCACTTGTACCTTGGAAGGGTCTCTGGTCTTCCTGGGCTTTGAGGTGATGATGCCATTCTTGGCTTAACCTAAAGAGCATTCCCGGGCCCCTTGGCGAGATCAGCATGGTTCTGAGACCAGGAACAGAGCTCATCAGGCTGGGTCAGGTTATGTGTTGGAGAGGCTAACGGAGAAGAAGGCATGTGCCATTCCGAGGCTAGTGATGACACGCTAGTCCCCAGAGAGGGAAACTGAGGCCCAGATAGTTATGCATGGCTAATAATCACGTGACTGCCTGGGAGACTAGGATCTTATCAAGACTTCTCCCTGGGAGCTGGCTCTGGATCAATGCCCGTAGGAGGACAGGCCATAGCTGCACACTTCAAGAAGATCTTGAATAAGGCCATGGCTGTGACCCAGCTTCAGTTGAGTCTTTCCCTTAATGTGAAGGGTGGAAAGATAAAATAGTTACCCTCTTCCTCCGTCTCACTTTGAAGCAGGGGCTATGGAGCAGTGGAAGCCATAGCCTGAGGGCAGGGTAAAATCCTGAAATGGGTCTGAGCTGTCTGAAGGAGACTGAGTAGGCATGGGGATTGGCCAGTGTGTGTACAGGTGGCTCCCTTCTGGAGAAGCCAGACCCTGGAAGGGAGCAGTTTAGACTTTGTGTATCTTGATGATCTGGGAGCAAGCAGCAGAGGTCCAGGAGATGGGACCAGGGCTCTGTGATGCCCCAGCTTTAAAAACACAGGGAAGGGGCTATGGGTGGTCCTGCCCAATACTTAGCTGTCATATACAGAGCCTCGGGGCCAAGCACCGGTGTGGACACACGTGGGAATAGATGCATCTCTGTATGTATGCAGTGGTCTGACTTCACTGTGTGTGTGGTGTGTGCACCCTTGTGCACATATGAGGTCATAATGCTGAGCTTGTCACAGACCTGCATGCATGTGTGTTTTTGTATGGAGAACACTGTGAAGGCTTGTCTGCACACACATCTGTATATGCATGCTTTTGTGTATGTATGTGTCTCTGGGCCCAAGTCTGTTGAAGCCCAGGTCTGTTGAGGTATATAGTTCCCTTCCTTGCTCTAGGTGGGGGGAGGGGAGGCCAGTTATAATGAGCCCCCACCTCCCCTCTGCTGAGCTGCAGCCATGGCCTGAATTTTGCAGCCTGCTTAAAAATAATTGGGGGCAGCGGGGGGGATTGGATGTCACTCATCATCAGCCGCTGGCTCCTCTGGTTGTCGCAGCAGCCTGGACGGGCTGAACAGTTTGGGACAGGCATGATTGCAGGCGGGAAGGCCAGGGCTCCGGTTCCTTTTTCAGCTCTGCAGAGGAGGGTAGGGCAGAGACAGGAGCCTCTTCTGGCTCCTGTTGGTCTTTGGAGGAGGGTGAGGCAGCTCCTCTTGAGTGAGTGAGCTTAGTGATGCCTCTGGCCTCCATCCTTTCCAGGATGGTTGGGGAAGGACAAGTGCATGTCTGTAACTGGGGCTTGGGCTTGGCTCAGAGGCGCCCCGTGTGGGAGAGTAGCGTTCCAAGCTCGGTGCATGCTGCACAGGGTTTGGAGTACTGGGGTTCTAGTTCCTGTGCTCTGCGCCTGAAACTATTTAGAACAGTTCTGGGGAAATTTGTCCCCAGAGAGCAGCTGTATCTTAGAAAACCTAGCCACACCTGTGAGCTGCCCTGTGCTTGTGATTTGAGGTCCCAGAAGGAATCACTTGGCCACTTGTCCTGAATCCCAAGCAATAAGCTAAGGGGAGGCACAGGAAGCTCGGGGTGGGGGTGGGGAATTGTGGCCCTGAGTTGAGGTCCTGAATTCCAGTCCTGACGAGGCCACCTTCGTGTGATCTTGAGCAGGTGGCCTTGTGTCTTTAATGTGAAAGCTCTGAATTAGATGGGTCCATGTTGGCCTGTAGGCTGTGTGGTGGCAGGGAGGAGGAGGCAGGCTGTGTGGTTGTGTTAGAATTGGACTGGAAGTGAGGCTAATCTAGATTTGTACCAGCCTGCTTTTTTGGGAATTGAGGTAGAAGCTGGGTGGGAGTGGCCAGTGGTTCTGCCCTGGTCTGATAGGTGGGAAGGCAGTTGCAGCCTTCTAGCCTGAGGGCTGGCAGGGTGGGTCTTGGGTCCTGTGTGTCCTCTGCCTGCCTGGAGTGCATTCACACTTGGTGGGAGAGCAACTAACTGAGCATAGCTTGTTGAGGGAAGAAAGCCAGCAGACTGGTCTTCCCTCTTAGGGCCTTGAGATGATCCACAGGGAGAGCACACTGAGGCTGGCAAGCCCTTTGCCAGGCTTTGGAAGCCAATTCTGTGGGGAAGATGTGAAGAGGGGACTATGATGGGAATTACTGTGCCCATTTTGTAGATTAGGAAACTGAGGTTCATGAGACTCACCCAGCTAGCAAGTGGCTGGCTGAGCTGTGCTGATGCCTGGTACCTCCTCTCTTCATTCCTACAGTAGTGGTACCCATGACATCCTTTCTTTCACGGGCATGGCTGGGTTAGGCACAGTTCCTGGCACCTGGCAGTAACTCCGCCCCTTCCTCTCTTGCTCAGTGAAGGGAGAGAGTGAGAACATTGTTCTGGGAATAACCTTGAATCGCACTGATTTATAAAAAAGCAAAGGGTTGTCAAACATCACTGCTTTGACTGCTGGATTACACACGGTGCTCCTCACAGCTGATCACGACACACCGAGAGCAGCCGCTCTGGAGGATAAAGGGGTGGCAGGGCTGGCACTGTATGTGGATGCCAGGCCCCGACACCTCTAGTTGGCAGGCTGCATAGGAGGTAGTGATAACTAAGGCGCTTAGAAACTAAACCACAAGATCCCAAGCCTCATCCCGGAACTCACTCTTTCCTGAGTTATCTCATATTGCCCTTGTAGGGTAGATGAGATAGGTAATTTTGTAGAATACCATGAGATAAGTACAGCCATTTTACAGGCAAGAAAACCAAGGCACGGAGAGGTCATTTACCTGGCCTCAGGTCACACAGACTAACACAAGTGATTAAAAAGAGAATGGTTAGAACCACCAACCACGACTTGCAACTGGACACTGGAGCTTCGGAGCACTTGCCGACTGACCCGGAGCTCCGCTGACCTCTGTTTTTTTTCCACAGGGCAAGGGACATAGGATGACCCCAGCCTGTCCCCTCTTACTGTCTGTGATTCTGTCCCTGCGCCTGGCCACGGCCTTCGACCCCGCCCCCAGTGCCTGCTCCGCCCTGGCCTCGGGTGTGCTCTACGGGGCCTTCTCGCTGCAGGACCTCTTTCCTACCATCGCCTCGGGCTGCTCCTGGACCCTGGAGAACCCTGACCCCACCAAGTACTCCCTCTACCTGCGCTTCAACCGACAGGAGCAGGTGTGCACCCACTTTGCTCCCCGCCTGCTGCCCCTGGACCACTACCTGGTCAACTTTACCTGCCTGCGGCCCGGTCCGGAGGAAGCAGCAGCCCAGGCAGAATCAGAGGTGGGGCGGCCAGAGGAGGAGGAGGAGGCAGCGACCGGGTTGGAGCTGTGTGGTGGCTCCGGCCCCTTTACCTTCCTGCACTTCGACAAGAACTTTGTGCAGCTGTGCCTGTCGGCCGAGCCCTCTGAGGCCCCACGCCTGCTGGCGCCTGCTGCCCTAGCCTTCCGCTTTGTGGAGGTTTTGCTCATCAACAACAACAACTCCAGCCAGTTCACCTGTGGCGTGCTCTGCCGCTGGAGTGAAGAGTGTGGCCGGGCTGCAGGCAGGGCTTGTGGCTTCGCTCAGCCGGGGTGCAGCTGCCCTGGGGAGGCTGGGGCCAGCCCTGCCACCACCACCACACCTCCGGGGCCTCCAGCCGCCCACACCTTATCCAATGCCCTGGTGCCTGGGGGCCCGGCCCCACCTGCTGAGGCTGACTTGCACTCCGGGAGCAGCAATGACCTGTTCACCACGGAGATGAGATATGGTGAGTGTGAGCAGGGTCTGAGTTGGGGTGGGGCATGGGAGGGGACACAGGTCTGCTGGTGTCCATTCCCGCCAGTCCCAGCCATTTGCAGAGTCATTTATGGATGTCACCTCTGTGCTCAGCCTTGTCCAGATGTAAAGGTCATCAAAATCAGATCTTACCTGAGGGGGATGCAGAACGGTGTAGGTGCCTGGCAGATAGCTGGCCAAGGGAGCTTCCTGAAGAGAGGGGTGCAGGGACACCGGCCTGTAGAACAGGTGGGGAGGTGACAGGCCACAGCAGTGGTGAGAGAATCCCAGGCAGATGGAGCAGAGTGCACTGAACCCCAAAGCTGGAGTGGCTGTGGAGGACCCTGGCACTGTGAGTTGACAAATTTGCCTGGAGGCTGGAGTAGGCAGGGAGCAGAAATGTGTTCCTGCCCACACGGGTCAATGATTTTTGGCAGTACCCCAGGGTCAGGGCAGAAGGAGGTGAGGAAGAGTGTGCCTGGGTGGAGAGGCCCGAGCTCTGAGATGCCTTGGAGGGCTGGGCTGGCTCACCTCCCAGTGTCCCAGTGTCCCATCTCCCCCACTGGGCCCATGTCTTCTGGGACCGAGGCCGCCAGCTGCTGGCGCTTCCTGCTGACTGGGCAAAAGCTCTTCGAGTCCTTTTGCCTGCCTGCTCCCACACCCACCCCAGCTTCACAGCCATGGCCACCTTCCACTGCCCTGTTTCTTGCAGCTTCTAGTCCCAGCTCCCCTCTGCCAGCTGGACCTTCTACGCCTGCTGACCAGTGCTGAGCCAAGGGCTGACTTAGGGGCCAGCAGGAAACAGGCACCAAGGGTGGGAGAGAGGTAGGTCTGGGAGCTGGTCCATATCCTGGGAGGCCCTTTGCCTCTCTGGACCTCAGTTTCCCCAAAATGCCTCTCTACCTTGGAGAGGATGGAGGATGCATCTAGGTCTCACTGAGTATTTACATAGGAGGAAGGAGGATCATGTGAGGTCACTGGAGGAATACCTTCCCGTATCCCTGCTTTGGAGAATAGAGCCCAGGAGCCAGACACTAGCTTTGATCATTAGTATCCTTAACAAAGGCATTGGCTTCTTTGTAAAACTGGGAGGTGTCTCTGAATTAGTTAGAAGGGGAGTTATGACAATGGCCTCTCCCAGTGCTTTGCAGGGGGACCTTCTTGGCCTCCCCCATGAAACATCTGGCATCGTGCCCACGGGGGCACAGTGAGCACCCAGTGGCCTTGCTGTGGCCTCTCTCCCAGGCCAGCTTGGCCTCTCACAGCGGTCGATGAAGCCATCCATGTGACAACCAGGCTGTGGGCAGGTTACGGGCCCTAGAGGCTGGCCTGGGATTTAGTGCCTGCAGGAAGAAATTGAATTCTGCTTCTTTTGTTGAACATCAGCGGAGAGCGCCAGGCGTATATCAGGAGGTTTATGGCTCTTCCTGCGTGGCTACCACTGCTGTCACTCTGTAGGGCCTCCTCTATTCTACTCAGCTGAGGACAAGTTCTTTTGTCTGGCATTCCCTGTGGCCCATCCGCCCAGGGGTTTGGAGTGGACGGAGCAAGGCTTTGCCCTCCTGGATGGGCACTGGATGGGCAGCCTGCCATGTGGTGCACAGAGCCAGGAGCAGCCAGCTGGGCTTGGTTGAAGCCGGAAGCAGGATCTGGTTGGTAGCTAGGACATCTTCAGGAGTCAGAGAGGGGTGGTGACTGGAAGTGCACCATCATCAGAGCCCCTGCAAGGACCCTCGAGTTTGGGATGGATGGAGGTTGGATGGCTGGTTGTCCTCAAGGCTCTTGGAGCAGAGACCCCTGAGCTGGAGGCCCCGGCTGCTTTCAGGCCATGCCTCTGCTCTGCCCCTTACCCCATTTGGCACCTGTTCAGGTGGTGGTTGCTCTATGGGAGGACTCCTGTGGGGAGCTGGCATGGGGGATGTAGCATCAGCTGGCATAAATGAGCTGAACTTACCCAGCATACTGGTACCAAGAGCTGGCTGGCACAGCCCCTTCCTCTCCCCAAAGCAGGCAGGAGGCTCTTCCGTTCTGCCACCTCCTCCCTCCTGTCCAACCTTTCTGACGTGAGAGACGGCGGGTACATGACTCAGTTCATTTCACATGTCAGGGCGTGTCGACTGGTCAGAGGCGTCACCACAGCCCAGGACACACTGCTCTTCTCACAGAGATCTTGGGACTCCTCCACACCACCCTCCACGCCACACCCTAGAATGCAGAATAGGCTGGTACAAGGAGCTGCCAGACAGAGAGCAAGGTCTGTGGGATGGTGAACAGGAAGAGACCCTCTGCCAGGAACTGGGGCAGGGAAGGAAGCTGGGTTCCTCTTCTTTGGGACATCCTTGAGAGGAGTCAGCAGAAGACCAAGCAGGATGGACCTAGGGTGGCACCAGACGCTAAGGAGGTTAGGGGCAGTGGGGTGCCTAGGCCTGCCTCAGAGCTGAGTGCATTTGACAAGAGGGTACAGGCGCCTGCTAATTTCACGCAAACTGCCTTTGATAGATCTCTTGTTATTTTTGGTGAGTTGAGCCATAAATTTGTGCCATCTTGCTGCCGCAATCTGTTAAGTGTGGGGAGAGGAAGAAAGAGAAGGGCAGGCAGGAGCTCTCAGAAGCCTGGTGTGGAGGCTGGCTGAGGCCAGAGCTGGGAGGCGAGTCATAACAAGTGCTGCCCCCTGCAGGCCCAGCTGCTGACATGGGTCGGGCCCACTACTCCTCCGGGGCTAGGGGCCCCTTGTGCACAGGGATGGCTGTGCTCAGTGATACCTGGGAGAGCTCCCCCCACCCCCATGCAACTGCCTCCCTCCTCCGTGCCCAACTCTCTTCCCTCAGAGCGCTTTGCCTCCTGGGCCAGATGTTCCCAGCCCACCCTCCCCATCATCTGCACTCCATTTCTGAGGCATAGCCATCAGGGGAGACTGTGGACTCCTGGGAGGCAAGAGTGACTTCAGATCCCTACCTTGCCTCTGCCACTGTGTCACTTGAACAAGCTGCTGTTCCTCCTAGATGTCTAGGTGCCACTTTCCCAATCTAGAGTCTGAGCCTCCAGCTCTACCCAGGCACCCCTTCCTGGTGTTTGAGACCTCGGTGGGTGCAGCTGTCCACTCTTTCAGCCCTCCCTCCATCTCCCTCCTGCCCACTCACTGACGCCCCTCACTGTCCTCGGAGTCCCTGCTTTCTACCTCCCTACCTCTGCTGGGGCTGTTCCCCTCTATTGGTGAAATTATTAAGGCCACTCCAAGTAGTTAAAAGGGAGGTTTATTTAGTGGGGTAGCTTACAAATGAAGGGATAGGTTGTGGGGTCTGGGAAAGGGATGGCGCAGTCCGGCGGTGTTCTCTGGAAACTCTGCTCAGTCTACCTCTAGCGTCCAGGGTCCCCGAACCAAGAGAGACCTCTCCTCTCGATCCTGGGTCTTCCATTTCCTCCCTCAGCCCTGCCTTGTGGGCGTGACCATTACCGAAGCCTCAATGGGGGTTGGAACTTCCAGGCCAAGGCTGGGATGGCTACCCACTACACCCCTCCCTGGGTACCTTTCACCCTTAGTGACCAGATCTCTCCAATCTTGCCAAGCCTCATATCCATGTATTACCACCCTATAGCTGCTAGGGAGGACACCAACCTGCTCTACCCAGTCCTGAGTGAGGAAGCTTTCTCCCTTAGTGCACAAGTTCAGCGCTTCTGTGTTGGCCAGTCTGTTCTGGTGGCAGGAAATGGGGCCTCGCCTGCTTCCTTGAGGCTCCCCTGGTAAGGAGGCAGGTCCTCTCTCTACAGAGTGGGAAAGACCTAGTCCGTAGCATTTCCTGGGGGTGCTGTCAGTGCATCCCAGAATTTTCAAGCCTTTCAGCACAGCCTGCCAATCCCTCATACACATCACTGGTTTTTTTTTTTTTTTTTTTTTTCCTTCAAGACAGGGTTTCTCTGTAAAACAGCCCTGACCATCCTGGAACTAGCTCTGTAGACCAGGCTGGCCTTGAACTCACAGAGATCTGCCTGCCTCTGCCTCCTGAGTGCTGGGATTAAAGATACTCTGCACCACCGCCAGGTCCTCATCCCTGTGTCTTTATCTGTGGAGTTCCAGCCAAATCTGGGGCCAGCTCTGAGTGAGATCAGGGGGAGTGAGGCTCACTTTGTATGCTCTTGCGTTGCAGAGTGGTTGTTGGTATAGTGATCGTCAAGGCCACAGGCTGAAGCTGCCTGTCTGTCACATGGACAAGTGACTTCACTGCTGTTTTGTTGTTTGTAAAGTGAGGGCAGGAGAGCAGTGCTGTAAGAGTGTGTGTGGCGGGCACCTGGCTCCAGAAGCTTCTTTCCTGCTACTAATGCCACAGTGCCACAGATGAGGCATGTCTTAAAGAAAAGAGGTCTCTTTGGGCTCAGATTCTGTTCCAAGGTCAAGGGCCTGTGTCTGGTGATGACCTTGCTGGCAAAGTCCCTAGGTGGCACATAGTGTCTATCACATGGCAAGAGAGATGTGTGCCTGTGTCTATTCTCTCTTAATTCTTTGTTTTCTTCTTCTTCTTCTTCTTCTTCTTTTTTTTTTTTTTAAAGGCAGGGTCTCTCTATGTAGCTCTGGCAGGCCTGAACTTGTTATGTAGACCAGGCTGGTCTCAAACTCACAGAGATCTGCCTGCCTCTACCTCCAGAGAGCTGAGATTAAAGGCGGGCACCACTGTACCTGACATCTCTCATTTCTTATGAAGCCACCAGGACTAACCCCAGTGACCTCCTCAAACCTTCCTCATGATACTACATAAGACAGGGTCTCATGTATCCTAGGCTGGCCTCAAACTTGCTATGTGTCTGAGCAGGGCCTTGAACTTCCAATCCTCCTGCTTCTATCTCCTGAGCTTTGGGATTACCATGTCTGGTCTTACGCAGTGCTGGGGATTGAAGCCAGGGCCTTGTGCATGCCAGGAAAGTACTCTACCAATTGAGTTACATCTCTAAACTCCTTTTCTGTTTTTGAGACAGGGTCTCATGTAGTCCAGGTTGGCCTCAAGCTCACAGCTGTAGCTGGGGATGACCTTGAACTTCCTCCTGCTTCAGTCTCCTTACCGCTGGGATTATAGGCGAGTGTCACCACACCTGCCTCTAAAATCCACCCTCTTCCTACCCCACAACAGGGACTAAGTTTCCACACATGAGCCCTTGGAACACACACTAAACCACAGTGCTGGTCAATAAACAGTTGCGGTGTTAGAATTATTTAGTGTTCTGGACGTCACAGAGGGTGGAGAGGGAGAGTGGAGGATCAAGCTATGAAGGCATGGGAAGTCAGTTAAAGGAGGTGACTCTGAGGTGGGTTTTGAGGAGTGAATAGGAATCCACTAGCCTGTGAAATTTCTCCTTAAATTGAATTGCCTTTTAAATTTAATATATTAAAAAGAGATTTCATATCATAAATGGAAAGAGTTATCACTTATCTGAAAGAGAAGATAACAAAAGCAACAACCACGGCGAAAACAAAGCGGCCGTGTTAAATTCTAGCCTTCTGCTCTCCTGCTCCTTCATTGTTAGAAAGAGAAATTAGCACTGGGTGGCTACGTGCGAAAGTCTGGGCTCCTGAGACTTTATCCTTCGGGCAGTTGCAAGGGCATCTGATGTCACTGGGAGGAGTTGTGCCCTTCAGGAAGACAACAGGCACCAACAGGAGTGTCCGGACAAATCAGCAAATTGTCCTAGAAGAGACCTAGAGGTCAAAGGGCAGCTTCTCCTGGCCACAAGGCCCCAGCCACCACAGTCATCCTGCTGGTGCTTTGTGAGAAAGCCCCTGGAAGGGCCTGTTAGCCTAGGGAACAGCCTGCGAAAGGGCGGAAGTGTGGCTGGCTGTGAAGGGAGCTGGGACCAGGGCTCTGACCGTCATCCCAAGCAAGATGCACCTTGCTTGGGGACCTCATCCTGTTGGTTAGTGGCTTGGAGGAAGCAAGAAACGTCACTGTGGAGGAGGCGGGCTGCGTCAGCTATGATCCTGGCTCTCCAGGAGGATGTGACCACGTGGGGAAGTAGCAGGGATCCAGCTCAGGTGGAAGACAGGCTTCATAGGTTCATCGGAAGAAGGGTCCCCAGGGGGGCCTGGCATCCTGGCAGGTACCTAGCTCCAGAGGGAGACCCAGTTACGTCATGGGGCTGCAGGGGAGAGCCTGGAGTTTTCAACAGCCTGGTGCTGGGAAGGCATGGAAAGACACAGCGGGGGCTAGCTGGTGCCACCAAGGCTCTGGGGCCAGTGTGAGGAACAGTGCTGGGAGCCCCAGGGAGGACTTGCTTTGGAAGTCACAGCCGTTTCTCCAAGGAAGTGTTGATTACTTTAACACATTCATAACATAGAGGTCTTGGGTGCTGAGCCGTGTGTAGTCTGGAGCTCAGTACACACAGCAGGTATGGGCAGTTGTAGCCCAGTAGCAGAGAACCTGTGGATCCTGCCTATAGAGGCAAGATGAGCTGAGGATAGCCCCTGGTGGCTAGAATGGAGAGACCCCGAGGATGATCTGACCTGTGCTTTCTGATCCTGGATGATTTTCTTGTGCCTGGCTGCCTGGAGTCTAGGCCTTCTGTGCCGGAGGGCACTGAGGACTGAGACTTTGGTGTCATGGGAGCTGTGGGTACAAGAGACTGACAGCTAGTGTATGGTCTAAGAACTAGGCCACAGAAAGGGGGTCAGCACATCCAGATTCTTGTGTGGCCAGTCTGGAAGGGCTTCTTGAAAGAGGCCACATTTACTATGTGGTAGACATCATCCTTAGCTTTCAGTTTAAGTAGCTGGGCAGCGGTGGTGCACGCCTTTAATCCCATCACTCAGGAGGCAGAGCCAGGCAGATCTCTGTGAGTTCGAGGCCAGCCTGGTCTACAAAGTGAGTTCCAGGAAAGGCACCAAAGCTACACAGAGAAACCCTGTCTCAAAAAACAAAACAAAAAAACCCAAACAAAATAACAACAACAAAAACCACAAACAAACAAACACCAACTTTCAGTCGAAGAATCTGAAGCTCAGAGAGGTCAGGTTACTTGGCTGAGAGCACACAGCAAGACGGTAACAGAGCTCACATCTATTCAGCTCCAGAATCGGTGTCCTTCCCATTGGTCCAGGCGGTCTTGCCATGTGCTGGACTGTCTGTTGGGAAGGTAAAAACAATTGGATAGGCCAACGGGAGCCAGAGGTTTATAGTGTAGCCATAATAGTGGGGAACTACTGGAGGCCCCCCTCAGGAGGGCTGGAGTGGCGTCCCAAACTGTCACTGGAAGCCACAGAGGAGAGCTAGGCCCTTGTGGTGACAGGAGGTGGTGGTGTTGGGAGGGGAAGCAGAGGGAAATGGAACAATTAGCATGTGCAGAGTAACAGGTGAGAGCCTGTTTGTGGTGAGGCTCCATGGGCAGTAGGCAGGAACACCCAAGAAGGTTCTGGCTAAGCTTCACTGTCAGAGCAGTGCAGGTCTGTAGAGGAAATCCAAGTCAGGCAGGCCTGGCTGTGAGTCCCCGCTCAGCCTCTCCCTATGGGAGTCTCATTCCTCAGTGGGTGAACTGACCGCAGGGTGGGAACTACTTAGTAAATGACATGTTAGAGCTGGGGAGATAGCTCAGTGGGTAAAGTGTTTGCCATGCAAACCTGAGGACCTGAGTTCTGATCCCCAGAACCTGTGTAAAAGCCAGTGTGTACTTGTAATCCCTGTGATCTTGCAACAAAGTGAGAGGTGGGACAGAAGACTCCAGAGGCATGCTGCCCAGCTAGCTTGGTATGCCTTGTTGTGAACATCAGGAGATCCTGTCTCAAACAAGGTGGAAGGTGAGGACTTAGACTTGTGGTTGTCTTCTGACCTCCATATGTGTGCTGTGGCATGCACAAGCCTGCACTCACACATGCCAACACACACACACACACACACACACACACACATACAATCACACACACACACACAATCACACAGGTAGGATATTGGGGGTCATGGGGGCACTCACTGCCTTCTTGGACCCTCTTTGTGCCCTTGGTACCTGCCTGCCTCGGCCTCATGTGCGCCTGCCGTGTTCTGGGCCCGCACGTGCATACTGAATAAATGTCCTTGGCAGTAAATGCCAGCTGGTCTTATCTGTCTTCGTCCCCTTCGGGGACAGCTGGCTTTCCCAAGTGGGGAGATGAATTGCTGGTTACTCCTGAGGGAGGTGGGGTGGTGCATGGATGCGAAGGCTGTGGGAATAGGCCCCAGCTGTGCAGCCGCAGGCTTGTTCCTTCGCCAGTCTGGCCCAGCTCAGGAGATGGAGACAGGGACCCCAGATCTCAGCCTGGGAAATCTGATTTCAAATAGGATGGACTCTGGAAGCCACTAGCTCACCTCTGGTTATGCTATAGGGCTGGCCAGCATATGGCTGGTGAGTCGGTTGGGGGATGTGGGGTCCACAGGGAGCAAGACAAGCCCAGAACACATAGGTCAGATGGTCTCTGATATGACCTGAGTTGTGATTTACTGCATGCCAGGCTGAGACCTAGAGATGGGCACAAGGTATAATGAGAGCAGGACCCAGGGTGTTCTACAGCACTTAGGACCAGCTGCATAGTATCTCCCCCAGCTAGTACGTGCCTCCTGTGGTGAGGGTGGGGGTGGAGGGGTCTGTGGGTCTGTTGGAGGAAGTGGACTGGGCATTAGGTCTTCCCAGGCTGAGGTCTTGACCTGTGCTTACTGCAGATCTTTGGGTAAACTTTTTTTTTTTTTTTTTTTTTTTTAAATCTCTGAGCCTCAGTTTCCCTGGCTGTAAAAGGACATGTTGGGATTGGGTCATTTCTAAACACCATTGCACTCAGGGGTCAGCTTACTTTTATTTCTATGGGGGACTGATGTGAATCTTTGTGGGAGAGGAAGGAGACTCATCATGACATGGCTGTGTTTCTCCTTGACTGGATGCAGGCTTAGTATAGACTGGCGATGTGGGCATGACTGCCTAGGGCCTGAGGTGGTGGATGAAGGGAGGAAAGGCTTGCTGGGTGTCTGATTGCCTCTTTTCTCCCCTGCCCCAGCTGCTGGCTTTCCCTGGAGGGTGGCCTGCTCTACGCCTTTGTGGGTCCAGCTGCAGTCATTGTCCTGGTACGCGCCCCTTCAGCATCCAGGGAGGGACGTGGCCCCAGGGGGTCATCGGTTCCTTCTGCCTTCTCCCTGACCTCCAGCTCCCACCTGGGGGTGTCCTTGCCCTGAGGGCACCTGGTGATCCTGTCTTCCCCACTCGGCTCCACCGGGCCCCCAGGTGAACATGCTCATCGGAATCATCGTCTTCAACAAGCTCATGGCTCGAGATGGCGTGCCAGACAAATCTAAGAAGCAGAGGGCCGGGTAAGGGGAGGGTCTCTGCAACTCGGCCTTTCTGGGAAATGTGCAGGGAGGGGGAGCCGAGTGCACCTCGGAGACTCAGGGCTTGCTGATGCCAACCCAGGCTCCCCAACCTTGGGGCATCAAGGGTGCAGGCAAGGTGGGCACCCGGAGTGCTCAGCTGCAGCCCCTCGCCCACCCTAACCCAGCTCTCTCTCTCTCGTCTGCCCTCCCTTCCCACCCTTCTCGGGGCTCACTCTGCCCACCGAATGTGGACTATGATTGATGCTGGCCTCGAGGATAGTCATAGTTGGGGCTGGTGTTCACAAGGCTTGGCTTGGGGGAGCCTGCACACAGCTTCAAAGGGCTCAGAGGGAGAGGTGGGCATCACAGACAGAAGATGGAACCGGGGGCTGGAGACATTGCCTCAGTGCTTAAGAGCACGGGCTGCTCTTCCAGAGGACCTGGGGTTGCTTCCCAGCACCCACACGCCCATTCACAGTTGTCTGTAACTCCAGTACCAAGGGACCCAACAACCTCTTCTGGCCTCCAGGTGCACAGACATATATGCAGGCAAAAAACACCCATACACATAAAAATAAATAATTGAAAAGGTAGGAATGGAGCCATCTATGATGAAAGGGACATAGGAAAGGGGGCAGCTGCTGCCTAGGAGTGGCCAATAAGAAAGGCTTCTGAGATGAGAGGCTATTGGAGATGGGGTTTTGAAGGGTGAGTAGGAGTTTTCTAAGTAAAGAAGGTGAGGACCTGAGGGGAGAGGTGTGAGACGATGCCATGCGTTGAGTAGGATCTGATGTGACATCGTTCAGGAGGTCACCTAGCTGTGGAGCGTGAGGCAGGCAGGGTCTGGGCAGGATGAGGAGAGTGCTGGTTCTGGATTCATTAGGCTCTGAGGATGATTGTGGTAGAACAAGGCGTGAAAGCCTGCTGTGAGAAGTGACAGGTAGGTAGACTGTTGGTTGTGGCCGAGGAACCCCTGTAGGAAGGTAGTGAGGAGGCAGAGGTCAGGAAAGGTCAACAGGGCCAACAATGTTGAGGGTCAAGAGAGATGAGGCCTGCAGAGTGACCCTGGGCTTTAGCAGCAGTGAGGACACTGAGGACTTGGTCAAGACCGGCTTCAGTAGAATGAGGTGGGCCACAGCAAGACTGCAGTGGACTCACACAGGAGGTGACATTCCAGCCAGGAAGTGAGCGGCAGGTGAGAAAGTGGAGTGTCAGCTGGGGACCACTCAGCTGGCGGGATTGGATGGAAGCCAAGGGCAGCAGGAAGAGCAGCTAGTGGTGGGGGCAAGAAGAGCCCCTAGAACAGAGGAGGCCTGGGTCGGTTACTTGCTACAAGGAGAGGTTGCTGAGAATGCTCACAGGAAGGGGACAGGGAAGGATGGGGCCTTCTGGGAAGGTGGACGAGGGGTGGCCACAGGTCAGGGCTGTGTAGCCTAGCCTTTCCCTTCTCTGTGAAGGAGACTGTAGCTAAAGAAGTGGGTGGGGTGGGCTTGAGGAGAGTGGATGAGGGCATGTGGGACCACAGAGGAAAAGGAGGAAGGAATGAAGCCCACAAGGGCCTCTGGGAAGCCTGGATGCCTAGCAGACGCAGAACCCCAAACCTGTCATGGGGCCGACCTTGAGGGTAATGCTAAGCGCATCGGAAGTCGTGTCTGTTATAATTAGCGGATTATCAACATATTTAAATGCCATATTCTGCTGTGGATATCGCTCTGTGTAAATAAAGTTCTGATTGTCCAGTGCCAGGCAGGAAGTATAGGCGGACAAGAGACGAGAGGAATTCTGGGAAGTAGAAGACTTGAGAGAGACCACTGCAGCCACCACCATGAAAGCAACAATTGTAAAGACACTGGTAAGCACAAAGCCATGTGGCAAGAATAGACTACAGTAAATTGGTGGTTAATTTAAGAGAGAAGAAGTTAGATAACAAACAGCCTGCCCTGGCCATACAGTTCTAAACAATGTAAGTCTTCTGAATGTGCTTTCTTGTTTGGGTCTGAGCGACTGTGGGACTGGCGGGTAGAGAGATTTTCCTGACTGGCCAAGGCAGGAAACTCTAACTACAATATTCTGCAGATCGTCTGGAAGTAATGAGGGCTGGTCCAGGTATATCTTCTTTCTTCTTCTTCTTTCTTCTTCTTATTATTATTATTATTATTAGTAGTAGTAGTAGTAGTATTATTTTTTTTTAATTTTACACATCAGCCATGGGTTCCCAAGTTCCTCCCCCCTCCCGCAACCAACCCATCTCCCCCCATCCCCTCCATTCCCACCCCCTCCCCCATTCCATCCCCCTCCAGTTCCCATCTCCTCAGGGCCCAAGACTTTCCCCTGGGGATTCATTTAAACTTGGTGGATTCAGACAGGCCGGTCTAGGTCCTCTCCTTCCAGGCTAAGCAAAGTGTCCCTGTGTAAAGCCCAAGTTCCAAACAGCCAGGCTCATGCACTAAGGACAGGTCCTGGTTCCCACAGCCTGGAATGCCCTCCTAAACAGTTTCAAAGCTATTCAATATGTCTCACTATCCAGAGGCCTGCTCCAGCTGGAGGCTCCACAGCCTGTATAGGTTCATAATTCATGTGCTTCCATTCGTTTGCGCTATTTGTCCCTGTGTTTTTGCCAATCTTGGGCTCACTCTTTACGAAGGCCTCCTCTTTCCTCAACTATTGGAAACCTGGAGCTCCACCTGGGCCTGGGCTGAGGATTCTCTGCATCCACTTCCATCCAGTTATTGGATGAGAGTGCCAGCTCGACTGTTAGGGTTGTTTTGGCCATCTGATCACCAGACTAGTCAGATTCAGGGGCTTTCTCTCCACCATTGCCAGCAGTCTACAAGGATGTATCATTCTGTGGATTCAAGGGAACTCTCCAGTGCTCTGCCATGTTCCTGTTCTCATGTGGTCTTCATTTTATTTATGTGCGTCTTTATTCTCATTCTCCCTTCTGTTCTTTGATCCAGCTGGGATTCTGCCTCCCCTAAACTTTCCCCTCAACTTTGCCCTTCAGGTTGTTCATGTAGATCTCATCCATTTCTCTGTCAATTGGGTGATCCCTGTGTCTTTCCTAGTGTCCATTTTAGGTAGCTTCCCTTGGAGTGTGTAGCAGTCTAGTTCATCTTGTTAACATTCTAGTATCCTCCTAATTGAAGAGTCATATTCTGTTTTGTCCCTTCTGATTCTGGGTACCTCACTTCAGGGTTGATTTTTGTTCTAGATCATCCATGCCTGCAAACCTCATTTATGTCATTGTTTTCTCTGCTGAGTAGTACCTCATTGTGTATATGTACCATATTTCTCTTATCCATTCTTCAGTTGAAGGCCATCTTAGGGTGTGTTTCCAGTTTCTGCCATACAAACAATGCTGATATGAACAAGACTGAGCAAATGCCCCTGTGGTAATGATTGAGCATTTCAGCGTATGTCACTTGATAAATTTATTAACTAAATGTTCGCCAATTAAGATAAGACACCTTACCTTCTTTGCAGAACCAAAGAGGTGCTATATAAGAATAATCTGGTTGTACTCAAAGTGGGTCAGAAACTACAGGCCAAAATGTCCACGTGCCGGTAGAAAAATCTGTTAGCAATGTCTTACGAGTCCCAATGCCCTTGAGCCTGCAGGACAGGTAGGACTCATGTTGAGGTCCTGTCATTGGTACTTGTGAAGGAATGTGAAGGCCTGATTAACTACCAGGCTCACGGAATATACTGATAACTTGAGTGAATGCAGAGCAGTATCCTCCTGCAGAAAAAACATCCTATCTGTTGTTTAAAGGAAGCTTAACAGGATTGAGCTACTCCTGCAGAAACATCCTGTCTGCTGTTTATACAGGAAAGGAGATATTCGGCAGACATCCTCTCTGATGGTTAGTCCCTTGGAGATATCTAGGATAATCCTGCTGAGCAGTCCAGATAATCCTGTTAAGTGGGTTTGTGGTTTCGTGTCCAAAGGTTAGACCAATAGTTCAATAAGAATCACCTTGCCCTTACTACCCAATCCCAAGTGCCAATTCCTGGCTTGTGGTTTTTCCTGTAAAACACTCTTACACCTAGGTTCGTCCATCTGCTGTGCAGCGGCCAGTTGAACCTTAATAAAAGGACCCTTTATCGTGCTTGCCACCGTTTTTAAAAAAAAAAAAAGAATACCTCACAACAAAACAACAAGTAGGATAAATTATCAAAGGAGAAAGCAGGACAAAACAACGCAGGCTGAAGCCCAAACCCCTGGGAATGCAACCTACTGAGACTAAAACTGAAAAAAACGAAGAGGATTAACAACAACATCACCCTGGACTCTGCGATTAATCAGTGAGACCCATTGAAGTGCAGTAGACTAGAGTTAGAAAGATGAAGGCCAAACAAAATCCTTCTGAGGAACAGCATACAGTGTTCCATAAGAAAGAAGGGGAGAAAGGCTCTTCATGACACTCACAATCACAATCATCACTCAACAGTTACACAACTTTGACAAAACCAGACATCATGTTGCTCTAAGTTCTATCTTACCTGCTTACAAGATTTTTTTTTTTCTTTTACTCTTGGATTTGAAACAAAAAATTTATAAGGCATGCTGAAAGCTAACCAAACCAAACCAAAACAAACAAAAGCCTATCTTGAAGAAACAATGTTAAATATCATATTTATGCTGACAGGGCCCAGCATGTTGGAATTTAAGATAAGAAAACCAGGCAGCAGTTAAGACCAGATGTGTAACTGTCAGTAGAGGAAGAGACACAAGACTCTATAGATTCGAAATGATATGTAAAAAAAAATCAAGAACACAATTTAAAAATGAAGACTATATTGATAGGGTCTATTACTGACCTCTATAAAACTGAGGAAAGGATCAAAAACATGAATATAAAATTGCTTCTATCTGATGGATGACACAATCATATACCAGAGAGAAGGCATACAAATACTCATAGTCACTAGCAAACAGAGAAATTCAGTTTAAAATTTGCAGGATACAGAAAGTACTTACATAAGTTTTTTTTCTCCACGAACTTAAGGTATAAATTTATTTATGACAGGGTTTTACAAGAATAGATTATACTTTTATATGACTTTGTATTTTAACATAAGCGTAAATTTAATGTGTAGTCTACCACAATTCTATTTCTTTTTATATTTATTTATTTGTTATGTATTACAGCCGAGACTGCTAGATCTCATTACAGATGGATTTGAACTACCATGTTAAGGTGCTGGAATTGAAGCAGGACCTCTGGAAAGAGTTGTCGCTGCTCTTAACCTCTGAGCCATCTCGTCCAGCCTACCAATTTTATTTATCATTTTAAAACTTTTAATTGTTTTGAGATTTCAATACATGAATCATGTATTTATGGTTATTTCGGCTCCCTCTTCCACCCAAATCTTCCAGTGCTTCTGCTCCCCTTAAGTTTCATGACATTTAACAATACTATTATTACTAACCTAAGAGCTTCCACACAGTAAAAGCAGTAAAGAACAATGAACATGGAGTGAAAGATGTCCCAAGAGATTAGTAGGATATTTAACTTTACAAAATTACTCACCTGAGAAGGGGATAGTTATAGATCATATAAGAAACACCAAAAAATTTAAGAGACAAGAGGCTGGCGTGATAAATATTAAAATATAACAAATTTTCTCTAAACAGACATATCTCCAGAGGTAGACATATGGATATAGCATAACAAGAAAGATCATTATAATAATCAGGGAATATATATTGAAGCCATGAGAAGGATATTATCTTATTCTCCAGTAAGATATCTTACTGTTGAAAATATAAATAATCACGAATGCTAGTGTGGATGGGGAGAAATGTTAATATTAGATAGAGGTTTAGTCTAAATATAAATTAACATATCCATCACAGAAAACAATTGGCAAGCAGAACTCCCACTATGATCAGCATCCCTACATCCAGCTATATATCAAAGAGCACAATACCTTTATATTCAAAGATAATTATACTATGTTATATACTTTATCACCCTCTACAGTCAATAAATGAAATTAACTAAATAGAATATATACATCAATATTAATCATAAGATTACAATGGTCTTGTTACTACAATACATTACAATAACATAGATGGCAGAAGATGGAATTTGCACTTAAGTTAAAATATATCTACTTCATAGAAAAGACAAATATGGCATGTTCTCAGAAAATTGTGGAAGATAGTGCTTTCTACATAAATTATATTAGTCAAGATAAATCTCATGAAGGCTATGGTAAGAAATAGATTAGTAAGGAATAGTAGGTAAAGATAGAACTCACTCTGTCGGCCAGGATGTCCTTAAACTCACAGAGCCCTTTCCTGGCCTTGTGCCTCCAAGTGCTGAGATTAAGGTGTGTGCCACCACCACAAGGCTATTTTTCAATTTTGCATTTTTATTATTATGTATTTATTTATTATCATCTCCTCTTCTCTCTCTCTCTCTCTCTCTCTCTCTCTCCTTTCTCTCTCTCACACACCACACACACACACACACACACACACACACACACTCCTCTCTTTCTCTATGTTTGTGTCTTGTGTGTATTGTGTTTGTGTATGCATTCATTCTCTCTTCCTTTGCTGTGGTACTCGGCTCACCCTTCCCTCTGGTCCCTGTCCTTGTTCTGGCTTAATTTTCTACACAGGCACAGCTGCAGACTCCTTCTTTCACCACCAACCCGAAGGCCCTAAGAATCTTAGGCCCTTAGAATTTTTGAGCTGTTCAGCCTTCAAATTAGAATAGTGGAACCTTCGAACAAACAGTCAGAAACTTGAGAGTGTTAGGATGACTGAAACACACTCTTTCCGTCAGAGAATCTGACTTGAGTTTCAGAGGCCTGGAATCTCACCGTCAGAGAGAGAATCATGGAGGAAGACAATCATCTTGAGACACCCCAACCTAGCAGCTAGGAATCTTAAAACCCCAGCTCTGCAAGAGTAGAAAGGCCTCAGGCCCAACCCTCCTCCCAGGGCTGGATGTCCACCGGAGTCCTCCCAACCAGAAAGGGCACAGCTCCATCACACACCTCAGGGGGCCTGTGGAGGCGGCTGGTGCCATCATTGCAGAGCTCTGTGATACTCAAGGAGCAGTGAGCTTCCTCTGCTTTGGGCTACCACCTCCCTGTGCCCAGTCTGCTAAACCAGCAGATCAAAGTGTAGTTCTCAGAGTCTGTTCGCCAAGCTGGGTTTGTGTCCCGCTCCCCTCTCCCTGTCCAGCTGGGCACACTCCAGTCTCCTCATCTGTCAATTGGGATACTAGCCCCCAGGCCTGTTTGTTGGAGTTGTTTTGATCACAATTTGAAATAATCTATGTAAAGTGTTCAGTGGAGGGCCTGGCAGAGAATTGCCGGTTAATCAATGACAGCTCTTATTACACTGATTAGAGCCTCTTTGGCTATTGGCTCCGCCTCCAGGGTTTCAGAGACACTGTGCCTCCACCCTAACCTTGCCTGGCTCAGCAGCCCCGAACCTCTCTTCACAGGACAGGTCTTGGCCCCCTGCCTGCCCATCTTTCTGCCTCAGCCTCTGGCTGTCTCTGCAGATGGTGCCACCCTGCCCTGTCTGGAGCTGTGCCTGACTCTCCGCTGGGGGTCCTGGGGGTGGGGCAGAGTGGGGCTTCCATCTCTTCTTCCTCATGGGCTATAGCAGTTGTTGGGGCTGGAGACCAGTCCCTTGGCCCCATCCTGTCTGCCTTTTGTCTCTGCAAGGGAGCCAGGGATGCATAGGCTTGGTTCTGACCCCAGCTAGGATCCTTTTGCCCTGGGTTCTGAGCAACCACCAGGAGCCAGAGGTTCCTCCAAGCCTCAAGCTGGCTGGGCTTGACACCGTCTTCTCTGCATGGATTTGCGCTGTGGTGTCATCCACATGCTCTGCCTGTTCAGTCTTCCTGTCTGGGGGTCTGTCTGTCTCAAACTTCTTTTACTGTGGCGGCCATCTTTCTTTGTTCCTCCTCTCCTTCTGTCTTGGGATCTCTGGGGATGTAGTTCTGACCTGTGTCTTTTTCCAAAGCTTCCAAGGTGCTTCTGTGCAAGCCGGGCCCGAAGCTGCCCATGTTTGCCTCTGTCTGCCGCCTTCACCCTTGCTTCCCAATATGGCCTCTGCGCCTGCTCAGTCCCACCGTGTCTGTGTGTCCATCCCTCCTACCCCTCGTGGCCCCTGCCCTGTAGTTCTGTCTTTGTCCTGTTTTCCCTCCAGTTCCTTGCCTCCTCTCTGCCTGGAAACACTCCCAAGATCCTGGAGTTTTGGTCCCTGCTGGTCCCCATGCTGAGTAGAGGCCCAGGCTCCTGCCGCCCTGTCCTGTAGAGTGTCGCTCTGACGGGCCTTCTGCTGCCGTCCCTCCCAGGGCCTCACTCTGGAGTTCCTGCGTGGTCCTGCCTCTCCTGGCGCTTACCTGGATGTCTGCTGTCCTGGCCATGACAGACCGCCGCTCGCTCCTCTTCCAGGCACTCTTTGCTGTCTTCAACTCTGCACAGGGCTTCGTCATCACCGCTGTGCACTGCTTCCTGCGCCGAGAGGTGCCCAGGCTTGTCTCGCTTGCCCACCCCATGCTGAGCTGTGGCTTCTCCCCACTGTGTGGCACAGGGAGACCAGGCTGCTTCAGGCCCTTGGTGTGGGCACTTCTCACTTGGGCAGCCTTGAAGGCCTGGGCCTTCTTTAGCGCCTCTTCTCTGACATCTCAGTCCCGGTGGCATCACCTTCAGGCTCGATGATGCTTGTGGTCTCCTTCTGTTCCTACTCTGGGTACCCCAGGGTGGGAGGCCCAGCCCACTCTGGTGGCATTATTATGGAGGCCTCGGGCCCAGCAAGTACTTCCGGTTCCCAGGTCCAGGACGTGGTCAAGTGCCAGATGGGTGTGTGTCGGGCTGATGAGAGTGAAGACTCCCCTGACTCATGCAAGAACGGGCAGCTGCAGATCTTGGTGAGTGAGCAGACCCCTCCTGCCATAAGCTCCTTACCTTCCGCATCCCATCTCCCAGAGACGGGAAGGGAACAGCCTGGGTTTTAATTCAGGCCCAGCTGTTGGCTCAGGGTGGCACTGGGCAAATCCTCCTCCTTCAGCTTCCTCTCTGCAGCTTGAGGCTCTGTTGAGTGGCAGGCACCCAGAGAGGAATGAGGAGTTGGGGGTGGGGGCTGAGCCTCCCCAACCCTGACACGTCTCTCCTCCCTCTGCCAACCTGCTCTCTCCCTCTCGACTTATAGTCAGACTTTGAAAAGGATGTGGACCTGGCTTGTCAGACAGGTGAGTCTGTTGGGTTGAGCTAAGAAGCCCTAGGCATGGTTAAGACAGGAGCCCCACACTCCGTAGTAGCAGCCCTGATGGGGACCACTGTAGTGTCCGCTTTGACAGATTTATATCTGGGAAGGACAATTACCACTTGCCTCTGGGCAAAGACCTCTCCTCTCTAAGCCTCAGTCACAATCTTAGTAAGGAGAAAATAGCATTGTCTCGGGCACATGGAAGGCCTAGGGCCTACGTGAATTACCGGCCACCACCGAGTTTACGGTAGGGCCTTGGCATATGTTGGCCGCTACATTCCTCCATCATTTCACTGGCTTTCACGGGCATCTCTTTCCAGTTCTTTCTCTAAGGTATATGCTTCCTGGGGAATAGGGAAGAGCAAGGCCCTTTGACAGCCTTGGGGCTGTGGAGTAGAAGTTAGGTCATGTACCAGGGCACTCATGGGAACTCAGCCTTGGCTTTCCTACCTACATCCCTTGGGCCCATGAACCATTTGTCTTCCTGGTCCCTCTTGTATATTAGAGAATACCAAACACCTCCCCAGAAATCAGTTTCCCTCATTGCCCAAACCTGGAAGCTTAGTAGCCACCCAAACCTGGGCAGGAGCATCACAGGGTCTCTGTCCCTAGGGCTTACCTCTCCCTTCCACTTCCGTCCCCAGTGCTGTTCAAGGAGGTCAACACTTGCAATCCGTCCACTATCACTGGCACTCTGTCACGCCTGTCCCTGGATGAGGATGAGGAGCCCAAGTCTTGTCTCGTGGGTCCCGAGGGTGGCCTCAGCTTCTCACCGCTGCCTGGGAACATCCTAGTGCCCATGGCAGCCTCACCAGGTCTAGGGGAGCCACCACCACCCCAAGAGACCAACCCTGTATACATGTGCGGGGAGGGTGGTCTACGGCAGTTGGACCTTACGTGGCTACGGCCGAGCGAGCCAGGCTCTGAGGGGGACTACATGGTGCTGCCCCGGCGGACTTTGAGCCTGCAGCCTGGTGGTGGGGGCACAGGGGGTGAGGAGGCCCCAAGGGCCCGGCCTGAGGGGACCCCCCGGCGGGCTGCCAAGACACTGGCCCACACTGAAGGCTACCCCAGCTTCCTGTCTGTGGAGCACTCAGGTCTAGGGCTGGGCCCTGCCTATGGGTCTCTCCAGAACCCATATGGGATGACCTTCCAACCACCGCCACCAACACCCAGCGCCCGCCAAGTACCCGAGCCAGGGGAACGCAGCCGGACCATGCCCCGTACTGTGCCTGGCTCCACCATGAAGCTGGGCTCCCTTGAGGTGAGGGGCTGTGGAGAGTGGGGAGGGGGAATCTACCTACTGTATGCCTGAGACCATGTCTAAGTCATAGGCTGCAGCCAGGAAGGGACAGCTGTCATTCTCCCCCAGAGAAGTACCGAGGGCTCATACCATGTGCATCCCTCCTTCTGCTGGGGCTCACAGAACTCAGCTCCAAGGAAACTCTGGAGTGTCTGAATGCCTCAAATGGGCGAAGCTTCACGAATTCACTTTCTAGTGCTCTGGTACCCACTCTGGGGTGACTGGCCAGGATGAGCCCTCTCTGAAGGCAACTGTGTCTCAGGTGCCCAATGGGTAAGGAAGAGGCTGAGCCTGGGCCTCTGCAGCATATGGATCTGGTCTGGACTTGCTGACCAGCATCGCCATGCTGAGCACATTGCATGATCTCTCTGAGCCTCGGCCTCCTTGTGTGTAGAGGGAGGTAGTACAGAGACCTCCTCTATTATTGTTTGGAGAACGGGGTGATACAAGCCTCCCCCCCCCTGTGTGGAATAAGAAGAAAGTGCAAGGAAACTGGGAGATGCTGTTAGCACAGAAATGGCCCTGGGTGCTACCCTGGACCTCTAATGAGAAAATAGAAGCCCTCCTGTTTCCTCTGGCCTGCCCCCCTGCAGACCATCCCTGGGAACACACAGATTAGTAGAAACCCAAAGTAGAACACCAGGACATTCTGGAACTCTAATTGGAGGAATGAGGGGCATGTAGATAAGGAAAGAAGTTGCAGTTGCAGCTTATACACAATTAGCTGCTTGTGTCTAGCCTGGAAAAGTTGCTCTCTGTCCTCTGCACAAAGACAATTAAGTTAGCAGCTAGAGGGGTCACAAGTTTAGCTTTGTGCCTAAAATGTTCCTTGAACATTTGGTGCCTGCTCCTGCCACAGATGGCAACAAACAGGAAGGCGTTAACAAAGTCGACAGAAAAGATGACATCAGTGATGGGGAGGCAGTGTGCTTAGCATTGGGGTAGGCTTTGTTCTGTGGGCACCTGCCCATGGCTGGACCACTGGGGAGGGCCCAGTGCCGGCCGGGCTGCCTGTGTGGGAGGTAGTAATAAATGTGGCGAAGATCAAGGGGTCAAAGGTGGTATCCAGAAGAGAATGGGTCCATTGGAAGGACAGGCGTGGGTCTGCTGTGCCTCTGGGGCACTGTGGGTAGGAATAGCGAGCTGTTACCTGTAAAAAAAGATGTAGTTAGGGATGGGTAAGGCATAGTGATGGAGAAGCAGGGTGTATGGCGGGGGCAGAGAAGGTGGGAAGGTAGGAGGGAAATCAAGAGAGTGGAGTCAGGTTGAGGAAATCCATGGTCTTAGCATCACCTCTGAGGGTCTGGGACCAAGCAGTCATCCCTTCCCTTCCCTTCCCTTCCCTTCCCTTCCCTTCCCTTCCCTTCCCTTCCCTTCCCTTCCCTTCCCTTCCCTTCCCTTCCCGGGTCTCAGTTTCCCCATCTCACTGGGACAGTTGGCCTGGGTCTTACAAGTCCTCTCAATCCCAGCATTCTAAGGCTCTGAGGTCTCCTTGAGTGACATTGGATGTCACCAAGCTTGTTGGGGCCTTGAAGGTGGCTTTGGCCAGGTGAGGCCAGAAGAGCGTGAAGAAGCAAGGCGTCAAAAGAGGCAAGGTGGGGGCAGATAGGCTGGGCATGGAAAGCCCAACGTTCTCTTTGTAGGGCAAGTGCAGGGTTCCAAGGAGAGGGGGAGGGAATATGGGGCAGGAGAGAAGGCTAGAATCCAGGGCACAGACAACAAGCATGGGCTGAATGATCCTACATGGGGTATCCTGCCTCTTCACAGCTGACCTGTGTTTACGTTCACGTGTGTGCTCCCAGCAGCACATCTCCCTACATGTGTGCATTGTAGACCTCTGCTGCTGTGCTGTGACCCCAAGGGCTAGCCCATAAGATAACACTCCTCAACTCCAGGGTCTGGGTGGGGGAAGGGGCCATAGAGTCCTGGGGCCCAAGGGTCTCTGTTCCAAGCTCTTCTCTCATGACCTGCTTATTGCTCCGTAGCGAAAGAAGCTTCGGTATTCAGATTTGGACTTTGAGGTGAGTGCTGGTGTTGGGAGGGGTGTGTGTCCCCAGAAGGTCAATTCCTAAAAGTACCCCAAGTCCCATTGCAGAGCCCAATCCTGGGTCACCAAGCCTCTGGATTCCCTGGCAACTCCCCCACTGTCCTGCTCACACCCATTGCTCTGAGGCAGAAATGGGGGGGGTAGTGAGGGAGGGAAGGAGGAAGGGAGAGAGAGTGAGACAGACAGACAGACAAGAACACGCTCTAGCCTTGCCCCAGAGGGCCTAGCAGGCCCAGAGCAGAGGGGACTGAGGGGTGTCTACAGTGCTGCGCAGAGAAGCACTCCTCTGACTCCCAAGTGGCCCCTAGAAGGTGATGCACACCCGGAAACGGCACTCGGAACTCTACCATGAACTCAACCAGAAGTTCCACACTTTTGACCGCTACCGTAGCCAGTCCTCAGCCAAGGTGAGGGCTCCTCTGTTGCTGCCCCTGCCCATTGCACCAAGTGCATGGTCCCCGAGGTGGGGCCCTGACACATGGTCCCTATTGGTAGAAAGAGATGTAAGAAGAGTGTGTCTTTGGGCAGAGTGGGCTCAAGTGCTCCTGGGCGTGTGTGTGTGTGTGTGTGTGTGTGTGTGTGTGTGTGTGTGTGTGTGTGTGGTAGCTTCTGAGGGGCTCCTCTCCTGCTCTCCTCACTTGCCTGGGTAATCACAGCTTGCCTTACCAAGGGCCTGCCTGCCATAAGCAGCGGTTTTAGGGTTGCATGGAGGTGGGAAGGTGCCACAGAAAGCAAACACTAACAGGGTCCCCCACAATTGGAAAAGGAGGGTGCGCAGACAGGAACCATGACCTCAGGAACACCACTGCAGTAGCAGTCAATAAATAAGGCTCAGAAGCTAGCCTGATACCTGGCCACTCAGTGACACTGGGCAGTCTCAACTCTCCTGGGACATCCTTGGTTTGCTCTGTGTGGTGGATGAGAGGGTACCACAGGCTCACCCTGCTCCTTCCTCAGGAGAAACCCAGTCCCGGGGAACGCCCTGGCCTGTCCCAGCACAGGAGACATCAAAGCTGGAGCACCTTCAAATCTATGACACTGGGCTCACTGCCCCCCAAGCCCCGAGAACGGCTGGCCCTGCACCGGGCAGCAGCCTGGGAGCCCACAGAACCGCCAGACGGCGACTTCCAGACAGAGGTGTGAGTGCCATGCCGGACTGCCCACTGCACAGAAATATATATCTATTTTCACACTCCACTTTGGAACTACCAGGAGCCAGCGCCCCTCCCCCTCCCGAGGCTGGGCAGGAGGTGCAGAGGACTCAGCCTGGCTGGGGGCAGCCAGACTGGCAGGACCTGGGGGGCCAGGGCCCCTCTTTGTTCTCAGAGGTCCCTCAGCCACCCACTGGAGCCTCTTCTTTGCCCCAGCCTGTCTGTCCCTGTCCTGGGCTGGGGAGGGGGGAGGGAAACTTTGTTGGGAATAAACTTCACTCTGTGGATTTGGCTGCTCTGTTATTTGCTGCCGCTAAGCTGAGCCGAGGCCTGAGACTTGGTTCCTCTAGCTCTTTAGTTGTATAATGGGGTCAGGCCAAGCCTGACGGAGAGGGGCTAGCTGCATGCTGAGCCTGACTTTGGCCCTTACTCTCTTTGTACAACCCCTTACTTGATCTGGGCAGTGTGGGATGGTGACTGAGTGATTGTCAGTGGCTGCCTTTCACTGGGGCAGGGCCCAGGCTGCTCGCACTAGGTTATCGTCAAGGGACAGGAGTGTTAGGAACACTGCACACGTGTCCCCAATTCTTCGAAGCATCCGTGCTGGAAAGTTTGCACATTTTGTGGTTACAAAATGAAGTTAAGAGATTGGAAGTGGTGTGCTCGGGGCCACGGTCAAAGGCAGAGCCTGTGTTCACACCCAGGCTTGGTGGAGGTGGGATTTCAGCTCAGCTTTTTGGGAGTTACCTTCACAGCTGCAGTGGAGCTGTGAGGAGCTGGATTGTGGTGGAGCCTCTGGTGTGGTATGGGGCTGGGAAAGCAAGACGAGCTTGGTGCTGGAGAGTGGAGCTCTGAGGCTCATTGCTGGATTGTATTCTTCAGGCGTCCGAGTTCTGGGCACCAGTACAAGGGGGCATGGGATCAGCGTGTGGAAGGTCTCGTGGTGCATACTAGGCTTCTCTTGCAGCTAAAGATGCAGCAGTGGCTATGGACATTGCTTGCTAGCCTGGTCGTTTAGTAACACGACCATCTCTGGACCCTTTGGGGCTCTTGAGACACAAATCTAGGCCCTGGGGGAAACTGAGGGAATGGGAATCTAGGAAGAAGGGACTGACCACTGGGGTGGGTTATCACAGCTGATGGCTTCAAACTGGGTAGAGGAAGGGTGTGGACTTTTTCCATTCTGCAGGCTTCAGCATAGGCTTCTCAGTCCCATTGGAATCCTGGTCAGAGGAGGTGTGGGAACAGAGTCCTCCCAGGACTGTGCTTCTCACCTTGGTACCTTGTCCTCTCCCTAGGGTTCAGTTATACAAAGTGCTCACTGGAGGCTCTGATTGAGTCCCAGACAAGTGTTTAAGTTCCTTGTTTTATAGATGAGGAAATTGAAGCTCAGAGATTTGTGGCTTTTCCCAGCTCCCCCAGCTTACGGGGACACTGGGTTTGATCCCTGGCCACCAAAGGAGGTAGGGGAGGGAGGAGGAAACCAATCTCTCACAGCTTGTGAGTGACTAATTGGGATGTGGTGGAAAGGACGCAGAACCTAGTATCAGCCAGCGAGGCACAGGGAACTTTGCTCACTCAGGAATACACACAGGGCAAGGACAGACGTGGGTGTAGAAGGCTGGCCGTGGGTGATGGGCTGAGTCTCAGAGAACTCCATTCCCTCCCTGCATGCTCCATTCTCTTAGGTAGTTTTTTTCACCTCCTGGGCCAAACAAGGCTTCCCCTGCCATCACTCTACCTTGGCCCCAAAGGGGAAGAAATTTTTCTCTTGAATTCTAATTAGAAAATGTCCAAGGAAAGAAAAATTTTGATTCGTCCCAGGAACTGTGATCGGCAGCCTCTTTAGGAGCCCTAATGAGGGAAACTAGTCTCAAAGTCTGCGGGGTGGGGAGGGGTGCTTGTTCTTTGAAGGGGGTGATAGGATTGCACAAATTCCTGCATCTGTGCCAGCAGACCCCACTTCACATCCTTGCCACATTCTTCAGCTGCCCCCTGCCACCTCTAATGGATTTCTTACTGCCTTTCCATTTGCTCCTGTTCCTGCCTTTCGAGCCCTGGGCTGAACCAGCTGTCACCTCCTGTGGGCTCTCTGGGGCTGATCTGTGAGGTGCAATCCCCCCACTCCATGCTTGCTTGCATTGAAATTGAGTCCGCCATGCTGACTCTGCTCCCTCAGCAGCCACAGCTGCCAGCAGAGGCTCCTGACAGTTTTGAGATCTACCGGGTCCATGGGCAGGGGCTGAGCTTTGTTAGGTTGGGGCAGTGCCCCTGCCTCACCACAAGTCCCCACTTCCACAGGCACTGGCCTGCCTGATGACCTTGGGCAGGTCACTGGACATTGTCTGAATTTCCCTCGTTTTGAAGGGAGAGACTGGAGACTGAACCCAGAGCTTTTAAGGATGCTGTCACTCAAATCAGATGCCCAGCCAGACTTGAGCTCCCATGGCCTGATGGCCAGTCCATTTGCACTGACTTCTAACACTCTGCATTTCTTTCCTGGACTTGAATGACCCTTTATCATCCTCACATTCTTTACTTCCAGTCTCTAGTTCTTCACATACACGGCACCACAGATCTGGTGGTCCATTGCCCAGTGCAAATGCCATGTGTGGTCTGAGGATCAGCCGAGAAGCCAAAGCCCTTAGGGCATGGCTGTCTCCCATCTCTCCTGACCTTTCTCTCACCTCCGTGCCTTTCTTTCCACCTCTCCTCTTACTACTGAATTGGCAAACTCCATTCTTCCTGTCTGTGACTGTGACACTGTCCCTGAGCCCCTGGGCTCAGCAAACACCACTCATTGGGCCCCTACAGCCTGTGTGCACTGTTACCGTTGCCATGGTCACACAGAATGGCTACCATGTGCATCCATGGTTCAGGCATGTGCACTCAGTCAAGGAACAGAAAGAAGATCTCAGCAGACTTTTAAGAGGGTGGAATTTGCGGGCAGTGGTGGCGCACACCTTTAATCCCAGCCCTCAGGAGGCAGAGGCAGGTGGATCCTGTGAGTTTGAAGCCAGCCTGGTCTACAGAGTGAGTTCTAGGACAGCCAGGACTACACAGAGAAACCCTGTCTTGAAAAACCAAAAACAGTAAACAAAGAGGACAGAATTCATAGAGCTTGCTGAACCTTGCTCTCCTCATCCATCCATCCTACAGATTTTGAAAGGGACTCAGAGCCTGCATATACTAGGCAAGCATTCTAACCAGCTGGGGTGTGGCTCAGTGGTAGAGTGTTGAGTGGTGGGAGGTAGGTGTGAGGAGGGAAGTTGGGGAATGTTTTGTAGGCAGTAAATGCTCCTTTAGGAATCCTTGGACCTCCTTGGCATCTTCACTACCTCTCGTGGGGTGCTGCCCATGGTGCTGAAAGGACTTCCTAGGTCAAGACAGCAGGCAAGACTTCCTGCCCACTGCACCTGTCCTTACCTTGCAGATGTTGGGTTCCTATGGCAGACACACCATGCCTTCTTCCACTGAGAGAAGGCCCTGGAAATGATACATCATGTTTACAAATTTCAGATAGGCATTTAAAAAAATTTTTAAAAGTTAAACCAGGCATGGTGACCCACACCTGTAATCGCCCCACAAGAGTCTGAGACAAGATTACCATGAGTTCAAGGCCAGCCTAGGCTACATAGTTCCAGGCCAGCCTGGACTAAAAAATGAGACTCTGTCTGAAAAGACAAGGTTTTTAAAAGGTTGAGAACAACTGTAACTATATATTTAACACAAAATATTAAAATTATGAATTTTTTTGTGGGGGGAGATGTCACGACCGCCTCGACCAGCAAGGAAGACGCAACACCGAGCTCTTCTTTCAGCAGTTTACTCAGGAACCTTGAACAATCTTCTGACTTCTGACCCCGGGGAAACCCGCTCACAGCCTTAAGTAATCACTGGGTAGCCAACCCTGATACGCCACGTGGGCACTACCAATAGGTCCAGGTGTGCATAAGCAAGCCAGATTCTCAGCCTTAGCCAATTAAGGAGTTGTTTATCACAGAGAGCGCTCACCATCGGGAAGGTGGAAGGCGGAAGCCGGCACCATCTTTGAGGCACGGCTGTACGCAGCTCTCTACAGGGAGACATAGTTTCAGGTAGTTCAGGCTGGTCTCAAAATTGCTAAAAGGCTGAGACTGGCTTTGAACTCCAGATCTTCATATGTCTTCATCTTTCAAGTGCTAGAATTACAGATATGTGCCAATATAACTTGCTTAAACACCTTTAAAAAAAATAAGATCAATATAAAAATTACCAAGGAAGTTGGCTTTTATTTATTTATTTTTAGTCAGAACAGGGTCTTGCTCCATAACTCAGACTGGCCTAGAACTCACAGTCCTCTGCCTCATGTATCCTTTTTCATACTTGGATTCTCGTGAGCATATGTCACACATCTCAGTGCCATACTGTGGTGGTATTGTGTTCCCCCAAATATTGTGCACCCTAATAAATTTATCTGGGGTCAGAGAACAGAACAGCCACTAGACACAGAGCCAAAAATAGTGGCTAGAAAATGGGTCAGAGCAAGCCATAGCAGAAGCCAGGTGGTGGTGGTGCACGCCTTTAATCCCAGTGCTTGGGAGGCAGAGCCAGGCGGATCTCTGTGAGTTCAAGGCCACGTTGGAAATAGTCAGGCATGGTGACACATGCCTTTAATCACAGAAAGCGAGCCTTTAGTCCCAGGGAGTGATGGCAGAAAGGGAAAGATATGTAAGGTGAGAGGACCAGAAACTAGAAGCATTTGGCTGGTTAAGCTTTTTGGCTTTGGAGCAGCACAGTTCAGTTGAGACCCATTTGGATGAGGACTCAGAAGCTTGCAGTCTGAGGAAACAAGACCAGCTGAGGAACTGGTGAGGTGAGGAAACTGGCTTGTTCTGTGTCTCTGATCTTCCAGCATTCACCCCAATAACTGGCCTCATGTTTTATTTATTAATAAGACCATTTAAGATTCCTGCTACACCATACTACACATGTTCAGTACCCACATGTAGCTGGTGCCTATCACATGGTGCAGCATAGCGTAGGCAGAACAGAGGCAGTACCTTTGGGCAAGTCCATATGGTGTCTGGACAATTCCATATGGTATCCTCTGAAAAGGAGGAGCCTTGCTGTGACAGTCCCCACTGGGACCAGGGAGGGTCCCAGGAGGTGATGTAGGATAAGTTCCTAACACAGTGCCAAGTCAGTGATCATGGAATCTGGTGCCTTGGAGATCTGGGCAGGGGCAGAGGTGGCGTGGGAATGTAGGAGACAGTCCCGAGAACACCTGCGGGCTGGGATCTGACTGCCTTAGGGGTGGGCAAGGTACCCTTTCTCCTAGCCCTCGCTCTATCTCACCTGAAACCCCAGATCCCGGAAGAAAGCAAACAAGTTGGGGCTGGAGTTTGAATACACACATTAAAACTCAATTGGGTTTAATTTTCTTTCATTAGGTACCAATTAAAAGGAAATTAGGTGGCCTGAGGGAAGACCTATGGCAGTTGCTGCTGCTGACTTCTGCCTCTGGACTCCTTGTTCTCTGGGCTTCCTCATGCCCACACTGGCCACTTCATGGGGACCATGCTGGGGTTTCCTAAAGCCAATCCCCAGTACCTCCATGTTCCTCCTCTCACTCCCTTAAGGCCACCTGCTCCAGCTGATCACCAACTTCTTAATTCCTGAAGGCACATGCTCCGTGTGTAGGGCAGGAAGAACGTGGGAAGCCAAGGAGGATGTGAACAGAGGCCCAATATGGCGAAATTTGCGTATTAACAGGTTCTCTGGGTGGGTGGGGAAAGAGTGAAGGAGACTGCAGAGGGAATGGCAGAGAAGCCATCCGCCAGAAGGAAGCTGTATAGGGGCTGCTGCTGGGGAGGAAGGTGGGCTCTGTGCGTGCCCCTTCCTGTGATGGGGTGAGGGAAGGAGTGAGGCTCTCAGGCCGCTCTCTCATCCTCTGTGCCACTGGCTTAGGAGTGCAAGAAGACCTGGAGAGACGGCTCAGAGGTTAAGAGCACTGACTGCTCTTCCAGACGTCCTAAGTTCAATTCCCAGCAACCACATGGTGGGTCGCAACCATCTATATTGAGATCTGGTGCCTTCTTCTGGTGTGCAGGCATACATGCAGGCGGAACCCTGTATATGTAATAAATAAATCTAAAAAAAAAAAAAAAAGAAAGAAAGAAAGAAAGAAAACCTGCTTTGGGAAAGACAGTTGTGGATTTGGCCACACTAACATACTTAAGGGGAGATATCAGGAGGAGGTAGGTGGTTGGATACACAGGGCTGGAACCCAGGAGGGCTAGACACCGTGACGTGGCAGGAAGCTGGGTTGGAGGGAGCTATTGAGCAAGTGGGAGGTGAAGCAATGAAAGCCATGTAGACAGTTCTTGACACAAAGCTTTGAAAAGGGGAGAGAAAGCTCAGGGCCTGCTGTGGACGCTGAAGGTGAATTCTCGGGAGAGAATGTTGTTCACCCGCCCCCCAACTCCCTGCCAAGTTCCTACATAATGAGAAATAACCAGCCCTACCATGCTGAGGCAGGGTCCTGAGACCCAGTAATGGGGCTCATCACAGAGATCGATGTAAGCTCATTGGTCAGGCTGTAGGCCAGCCACAGTTCCTGCAGAGGGGAGGAAGGGAGTTCTGTGGGTGGGGGCAATTGATAAAGCCTGGGGTCTAAGGCCTGTGGGAGGAGGATGCTGGGCTCTATGAGAAGGAGGAACAAGTCCACCCCCCTGCACCCCTGCTTCTGCTCCTCCTAAGCAGGCAAGAGCAGGGGGAATCCCCCCCACAGGCCTCAGCTTCCCATAGTGCCTACTCCAGGCTGGTATGCCCCCTTCTGCCATGGTGGCACTGCACAGCTCCAGCCATCAATCCAGGCGTCCCTAGAGTCAACCAGGAAAGTCAATATTTAATTTGGGCACCATGTTAATGCCATCGATCGGCAGCCCCCTCCCACCCCTGCTTCCTCGGGCCTGTTTGTCTCATCCCACTCACTGCACGCTCTGGGGTGGGCTGCTAGAATGCAGTCGAGGCTCAGCTCAGCTTGGAGTTGGCTGGCAGAGGCTGGCCTGTAGAGGGGTGCTGTTCTGAGACACGCTGCTTCCTATTCCCACTGAGAATTAGTACTCTGAGTTTCCTGAGAGGACAATGAGGTTGGGAGTGGGGATTGGAGGTGTGTCAACTTTTCTTCTAGCTGGGGACTTGAGTCTAATTCCCTTTGGGTCCACACACAGATGATACTGTGGAATCCATATACAGACCCTGAGATGAGGGTCTCTCTCTAGATCCTAGAGGAGAGACTGGTGGGACAGGAAGTATTGAGTTTAGAGGCTCAGAATGCAGCCCAGCAGCAGGAAGAGAAAAGGAAAAAAGGAAAGAGGAGGAGGCTGAGGCTGCCTTCAAGGCTGGGCTGGTCTCCCCTCACCTCCCACCAACACAGGCTGTTATGTAGCCCAGACAGGCTTTGATCTTACTACATAGACCCCTCCTGCTCTGGAATTGATTGCTCATACCCTGTCTGTCTGTTTCCTGGTAGCAGAAAATGACCTTGAACATCTGATCCTCCTGCCTTTGCCTCCGGAGTAGTAAGATTATAGGTATGAGCTACCATGTGGTAGCTGGGGATTGAACCCAGGGCTTCCGGCATGTTAATCACTCTACCAGCTGAACTACACTTCCGGCTTCTCCGCTTTGTTTTCGTCAGTTCTCTGGATCAGATGGTGTGCTGTGCCTCTCAGAGCAACACCATATCACAGGGGGCACTGTCTGGCAAAGCCTGACACCTAGCTCAGGGTGACTTGGTGGGCAGACTATGTCCAACTTGGAACACATCAGCCAGGCAGCCGCAATGTATAAAATTATGCTGTAATGAACATATTCAGAATTTTGCTATATTAAAATCCAAAAGACATTATTTTTATTTCAGATAGGTGGATGTGCTATGCTTCATGGGCTAGTGTGGATTCCATTATGGCCCTGAATGGAAAGGCCAGACTCTTCTAAATGGATAGGATATTTACATGTGTTCGCCTGGTCCAGATGATCCCTGTCCTGAGCTATCCAGTGACTCCTCAATAACTCAGATGATCTACTCTGGGCCTTTGAGTCAAGCTTTGTGCTAGGAGAATGTGACTTGACCATTTGGTAAGCATTGTCTGTGCTGGCCCACAAGTGGGGCTTTGATAACACAGAGATGAGAAATACAGAGTCTCTAAGAAGGATACCAAGGTGAGAAAGCTGGGCCAGCCATAGGCAGTCTTCCCAGGGGCCTCTGATTGCTCTTTGAATGAATGTAAGTCTTCTCTCACAGCCCAAGAGACCCAGCACACCTTGGTACTCACCTCTGCTCATCAGTATATCTACCGCTTTTCTCAGACTCAACTGTGGCTACTTTGGCTGCTCCTGGAACTTGTTTCATGGTTTGGGCCTTTGAATTTGCTGTATCCTCTGCTCCAAAGACTTCCTACATCTCCCTTTTCTCTGGTCCCTGACAGTTTGTTGTTTTGGACACAGGTCATACTATGTGACCCTGGCTGGCCTTGAACTCAATTGTGATCCTCCTACCTCAGCCTCCCAACTTTTGTAATTACAGATGTGTGTCACCATGTTCAGGCCACTCTTTGGTTTTTAAAATATTTACAGCAAATGACTGCTTCTGCTGGCCAGGATGCAGGGACTGGGGAACACTTATTTATTGCTGGCGGGAGTGCAAACTGGTACAGCCACTATGGAAAAGAGTGTGCTGGTTCTTCAGGAAACTGGGAATTGATACAGCTCCAGATCCAGCTATAGCACTCTTGGGTATATACCCAAAGGATTCTACATTCTACTACAGAGACACTTGTCCAATCCTGTCCATTGCTGCTGTATTCATAACAACCAGAAACTGGAAACAGCTGAGATGTCCATCCACCGATGAATGGTAATGGAAATGTGATACACTCACGCAATGGAATATTATTCAACTGTGAAGAAAAATGGAATTAGGAAAATTTCAGGTAAATGAATGGAGCTAGAAAATAGCTTAAGTGAGGTGACCCAGACACCAAAGGACAAATATATATTTTCTCTTATATGTGGATGCTAGCTTTCAAGCCTTCCATTTGTGGACTACAATCTGAATAACCACAGAGGTGAGTTACCTAGTAAGGGGCTAGAGGAGAGGAGAGGAGAGGAGAGGATCTCTCAAATACACGGAATTAGAATACATTGTCCTGGAGAGATGATGGGGAACCAGAATGGGAGGATTAAATGTGGAAGGGACGGTTGAGAAGGGTAAATAGGGGAATATGGGGAGGGACATGCTACTAAAGGGCATTTAAAAAACTGTGTGGAAATCTACTACTGTAGAGGTGTCCTAAAATATATACATATATGAAATGAACCTAAATGGAGTCACCAAATAGCAGAAGAGACAACGCCACAACTGGACATCTTATGCCACCAAGTAAAACTTCCAGTGCCAGGAATGGGTTCTATTGTGTTGAGTCATTGGCCAAAGAGGCTCCAGGGAAACTCCAAACATCACAGGTTATTGCCAAGGCTATTACTCGCCACAACTTGGTGGTAAAGTGCTATTGCTGAAGACAAGACTTACGTATGTCATTGAACACAGAGACGTCGGACCGGTGCCTAACAGGAAGCTTCACTCCTAATGACTTCATGATACTGGAAGGTACTCTGCACACTCCTAGAGGAAGATGGTGATCATCAATATCTCCCACCTACTCTTCCTCTAATCTGTAACAGAGACCTGCCTGTAAAGATACACTGTGCAATAGTGGTACAAATGTTGCAGGAGTAACCAACCACGTTCTGATTGGCTTTAAGGCCCACTCCATGAGATGGAACACACACTTGACACTGCTAAAGTGGCCAAGAACTGAGACTAGATAGGTAAAATCTAATACTATTCTTCTGCTAAAGGAACATAACGATAAAAAGAATCCTAATGGCATTCTGCTTTACCCATGCATCAGTGCTCACTCAGCTCTCCTCACAGAAGCTTCTTCCCGCAGTAAATGGGAACTAACACAGAGACCCACAACTGGACAATGAGCAGAGAGTGAGAGACTTGGGAGCAGTCAGTCCTAGATGGGATGTCTTCATCAAAGCCCTTCCCTCACGGCTCTGGAATCTATGTGGAAGAAGAGATGGAAGAATTACAAGAGCCAGAGGTGCTGGATGGCTTCAAGGAAACAGTGTCTTCCACTGATGCATAGACAACTCACAGACACCATGGCACCATGCACAAGACCTACGCAAGTTCAAACCAGACAGGGTCCCGGGACTGAGAGGTGGAAGTGGACACAGGGTCCCACCCCTAACCAAGAAAGTATCTGCAATTGATACCTTCCAGCAAAGGAAAGATCAGTTTTCTCCAATGAAATTTTACTGGGTCTATTAACCACATTTCGGGGCAGGCCCATTCCACAGGAGTAGATGACCAGCACAGAACAAACTCCATGGTACTTTTTATCTCATTTTGCTTTGTTTGGGCATTTTTTTGGTCTTATTGGTCTTTCCTTGTTTATTTTTCATTTCCATTTTTGTAGAATTTCTGTGTGTTTCTTGTTTTGTTATTATTATTTTATTTTATTTTGATTTTTTTAAACAGGGTTTCTCTGTGTAACAGCCCTAGCTGTCCTGGAACTTGCTCTGTAGACCAGGCTGGCCTCCAACTCAACAGAGATCCACCTGCCTCTGCCTCCCAAGTGCTAGGATTAAAGGTGTGTGCCACCACCGCCTAGCCTATTCTGTTTATTTTTTAAGAAAGAGAAAGAAAAAGAACATGAAGTTGGGCGGGTGGGGAAGTGGGGAGGATCTGAGGGGAGCTGGGGGAGGAGAAAATATGATCAAAATATATTGTGTGAAAAAATTTAGTAAAGAAGTTAAGATAAATACATAAGATTTATTTATTTTATGTGTGAATGTTTTTCCTGCATGTATGAATGTGTACTATGTAAGTACCCATGGAGGTCAGAAGAGGGCACTAGATCCCCTGGAACTGGAGTCACAGACAGTTGTGAACCACCATGCAGGTGCTAGGAACCAACCCAGAGTTCTCTGTAAGAATAAACATTCTTAATCACTAAGCCATTTCTCCAGCCTCCTAACATACTCTTGATGTCAGCTACAGTGTTTCCCAGAAGTGCATGGTTGTCTCTTGCCCTCTTTGAATCGTTAAGAACAATAATAACAATTATATATGTGTGTATATGTATATATATAATTTATTGTGTGTGTGAGCATGCCCATATCATTATGTGCATGTGGAGATCAGAGAACAACTTGTGGGACTCAGTTCTCTCTTCCCACAATATGGGTTCTAACACTGAACCAGAAAGTCAGGCTGGGTAGTAAATGCCCTTACCCACTGAGCCATTTCACTGGTCCTGAATCAACTTTTTAAAAATCACATCATTTAGCTAGGTGCTAGTGGTGCACACCTTTAATCCCAGCACTCAGGAGGCAGAGGCAGGTGGATCTCAGTGAGTTCAAGGCCAGCCTGGTCTACAGGCGAGTTCCAGGACAGCAGGACTGCTACACAGAGAAACAAAAAGTCACATCCTTTTACTCCTTCCTTAGCACTGTTTCTTTTGGCATGAAATGATATCTAGTATGTTCTTCCTGTCTCCCCCACTGGCCTGTGAGCTCCTCAGTAAAGAACAGGGTCAAGGAGCACATCATAGGATCCTGAATGAAGGAATGAGGAGGCACGGGAAGGAAGTGCCCAGAAAGCAAAATGGAGCTAAGGGTCTGGGTTTTGGTGGCCGGCCTGCTGCAGGCAGGCTGTGTCTGGGTCTACAGCTGGGGTGGGTGGGGTAGAAGGCCAAAGCCTCTGCAGGCCTCAGAAAGGGGGAGCCCCACAGGACACCAGCCTCAGGGCATGCCTATTGCAGAAGGCTCATTCCTTGAATATTAACTCGCAGCTAGACCGGCAGCCTTGACTGCTTCTGAATTTTTCACTGTCAAGGCCAGTGGCTGACTGGGGATGGGGGGTTGGGAGGGCCAAGCACCTGCATCCAGAATCCCACATACTTTTACATGTGGGTCACATGTGACTGCTTGCTTAGTAGGGGCTTGCTCCCAGGTGGTTGTGTGCTTTTCTATGTGCATCTACATGTCTGAGCACACATGGCTTTCAGTTGGCCTGCAGGGACACAGGTGAACTGGGTTTTACATGCTATCACCACCATGCTCAAATGAGGGAAGAAGGTAACCCAGGGACCATTGTGCAGACAGAGGGAAACTGAGGCCAGAGGGATGCTTAGGTCACACTAATAGTCCAAGGGAGACAGAAAGCCATGCCACTATGCTGGGCACAGAGGACTTGCTATACCAGAGAAGCCCAGGATACAGCCTGCAGAGGAGACAGACATGGGTATGGACAGTCGGTTCCAGGGCAGGAGGGGGTCTGCTCTGCCTTGCAGGGAGGGGGAGAATGTTAGAGAAGATGGGGAAGGGAAGACTTGTGCTGAACTTATACTAATTGAAAGCTCAGCAGGCAGAGAAAGGGGAAAGGGCACCAGAGGCGGAGATGCCGCATAAGCAAAGGCATGAAGGCATGAAACAACCTGGCAAGTTTGGAGAATTACAAACAGTGCCATTTGGCTGGAGAGGAGCCTGCAGGGAGGGCGGGTTGCAGAGACAGGCTGTGAGGGAGGTGGGCTTCACCCCAGGAGGCTTGGTAGGCCCTGGGAGGGGACTGTTCATTAGCTTCTTTGCAGGGCAATAGGGATATCCTCATGTACCCCACTGCAGGGCTATAGGGGTATCCTCATGCATCCCACTGCAGGGCTATAGGGATATCCTCATGTACCCCACTGCAGGGCTATAGGGATATCCTCATGTACCCCACTTCAGGGCTATAGGGATATCCTCATGTACCCCACTGCAGGGCTATAGGGATATCCTCATGTACCCCACTGCAGGGCTATAGGGATATCCTCATGTACCCCACTGCAGGGCTATAGGGATATCCTCATGTACCCCACTGCAGGGCTATAGGGATATCCTCATGTACCCCACTGCAGGGCTGTAGGGGTATCCTCATTCATCCCACTGTAGGGCTATAGGAGTACCCACATGCATCCCACCACAGGGCTATAGGGATATCCTCATGCATCCCACTGCAGGGCTATAGGGATATCCTCATGTACCCCACTGCAGGGCTGTAGGGGTACCCACATGCATCCCACCACCGGGCTGTAGAGGTACCCTCATTCATCCCACTGTAGGGCTATAGGGGTACCCACATGCATCCCACCACAGGGCTATAGGGGTACCCTCACGTGCCCCACTAAAACAGACTTGAGTTTTTGACTTTACTGAGAAAAAGTGAATTCAACAATAACAACCCATTCTGAGCACTTAACTATAAGCCAGACCCCACGCTGGACCCTGAGGTGACAATTCTGAACGAAACACATGTGGTCTCAGCTCTGTATCTGAGGTGCACACAGGCAGGTGTAGCAGGTAGGAATCTTGGCCCAAGAAATACCCTGTGTCCGTATTCTCTTAAAACCTTCGATCTGATTCGTTCTAAGCCTTTTCCTGGGAGTCTGCAGAGAATTCCATCGCAGCCATCACTGGACCCCTCCCCTTCTTCCTCCACAGGCAAGGATCGGATGCTCCTGCCTGCACCCCGGAAGAGCTGCTTCCTGCCCTGGCTTGTGTTAGCCCCATGGGGAGGCCTGCTGTGCTGACCCGGCTCTTCCCCTGCCACCTAGGGAAAGTGAGGCCAGGATCTCAATACCCAGACCCGTTTCCCCCGGTGCATTATCCCCCATCACCTTGTCATCTATCAAGGACATCCATCTCTACTCACAGTACCCCCTCCACTGCTCCTCCCTGTGCAACTAGTTGCCAATCTCTTCTCTCTGTCCTCTTCTGCCCCTCCCTTGAGAACACCTGGCACAGCTGCTTCCAGAAGGTTAGCTTTTTCAAAAGTAGGTGGGAGCCATCAGACTTCAAGCCGCTACTGTGTGCTACCCAGCACAGTTCCCCCAGGCTAGGAAAATCAAAGACCTTGGCTACCAGCTTGGAAGCGGGAGGGGGAAGACAGGAAAAGCAAAGCAATTACTATCTCCATAAGCTGTCCTGCAGAATGACGGGCAGCTAGAGTCCTAGGTGGAAGATGCTCTGTAAGCAGTGGAGGTGTGCTGGGGGCTCACCCCTCAAGTGGCAAGGATTAGGCCAACTCAGGGAGTGCTCAGATGGGATGGAAAGACAGAAGGAGCCACCAGAGGGGTGAAGTCCACAGAAGGTGGGGTTAGTGGGGAAGAGGCCACTAAAGTCCCAAGTGTGGAGTTTATCTGGACCCCGAGAAACCATAGGGATATTTTAATCATGAGGGCTGCACTGCTAGATTTTTCCGTTGTAGAAACACTGTGTGCCTATCAGGAATAGCTGGGGCAAGAGTAAGAGAAGAGGCAGCAGCTGGCAGGTGCTTCGGGGACCAGTGGCTAGGATAGACAGAAAGGAGGCTGGAAGTAATCCTGAACAAGGAACAGACAGAGCTTGGAGCTGGAATACACCCATGAGATGGCTCTTGTTTCCAGGGAGGGAAACCCTGTTGATGAGGATATCCCCCAGAAGGGTGGTATGCAAGTCCTCTAGAAACATCCAGGGAGAGGGAGAGGCTTAGCGCCCGCGCCCCCCCACATCTGCCTTCCGCGATTCCTCAACTTCCCACTAGATGGTGCGGGAGAACAGGCACCGCCTCCCTTCGTCTGCCCCTCACCCCAGAAGGATGGCCCTCGACTTGGACCTCCCAAAAGCCGGGTCCCACGTGTGTTCAGCTCCCTTCATTCCTCAGAAATGGGGTCTCAGCTTAGTGGTGAGGCATCGGCCTAAAGACCTCTCTCTGCCTAAGCGCCATCCTGTGGCTCCGCAGGTTTGCCTATGCAAGGTTGTTCCTGCTCAGCGCTGTCTCAGTCCCTCTAGTCTCTAAGTGTCGGGCTCTAGCAGATGCGTCCTATACCTTAGGTGTCCCATTAATGACCTCGCCACTGCTGACTTCCTATCCCCCACCCCCGACGCCTTTCCTCTCTGAACCAATGCCAGGGTGGAGGAGCTGGGGCGGGGGTTGAAGGTGGGGGCTCATTCCTTTCAAATCTGCCCCATGCCCCGGCATCCAGGACCTCTAAACCTTGGGACTGGGTGGAAAGTTGACCAGGAGTGGGCAGGGCCAAGTTGGAGGCGGGGCCTAGCGTGAGGTCCTGGAGAGGAAGCCAAAAGCGGTTCTGGGCGTGGTCCGTAAGGGCGTGGCTAAAGTGAGGCTGGGGGCGTGACCGACAGAGGGGTAGGATCTGGGTTCGTGAACCTGGCAGCTCTCTCCGCTCTCACTCTAGCCGGCGCAGTCACCAGAGAGCCTTCAGTCCAATAGACAAGACACCTCAGCAGCTGGAGGCTCCCGGCCCCACTTAACAGAGGCCACACCCAGCTCTTTGGAACTGCCAGGCCTGGTGGGAGGGCAGAAGGGGACTCATCTCTATGCCTGTGCTGCACCTCCTCATGACGCTTTCGCCCTCGTGGTTCTATCATTTCTAGGTGGACAGCTGGAGGGCCTCAAGGCTCGAGCCCCAAAGGAGGAGCTGTTCAGGCTCTGGCGTCTCAAGCTTCCTCCACCCCCTTTTCTGCTATTCTGTGCTCAGACCTGGAGCCAGTTCTAAAAATAGACCTAGGCGCTGGAAAGTGCCCACCCAGGAGGGGGTCAGGGAGGTCTGAGTCACCAGTCCGGAGGGCCTTTTCTCGCATCCCCCACGGGAGCAGAAGCAGTCTTGATGGCCCGGCTTCACTCCGAGTCTTTTGGCTAGACCTTGCTCTTGGTCATGCGGTGCCCTGCTTCCAGGCCCTGTGAGCAGTAGCAGGCACAGCCGGGAAAGATTAACAGTTCCTTGGCCTGATTTATTTGGTTGTTTTTGTGTGTCTGGCTGCTGAGCCCACCCCTGGCTGGACAATCATGTCTGCACCTGCCCCTACCACCCAGGTTCATTAGGCTGTTCTGGGCTTCTGGGTGTGGACCTGGACTAGAAATGGCCCATCTGGAATCTTAGAGGTTCTAGAACAAACACTCCCCCCATTCTAGAGATGAGAAAACCAAGTTACAAATGCATGAAGGGGCCATTACCCAGCAGACAGTGTGTGACAGCCTGATGATACTCAAACCTTTGTTTCTGCATCTTAGTTGACCACTCTTAGGGCCTGTCCCTCTGAGGAGGACGCCAGAATGATGGCTTGCTCACCTGTAAAGTGAGAACAATGAAACTTACTTCGAATATTGCTGAGGATAATTTTAAAAGTAGCAGTTGGGGCTGGCAAGAGGGTTCAGCCAGTAAAGAACTTGCTGCACAGTCCTGACGACCTGGGTTCGAACCCCAGTCCCAAGTGGAGGTGAGAGGATTGACTCCACACCGATGTCCTGGGACCTCCAAATGAGTGTGTGGTATGTGCATCTCCTCCTTCATCACACTCACTAATAAATAAAAACTGTTACGTAGCAGCGACAGGTTGGGAGCAGCGCTTGGTTCAGTGCCAGCTCAGCCATTTGGCTTCCATGCCTGATGCTTCCTCTCTGTGGTGTGGGGGTTCAGCTCCCTGAAGGAGTTCGGCTAAAGTGGTGTGGGGCCCTTGGATGGGTATGGAACAACTGGTACACTGAGACATGTCCTGGGCCTGAATGCTAGGAGAGAGGGTGGCACACTGAGCCTCACACAGGTCTGGCTTCTCAACCCATTTTTCACCCCGAGGAGCAGGCATATTTGGGCCCTCAAGGTTCCAAACTTGGGGGATGGATAAGCTTAGAGTCTTCAAGTTCAGCCTTCCCTTTGGCCAAAGGACATGGATCACCTAAAACCAAATGGACCCAGGCAGACCCTGGCCTTGAACCCAGATACCCACTTCCACTCCAATCACTGTCCTCTTTTGCCCCCAAATACTGATGTCAGGCTTTTCCTGAAGGTCAAGGTTGACATATCCCAACATTAGTTTTTTTTTTTTTTTTTATGTGTTACTTCAACCATTTGACAGAAAAAAAGCCATCATCTCTGTCAGAAATACCATAGGCTTCTTCAAGCTATGGAAAGGCAGCTAGGTAAATAATAAAACAGGGCAGAAGCAAGGCTTGGAGGAAATGTCAGATGAACATGGCTGTGAGGTATGGAACAAGAGTCCTCAGTACATTACCAGATCCCTCAATAACGATGATGACCACTGTGATAATTAGCATCCTTGAGTATGCCTATAGACTTGGCTTCATTTCATATATTGTCTCATTTAATCCTCTCAACAGACCACCCCATTCAACAGATGTGGAGACTGTGGCTCAGAGAACCCAATGAATTAGCCTAAGAGAACAAAGCCAGGACAGTGCAGAACCAGGGTCGGACCCTCTCCGATCTTTTATTTTCTATCTTGGTGGAAAAGCTGGATGCCTGCCTGCCTCACTGTGGTTGCTTGTCTTGATAGCCAGTTTGTCAGGCCTCCACAGCCTAGCCGTGGGCACCACAGGAAGGAGGGAAGGCCAACATCAGTCAGAGCTTTTCTCTACCCAGAAATTCCAGGATTCTACGAATTTGTGGATCTATGAGTCCAACTGTCTGAGGCTATTGCATGCAAAGAAAGAATGTAGGAGGAGTCTCTGGTTACGCCCATCCTCTCATGCCTCACCAGGCACTGGCTCTGGTCCTCAGAAAGGGGTGTGCATATGCCTCCTTTATACTTTGTATTGAAAAAGGAAAAACAAAACAAAACACTTAGGCTCTGCCACTGGCTTTAGGGAAATGGTACCCAAGCCATCAGAAGGACACTAGATACTCTAACCAATCAACAGCTGCTGCTTACTGGCTCACAAGCATCTCTCTCAGATCTCCTCTTTATCCTCTCTCCTCTGAGCATCTGCCCAGATGTGCCTATCTGGGAGACTGGTTGGACCCAGTCCCCGCCCCCCCCATCCCCAAGTGGGAAGGAAGAGCAGAAGGAAGGAGGAAGGCCGCCAAGAGCTTGTGTGTTCTGTGGTACTGAGGTTGCAGACACTCATTGTATGTCTGGAATAGCTGGTGTTTATTGGGTTCCAGGAACTGTGCTCAGGACTTTACGGGTACTCCCTTAGCAGCCCTCCTTGTGAAGTATGGACAATTCTATTTTTTTTCCAACAAGAAGAGGACACTCACTTCATGAGGGAGAGTAACTTGTCAAAACTCCATACTAAATAGATGGTATGGGTGGGATTCAACCCCATTTATCCCAGGGACAATTCTTACTTGATTTTTTTTTAATAGGTGAATAAACTTTTTTTTTATTTTTACAGAGTCTCACTGTGTAGCCCAAGTAGCCTTGAGCCCGTGACCCACTTCACCTCCTGAGTGTCTGGGGGTCCAGGCCCTTGTCATCAGGCCCAGCCTTACTGTCTCCTGTAATTCTTTCGGTGACCATGAGTGACAGAGGAGGCGATTCTTTGAGAGGAAGAGGTCAGTGATCACCCCAAGTCACAGTCAGCAAGAGCCAGAGCAAGGTGTGAAGCCCAGGCCCAAACTCTGATATCATGCCTGCCCAGGCTTCTCGGTGTGGTTCTCTGGGTCAGTGTCACCTGGGAACCTGGTGGACTTTATGGATTTAGAAGCCCGACACTCTGTGCCAAGCCCTTCCCATGCCACAGCAGCTGCTACTTCAAGGGGCTGCCATAGCCTGACTGACAGAAGTCAGGAGCAGAGCTGAGCTCCCAGGCCCTCTCTCTGAGAAGTAAATCTCTGAATCCCCACTGTCCTGGTGGAGCAGCGGTGGGATGGGAGTGCTGACCTGCCTAGAACAGTTGGAGGGCTCAGTGATGTGGTGTGTCCCTTTTAACAAAGGAGTAACGGGAAGGAAGTAAGGACTTGCTGGGACTCCTGTCATGTGGGCTCTTTCTTGGATAGCGCTCTGTCCTTTGGACTTGTCCCCAAATGACCAGTTCAAACCCATGTTCCATCTGTGTCCTCTGAGAGACCTTGTGCTGATTATTCTCCTCCTCTCCGCCTGCTTCCTCACCCATAGAACGGAGCTGGTAATAGAGCCGGGTCCTCCCATGGTGTTGTGAGACTAAATTGAGTTTTCCGTAGACAGTACCAGCCAGTGCTTGACATGGGTTCAATAAATGTTAGCAGAGGTTATTAAAGGCAGGAGTAGGGTCAAACTCTGGAGTCTTGGGTCTTCTAATGACTCCCATCCCTGGTTAGAGTTTAAAGGAGGTCATGGGATTCTGCAGAGCTGTACTGGCCCTGGGAGCTGGGAGGGTTTCTTAGCTTTCTACTCTTGACTTTGGGACCAGCTGCTTCTTTATTGGGAGGAATGTCCTGGACACTGGAGGGTGTTTAGCAACATCTCTGGCCCCTACTTTAGATGCCAGTGGCATTTCTTCTATTAAGACAGTGTCTTCATACATTATCCATGTGTGTCTGGAGGGGTGGTGCAAAACTGCCCCTCTGCTGAGACCCACGAGCAGTTAGGCAAGGTTCTTTTCTTTTCTTTTTTTTCTTTCTTTCTTTTTTTAAGATTTATTTATTTTATGTATCTGGTGTTCTATCTGCATGTGTCCCTGAAAGCCAGAAGAGGGCATCAGATCCCATTACAGATGGCTGTGAGCCACCACATGGTTGCTGGGAATTGAACTCAGGACCTCTGGAAGAGCTGCCAGTGCTCTTAACTGCTGAGCCATCTGCCTAGCCCCTAGGTAAGGTTCTTTTAGCTGCTTTCACACCAGGCATGGTGGGTCAAGCTGGGAATGACAGTTTAACCTTCTGTTACAATGGGGACTGAGGACTAGGGTTGCAGAATAAGTAGAGGTGAAATGTTTGCAACTGCCATTTCTCCATGGTTCATTCAAAAGAAGTAGGAAGAGCCCACAGGGCCAGCAGGGCTAGGGCCCAGGAAACCTCAAGGGTCTCCCTTTCCCAGCATCCATTTGCACTGGCCATCACCATGTCTACAGCTTAGCCTCCTGGGATCCAAGCTCACCTTTCTAGAACATCCAAGGTAGCCATATTGAGCAAAAGCCTGGTAATATGAGCAACCTGAAGTAAAATGCCCTGACCAGGTCTGGGTGGCAGGACCATTGCCAGTCCTTGGTCTGCTGTGGCTCTGCGAGACAGGTGGGCATTATCAGAGTGGAGCACTGGCCCTCCCCACAGGACCATAAAACTGACAGCCGGTGGTAAAAGATGGGTCCCCTGCCACAGGAACACAGGCAGTGTGAGGACATGCTGTGGCTGATTTAGGGCAGGGAGGAGCGTGGAAAAGGAAAGACAGAAACAGTCAAAGATAGAAACAGAGCAATGGCTGCACATGGTGGTGCAGGAGGAGGCACACTGAGGTGGGAGGGTCATGAGTTCAAAGATAGCCTTGGCTACAGAGTAAGACCCTGGTGAGGGTGAGGGTGGGGAGAACACGGTAGGCAGATATACTGGAGCCAGAGAGAGGCGCTTAGTGACAGAGACGAGAGGAGAGACCAAGAGGCAGAGAAACCCCAGCATGAAAGTCTGCGGCAGCGACAGGAGCTGGGGACCAAAGCTCAAAGGGACCCTGAGAAAAAGACAGAGAGAACCAGAGACGTAAGAGAGAACTGCGGATTTAGACACAGATCTGAAGGCAGAGAGACACGGAGGGTTTGAAATAGAGGTGACAGTGAGAGAGAGACAAGGAAAAGGTCACAGTGAAGGAGGAAAGAGATGACAGACACCATGACACAGGACAGAGACACCAGAGCCGCGGAAGGATGAAGAAGAGAGAATCCTGTCTGACTCAGGAGCTGTGTGTGCGTGCGTGCGTGCGTGTGTGTGTGTGTGTGTGTGTGTGTGTGTGGTGTGCCTCCTGAAAGTGCAGCTGCAGTCTATCTGGGTGCAGGGTGGACAGGATACAAGTATAACTCTCTCAATCGCTAGTGAATATCTGCAAGACACCAGGCTCAGCCGTGGTGTCCTAGGAATGGCCGACAGGATGAGTTGGAAAGCTAACATGCAGACACACACCAAAGCCCTTCAGAGCTTCCCACTTCCATGTGACAAAGACCCACGGGGACTCCTCCACCCTGGGAAGTCAGGAAGGCACTCAGTAGAGACCTGGGTATCAAAGAGCCAGCCTGCAAAGACTAGGGGCAGACCCCTCTAAGAAGAGAGAGGAACAGGTAGAAAATCCCTGTGCCAAGCCACTGTGGTGGGTCATGGTTTGGAAAGAACGTGGGAGGAAGCTCGTGGGGTAAGGTGAGGGCTGGCAGTAGAGGTTAGATCATGAAGGACTTGGTAAGGCTGGAGGGACAAAGCTTGGGGTCTTAATTTTTAAAAACTATTTATTATTATTCTATGTGTAAGAATGTTTCGCCTGCATGTGTATCTGTGTGCCTGGTTCCCATGGAGGTGTAAAAAGGACATTTGATCCCCAGGAACTATAGTTACTGATGGTTGTGAGCCACCATGTGGGTTCCAGGAATTAAACTCAGGTCCTCGGGAGAGCAGCCAGTGCTCTTAACTGCTGAGCCATCTCTCCAGCCTTCAAGATTGGGGTGTTACTCTAGGTGTAATGAGAGCTGAATGGCAGCTGACAGGCTGGGAAGCAGCTTCCTGTCTGCAGGGCTAGGGCCCAGGGTGGGGGTAATGAGCAGCAGGCAGAGCACTTGAAAGCTTTTGCTGTGGTTCTGGTAGAAGGTGCTGGTTGGTGGCTTGAGCAAAGGTGGGGACAGCAGAAGTGGATGGATGTGGTCTGTACTGTGGGGGTAGAGGTGACAGGCATGGGGGCAGGGAGGGGAGGCGGGGGCCAAGTGTAGTCTTCAGCCCGAGCATCAGAATGAATTATGGTGGCATTTACTGAGAGGAAGCAGCAGAAGCAGATCTCTGATGAGCAATCCATCAGGTGTGATATGTCTCAGGGTGTGTATGCATCTGTGCTCATCTATGCCAAAACCTAGGTGTGCATGTGTGGTCCAGGATCCCTGAGCAAACCAAAGACATCTGGGTCACTTCTGCTTGGATATGTGGGGGCTCCCAGGTCTGTCCTGGGACCAGGCTCTATGTTGGCCCTGACCCCTCCCCCAGCTCAAGGGTTGCCCCTGCCATGTGGGGAGTCCCAGTGGCAAGCTGGGGTAACAGAAAGGCCCCTGAACTTCGCCAACATCTGTGCACATTACCCCAGGCCCAGGAGGCTTTGGGAGCCCCACCCGGCAGCGTCAAGCAGGCTCCAGGGCAGCTGGTGGCGATTAGCAGCATTGATTACCTCGTGGCGATGCCATCTGGGGCGAGGGCATTGAGCCCAGTCCCATGGGATACCCTACTTGCTGATGTGTGGGGCTTTCTGGGGCTGAGTACATATAAACATGTCGGCATAACTGCATATGCATCTGACTGTAAGCGTGGTAGTGTGTGCATACGTGTGTGTGCCAAGATTCTGCAGGTATCTCTACTTGTATAGCGGACATATCTGTGTTATGTGCATGTCTGTGTGCACACATGTACACATGTCTAATGTCTACGTACATACACGTGCTTGTATATGCACACACAAATCTATACAGTTTTGTTTCTGGTTTTTTTTTTTTTTTTTAGTACTGGGGAGCGAGTCTAATCTTGTATATGAAACTACCACTGATCCAACATTCCTATTCCCAGGATATATTCTGAGAAGATAGACCTGTCGATGTTTGGATATATCCAGGAATCTAGTTCTGTAGGGGTCACATCCGTCCTACAAAGAGGTGTGCTGTGTGTGTGCTCCCGTCTGTATGAACATGAGTGCCTATAGATGCATGTGGAGTGGGCACACACAGGGGCTGAAGCAGGGTCATGAGTACATCTCTTGACTGTTCCCTAGGTTTGACTGGTCTTATGTACCCCCCTAGGGTGCTATAGGATGGTCGCTGGGCATCACTTTCTCAGGCTACTGCATCTTCAACTCTGAGAGCTCTGGCATTGGGCATGAGTGAATGAAGAGTGGGTATGGCCAGAATGGTACAGGGTGTGATCACTTCTGCTTGCTGGCCATGGTCTCCACTCTGCTACCAGAGAGTTATGTGATGCTAGGCAACTTGTGTTGCTGCTGTACTCTGGGTTTCCCTACAGCAAGATGAGGTTAGAACACTGTCCCACCTCTGCTGTAAAGACTGCCAGAGTTAGCTTAGGTGGAGTTCTTGTGACAGGCCTGACCTGCCTGGGTTCCTTCCTTTTCCTGCCGGCTCCAGAGCTGGGCAGTACTCCATTAGCTTGCCCACCCCTCCCAACAAAGCTTCTGAAAGCCCCACCTCCTGCACTTCCTGCCTGCTGAGCTCAGCACTTCCCGGGCCCCACTACTGCTACCACACATCTGGGCCCAGGCTCAGTGCTGGACCACAATGGGGCGCCTCCATGGCGTAGCAGCAGCATGGTTAGGGATTCCACTGACTCAGCACCTCCAGGGGATGCAAGTGGGAAATCCCAGGGCTGTCATGGCTCTGCCTGGGTTAGATGGGGTCAGGGACTACAGCTATGCCACCTACCCCAAAGGGGAGCCCATCCTCACAGACTGAGGATCTTTAGTGGCCTCCTTCCTAACCCCAGCATCCACCATACTACTCACAGGCCTCTTCAACCATTTTTCCATGGTCCCCCGACTTAGTGCTAAGAAATTTTTTGCTACCTCCATGAAGAGTCTATTGTTCACCCAGCCTCAAATGTTTTTGCTTCTTCAGACTCTGGATAGAAAGCAACCCTCCCCACCACTTAACGCCCACCCCCAGCCCCTGCTCACCCTGTCTTCGGCTAAGGGTCCCAATAATGAAAATAGCAGTAAGTGTCTCTCTTGTGCCAGACCACGGACCACAGCTAAGCGTTTGCACAGATGTTAATGAATTTCCTTTGACAAAGCTGCGCCCAGGAGATGCAGTCATCTCATCTCCAGATGTGCAAGTGGGATTAGAGATAAAAAGTAGATTTGAAACAGCCCTGCTGCACTCAGCTACTCAGGAGGCTGAGGCAGGAGGGTTGTAAGATCTGGGCTTGGTTGGGTGTCCCAGCATTCTGTAAGCCGAGGCAATGGGGCTCTCTGTGAGTTCAAGGCCAGCATGGTCTGCAAAGGGAGTTCTAGGACAGTGGGAAACTATCGGAAGGAAGGAAGGAAAGAAGGGAGGGAGGGAGGGAGGAAGGAAGGAAGGAAGGAAGGAAGGAAGGAAGGAAGAGAGAAGAAAGGAAATAAGTTAGGTCTACGTCTGCTCCAGCTGCAGAGTAGTTCAAGGCCAGCCTGAACTTGTGTCAAACAACAAGGATGCTGAGGAAGGGAGGTTGCAGGGGTGACTCAGTGAGTAACATGCTTGCTCTACAGGCATGAAGACCTGAGTTCGAATCCCCAGCTGGCACAGCAGGGTTCACCTGCAATTCCATCTCTGGGGAGGTGGAGACAAGTGGATCCCTACAGTTCCTTGGCCAATAATGTAGCTGAATCAGTGAATTCCAGGCTCCGTGAGAAAGCCTGTCTCAAGAAATAAGGGAGCACGTGCCTGAGAAAGACACCTCTGTCCTCCACAGGCATGTGCATAGGCGTGTGCACACCTGAACAAATTTATACAGCACACATACACACCACAAAGGCTGGAGGCGTAGCTCAGTGGTAGAGCATTAGCCTAGAGTAGGCAAACTAGGTTCAATCTACAGTTAAAAAAAACAACAACAACAAAACTCAAGGGCCATGGAGATGGCTCAGCCGGTAAAGGTACTTGCCACCAAACCTGGCAATCTTAGAACCCATACAGTGGAAGGAGATAACTAACTCTACAAGTTATCCTCTGACTTCCACACATGCAACAAGGCACTTACGACTTTGCCTGTGCACGTTCCGCACATACACACACAAAATAAATTAAGTTTTAACAAAGCTGGAGCAGGGAACAGGGATCTGAGCCTTTCCAATCTCGTGGAGTCCAAGAGGAAAAAGATTATACTTCCATAGAAATGAGGGCAGAGCAGAAGGAGTTAATTTAGCACAGGGTTGGGGGGGGGGGGGGAGTGTTGCTTGGTCTCTCCTCCCAATGCAGACAGAGGCACTACAGCGTAGGAATGCTAGGCCCAGGCACTGGAAAAAGCTGACCACTGAGGCTTGGTCAGCAGCCACGTTGCGAGTTCCACGGCTATGGAGGAGGGTCCCTAGCCCTCTCCAGCTTTCTGGGGTCCCAGCCAAGGAAAAGGAAAGGGGGGCACAAAGGAGGTCCCTTAAACCCAAGGCCTGGCTCTGGGAACGCCTGACTTGGCCTCCTTCCCGCCAGCCCGCCGCAGGCGCCCCTTCCAGGGCAGCTCTGGGCACGCAGGGTCCCGCCTTGCCCCGCTCGCCCGCGGGCTCACCTGGCTGGGGAAGCGGGACGGGTGCGCCCCGGGCGCAGGGCCAGGCCAGGAGCGCGGTAGTGCAGCCCAGCAGCCAGCGTCCGCAGCCGCCGAGCCCTCGCGGCCTCCCTCCTCCTCCAGCCCGGCGGGCCGGCCCAGCTGTGTTCCATTAGCCTCTTGGCAGGGCCCCAGCCCCGCTGGAACCGCCCTCTTCCCCCTCCAGGAGCGGCCGGCAGTCCCGGCAGGCGTGCGCTGCGCGGCACTCAGCGGAAAGAACTCGGGACGCGGAGAAGCTGGGCACAGCGCAGACTGCCAGGGAGAGATCAAGGATCCCCCTGCGGGCCGGTGGACCCGGGACCCCGCTTCCCATAGCTGGCGGCCTTGGGGCCGCCAGGATTTCTCAGTGAGGGGTTTCCGGGCCATTGGTAAGTGGGCCAGTCCTGGGCTGCTTCTCGCTGTAGGCTGAAAGGGCATATTCTGCCACTGACTGGCTATGTGACCTGGGGCAAGTGGCATCCCCTCTCTGAAGGCCTTAGTGCTCTTCTCTGCGGCAGGGTGGTCTGGAAACTCCATGCTGGTCCTGCTGTCTCTGCCTCAATCTGTGTCTGTGTTGAAGGGGGCAGGGTCTCCTTAGAAGCGTCCCTCTAGCTATCTCTACAGCCCTCCACTCAGGCTGGGGCCTGGGAATGGAAGCCAGAACATGATGAGCACATCTATGTTCACGCCTCCACATTGCATCCACATGCTGCTCACAGCGGCTATCCTTCCATTGGCTGTCAGGAAGGGAAGGCCAGGGTAGGGTTTGCAGAGTGGGAGATGAACACCCTTAGAAATGGGAGAGACTAGGGTGGAGGGCACAGTTCCATCCCAGGGAGAAGGGAGGAAGAGTCCAGCCTACATAAATATTGGGGTATGGGGTCCTTTCTGTGGTTATTCTGTACCCAGCAACAAGGTAAGTAAGTTAGGATCGCCTGGGACGAAATCCTACTTGCCTAAGAAAGTACCAACAGGAAGGGAGGAGAGGTGCTCATGAGCTGGCTCTGGACAGGAGTGTGTATGTAAACTCTGGGCTTATCAGTTCTCATGCCTGTTGGCATCCCTGCGTGCAGCTAGGTTTGACTGCATAGTCCTGGTACCTATGTGCCTGTACGCCTGGGTGTATTGTATGGACACACATGGCTTTGTGAGCTCATGATCTGCCTGTCCTGGAAGAGGCCGGATGATATATGGCTCTGCTGGCCACTTGCTGAGCCTGCATTGATTTATCTAGGCCCATCCATCAGGGTTTAATAAAACCAAAAGACGAGCATCCATCAGCCTGGGAGGTTGGCAACAAGGTCCTGGGCCCTGGTGACCTGCTCTCCCGCCCCTTGTACCCACAAGGGGAAGCTTTCTTGGCCCATACACAGCCCTATGATCTCTGCCAAGAGACTCAGTCCAGTCTTAGGCCCCTGACCTTATAGACGCCTGGCAGGGCTACCTCTGCTCAGCTGAGCATGGCTCTCCAGGTACTGGGCTACTGTATGCCAGCACAGAACACAGCTGTGCAAGCCCTGGGATTCATCCAAGCATTTTGATAAATTGTCTCTGCTCAAGGCCCTCCACTCTCCCAGCCCCTGTGGTCTTTTAGGACCCTCTAGATCCCTTCTCAATCCTGACACAGCCAGAGGGTGCCTGGGCCCTGTTCCTGGGCTTTAGCCAGCCTTCTGCTCTGGCTGGTGGGTGTCTGAGCCATACCGGTAGCTAAATATTTGTATTATCACCTCTGCCCAGATTCTTATTCCAGGCCTGTGTGGGGCCCCTGAGAGGGATGGACACCAAGCCCTGACCACTGCAGTCCCTGGTGTGTGGGTCCCACAAGCTGCTGCCACTTACACACACATGCAGTTGTCCCTTGGGCATGTTGGAGCCCACCCTCCCTGTTTCTGGTTGTCAGGTGCCAAGGCTGCAGCTGATCTCTCTGGACCAGCATGTTGGCATCCTGGGCTCCTGGCTTGTGGCTGCTCGGGCTCTGGGCCACCTTCAGCCATGGAACAAATAGAGGTGAGCTGACACAGACCTGCATCTGGCTCCCTGCATGTAGGTGGCCACATATATCTCAGTCACGTGGGCATTTATGGGCAAGTGTAGGGGCTGAGCTCATGTTAGCTTCTGAGGTGTTTGCATACTTGAGCCTGTGTGAATGAGTTGGAGTGTGTGTGTGTGTGTGTGTGTGTGTGTGTGTGTGTGTGTGTGTGTGTTTATCTCTTGTCTCTGAGTATCTCTGGGTTTGCAACTTGAGAAGTGCGGTACATTTGTATGTACTCTTGGGTCTCTGCAGGGGAAGAGCAGCCCCTCTCCACAGCACATCCCTGCACTACTTGCTGGCTAGCCAGATGGGAAAGAGTGGGCATCACACTCTCCCTACAAAAGGCAACACTTCAGAAAGCTGCCCAGCCCCTCTGTCCTTCTTATGACAATGACTCCATCCTCTAGCCATAGGCTCCTCCTTTGCACCAGCCTGGATCTCTGATGACTGCCCACTCTATGGTCCAGGCTCTAGACAGGGAGACAGTACAGTTTTCCAGGGCCCAAAGCCAAGGGAAGTTGACCAGGCAATTTGCCTGGCCTTGCTGGGTGCCCTCTGGGCCCGGCAGTTGCACCACCTAGCCAGGAAGGAGCCTAACTACTAGGCCCAAGTCCAGGCATCCAGGGTGGGTGGGACTGCCTCTGTGTGTGTGTGTGTGTGTGTGTGTGTGTGTGTGTGTGTGTGTGTGTGTGTACAGGCACATGTGTGTTTTCAGCATGTGTATCAGAGTTTTGCTCTCCTCTCCCTCACCGGGTCCCCTAGAGGGGCTGGGGCAAAGGATTTCAACATCTGTAAAGAATCTGGGCCCTTTGCCAAGGGTGAGTCACCCAGTACCGAGGCGATGCTGAAGACAGTGATGGTCCTTCCGGCCAGACTTGGGGGTGGAGATTCCAGGGGGTCACTGTGCCCAGGGACACAGGGCTCTGTCTTTCAACTAGGCTGGACAGGAGGTTGGCTATATTCTGGGGGATGACTCGGCTGGCTTGGCCCAGCCTTGCCACTAGCTTTGCTGGGAAGGCTTGTTGATCTTAGCCCCTGTCTCTTTGATTCAGCACCTCCATCAACACAGCCCCCGGGAGAAGGAGGCTGTAGCCACCAGCCTGTTCCTTTGGGGCTTCAGAGACCTGTGCCCTTGTTCAAAGCTCATACCTCTTTCATTTGCCTCGTCTGGCCTAAGGTCTCGATGGTACCTTGAGCTTGTGGCCCCCTCAACCTCCTGGTTTCTTTCTGTTGATTCACTAGCTCGGTATGCAGGTGAAAAGTCATCCTGGTAGCTCAGACTAGTGTCTGCATTTCCTACTGTGAATATGGGAAGTAGAACATCACCAGGCCTAGGACATGAGTGCCAGTGCACGTGACAGCCCTGGGGACATGGATATGCATAGCTCATGCATGCATAGTCATGTACACACAGTTGCACGTAACACCCAGTGTGCATGGAGATAACATTTCCTCATCCCTGCTCTGTTCCTCTGCCCCCACTAGGCAGAACACATGGATGAACATGGACATATCCATGACTCCCCACTGTCTGGGCTCCGAACCACCTAGGGTCCCTTTCACTCCTCATTGGCCTAGCTCCAGCTGGGGGTATTGAAAGGTTGTGGTCCTGGGGGTCTGGTCCTGTTCTGATGTTGACACTCGTTCAATGGCTTTGGAATGGGCCTCAGTCTCCCTGGCTATATGCTGGGCTCTTCCTGAGCAGCCAGGGTCAGAAGGCAAGTGTGAGCACAGCCTCAAGGCAGACTAGGTTAAAGGTCCAGAAGGAAGACTATGGACTTGTTCCCTCCTGGGATTCCCAGGAACCCTCCACCCACGCCCAACAGCTGCCCTCCTGAGTTCCTAATTCTCCAGGCCAACTCTCTCCCAGGTGAGCAGTGCCCATCTTCACAGCAAGAAGGACTCAAGCTGGAACACAGTAGTGACCCATCAACCAATGTGACTGGTAAGTGTGGCCTCAACTATTCCCTACCCCTTCCCGGAGCAGCCCCCACTTCTCACCTGCCCTCCTCTGGTGTCCCTAAGGCTTCAACCTAATCCGCCGACTGAACCTCATGAAGACATCTGCCATCAAGAAGATCCGCAACCCCAAGGGGCCACTCATCTTACGACTGGGGGCTGTCGCGCTGACCCAACCCACGCGGTAAAGGACTCTGGGTGACCATTGGGAATCCATACTGACCTCAGCCACATCCTTGCAACTCTGGATGTGAGGCCCAAGTCCAGGGCCTCTCTGGAGGCTGTTTTGAGCATCCCCCTGCCAAAAGTCTGCCCGCTGTCCACCCTGGGCTTGCAGGGTGGGGTGTGTGTGTGTGTGTGTGTGTGTGTGTGTGTGTGTGTGGTGCCTGGCAATCCCAGCCTGGCTCTCACTGGCAATGGCAGGACCAGGTTTGTATCCCATGGTAGCCACAAGAACCCTAGGATGGTTTCAAGAGCCTGTGTCTATGTGAGTATGGCCTTGTGTGAAGCCCAACTCCCAGCAGCCCCTGGGTAGTCTGGCTCCTGCTGACCTCTTTCCCTTGCTGTTTATGCAGAACCTCTTGGTCTTTTCCTCAGGATCTCTCCCCAGGTCTACACACCATGCTGGCTTCCTTGGGAGCCCCCTTGCCAAAGTTGATTTATCTATGGGTGTTATGCCTGCATGTATGTGCACCATGTGTGTGCAGTGCCTATAGAGGCCAGAAGGGGGCATTCGATTCTTCATAGACTCCAGTTATAGATGGTTGTGAGATACTATATGGATGCTGGGAATCAAACCCTGGTCTTCTGGAAGAGCAGCCAGTGCTTTTAACTGCTGATCCGTCTCTCTGGTCCCCTGAGATGGTTTCAAGGATTCTCTGTTAATGTTCCTCTGCCCCATAGGGCCCCATGAGACTTCACAGGGACAGGCTCTTCCATATTTTCACCACTGGCTTTCCCAGCAGCCAGCAAACCCTCAGCACCCCTAAGGTGCTCAGTGAATGTGTCAAGATGAATGTGTACATGGTTTGTAGGTGTGTGCTGTGTTTGTCTCAGGCGGACTCATCACCTGAGTGCCAGTGTGCTCAGTGGCTGGTTGTCACCGAGCCTCAGAGCGCCCTCTCTTCTCCATTGCAGAAGAGTGTTCCCTCGGGGCCTCCCAGAGGAGTTTGCCCTGGTCCTGACAGTCCTGCTGAAGAAGCACACCTTCCGGAACACATGGTACTTGTTCCAAGTGACTGATGCAAATGGGTACCCACAGGTGAGCCCACTCTCTCCCATCTTCACTCCTTGGGCAACTGGTTGCATTAATCCAGCTCAGCTTCTACCCACATTTGTGGTTTCTGGGGCTTCTCTGCTCCATCCCAGCACCCACTCTCAGGACTGCCCCCAGTGCCCATCACATTCTTTTAGGATGTTCCTCTCTGTGACCCCAATTGGCTTTCTCCCTTCCTGTGAAATAAGCTTGAGGCCCTCGACGTTTCCATGCTATGCCTCTAGAACTCTGAATCCCTGTCTTTTTCTCCCCCCAATTTGTCACAGATCTCCTTGGAAGTCAACAGCCAGGAGCGGAGTCTAGAGCTCCGGGCACAGGGCCAAGATGGTGACTTTGTGTCCTGCATCTTCCCAGTGCCCCAGCTCTTCGATCTGCATTGGCACAAGCTGATGCTGAGCGTGGCAGGTCGTGTGGCCTCTGTGCATGTGGACTGCATCTCAGCCTCCTCCCAGCCCCTGGGGCCCTGGCAACCCATTCGGCCTGGGGGACATGTATTTCTGGGCTTGGATGCTGAGCAGGGCAAGCCCGTTTCGGTGAGTGCCAGGTCCTGGTCTCTGCTCCCACCTCTGGGGGAGCCTTGAGCTCCTGAGAATGTGTGTCTGTGTTCAGAGCTCCCTTTGGAGCCATTGCCTTCCATATGCAGTCTAACCACGTTACCCTGACATTCCAAACCCTCCAACATCTGAGTTCTAACTGTCTCCAGCATTTTCCTTACGTCTCTCTATTGACGGCTGGGGTCGATTCCCTCCTAGTCTGACAGATCACCTATGGAATTTGCATATTTGTGCCTTCTCATATGCTTTTCCCTTTACCTGCCATGCTTTGCCTTGCATATTCATGTACAGGATGGGCCCAGTTTGGATGGAGCTCCCTCTTTCTATCCCCCTCCATCTTCTTTCTCCCTCCCTATTTCTTCCTCCCTCCCTCCCTTCCTCTCTCCCTTCCTCCCTCCCTCCTCTATCTCTGCTTTTAGCGACAGCTCTATTCTTGATGGCCTCCCTGACCTGCCTAGAAAGACCCTAAAGTCAAATCCTGGGGCGAAGACGTCTTTGAGCTTTTGTGGGGACCAGGGCAGAGCTATTTGATTGTCTGAAATAAGATGAACTCATGTGTCCCCTGCAGTTTGACCTTCAACAGGCACACATCTACTGTGACCCAGAGCTGGTGCTGGAGGAGGGCTGCTGTGAGATCTTACCGGGAGGGGTGAGTAGCTGCCCCCCAGCACGTGCTGTGTTGGAGAGAGGGCAGCCTGCATGGGGATGGCAGAGGTCTGAGAATGTGTCTGCCTCTTTACTGACCCTGGCCTTTCCCCCACATTGAACAGTGTCCCCCAGAGACCTCCAAGGCCCGCCGGGATACCCAGAGTAATGAGCTCATTGAGATCAATCCTCAGACAGAGGGCAAGGTCTACACCCGCTGCTTCTGCTTGGAGGAGCCCCAGAACAGCAAGGTGGGTGAGCAGGGAAGGTATAAGGGAGACTGTTCCACTCCTGACCTGGCTGAGGCCTGCCCCCAGACTCAGCAGGCCATGTGCCTAAGCTGAGGGAGATCTCTGAACGTGGGCTCAACTTATGTCCTTACCTTATGGAACTCAGGGAGGCAGAGAGAGAACCCATGGGGTAACCCCATGCCTGCTGCTTGTTGGCATTGCAATTATGCCACTCTAGCTCTGACTTTGGCCAGTCCCCCACTAATGCCATCTAGACCCTCCTGTGGAGAGCAGGGCCCGGTTTGCAGTTTCTCCTGTACAGGGATTTCTGGGCCCAGAGGTCAGGCTGCACTGTTCTCCCGGAGGCTCTCTGTCTCTCCCAGCACCATGGCCAGCTGCCCTGTCCACTCCCAGGTCCTTTGGAGGTGGCAGGGAAGCCCCATCCTTCCCTCAGCCCCACCCTCTGGCTGGGCAGTGTCCCTGCCTACACAGGCACCATGCCCAGCCTTTGGCTGCAGAAACACAAGATCCCATTGATTCTCTGCCTCTTTTCTACGACATCCCATGGGGGAGTAGGGGGGAGAGAAGGGGCGCCTGTGGGGGCAGCCTCAGGGGTCTGAACAAGCCCTTGATGTCCTGGGAGGTGCCAGATGCCAAACTGAGGGGGTGCCTGGCATCCATGTGCTCTGTCTGAGTGCCCTTTTCCAGCATGGACCCCAGAATTGTCCCTCTGTCTGTCCAGGTGGATGCACAGTTGATGGGAAGAAGCAGCCAGAAGACAGAAAGGGGGACAAAGGTAGAGCTAGTGGGTGGAGGGAGAGCCCATGGTGCCCTCTGTCTGCCCCGCATGCCCTCTGTAAAGCCCTCAGAGAAGATGCCACACTCCCACTCTCTTCCTGCCCAGACAGAGCTTGGCTGTGTGGTGCCAGTTCTGAGAAGGGAAGACAGACTGGGCGGGACACAGTTCTGGGCGTTCTCTAGAGAGCTGGCTCCTGCCTGCTCTTGTACAGGGGCTTGGAGCAATGCTTGGTCTCAGGTTTCCCTCCCACTCCCATGCCTCCCTCTTCCCAGGCCCAGCGGGAGACGGAAGTCGATGAGGTGAGCCTTTTGTCAGGGCTGGGAGGTGTCAGCCAGAACTAACTCTTTGGATAAAGGTTTCGAGAGGCACAGAGCCTAGGTGTGGGGGTGATGAATAACTGTGAAATACCCAACCTTCCTGAGGACCCAGCACTAGGCCCTGTCTACTCTGGATTGTAGGGTAGAAGCCCTGGAAGCCATTCCTACTGAGTGGGAAGCCAGTGGCCATGGGCAAATTGGGGAAAGCCTAGGTCTTAGCCGTGAAGCCCTTCTCCAGTGACATGCTGTGTGGCCTTGGGCTTGTTACTATTCCTCTCTGGGCTTTAGTTCTTTCGTTTGAGAAGATGGCTGTAGGCTTGTGTTGGTGGGAGATAAGGGGCAAGGCTGGCTTTCTATGCTTCTGTCTCTGTGTCCATCTCAGGTCATGCTAAGGACATGTGAGGGGCTGTTTGGACTGAGAGAGAGAGAGAGAGAGAGAGAGAGAGAGAGAGAGAGAGAGAGAGAGAGAGAATGTGTGTGTGTGTGTGTGTGTGTTATTCAGGCTCATGTTGGGTAGGGCTAATCTCAGAGGCTCAGAACTGACCTGCAGGCCTGTTCTCTTTCAGTGCCCGCCCTGTGTCCACGGTGCCCGGGAGAGCAATGTGAGCAGATGAAGGGCTGTGGGTGGTGTGGCCACTGTCTGGGGGTGATTGTAGCCTAGGGAAGACTGGAGCTTCCTGGTTGAAGACAAGGGGGCTTTGTTGACTTCCCATGCTCCCTTGCCTGATTCCCAGAGATGTGCTTAGCCCCACCCTAAGCCCAGCAAGCCCTGAAATCTCAATGGGTGTCATGATCCAGGATGGTGGCCGCCCTAGCGGGTGGGAGGGGACTCAAGACCTTGGTTGCTGATTCTAGCTGTGTGGTTGCCTCCAGATCTCAGATCCACTTTGATTGGGAGGCACCACATGTCACCTTGGAGACCTGGGGGTGGGAGGGTGAGGGTGTGGGGGATGTGGGGAGGTGGGGAGGCAGGGGGACAGGGACAGGAAGAGGGGCACAGCCCAGGGACACACAGCTCAGAGCCTGAGCATTCTCCTGTCCCAGCCTAGCCCGGCCTTCCCACTGGGAGTCTGGAAGGACAGAATTCAGGGCTCAGTGTGAGCCATTTGGTATCTACTGGGCCCCTTCTGTGGGCAGCAAGAGTTACTGTGTTTTGAGCTGATGGGCTACATTGATTCACAAAGGGACCGAAACCCCTAACTTTGGGGGAACTTAGATGTATGTCCCCCCCCCCCCCCCCCCCCCCCGCTGCCTCTCCTTCTTTCCAGTCTCCCATCAAATCTGGTAAGGCCATGGTTCCCAGATGTGCTGGGGTTACCATGGCAACTGGGTGACCGTGTTAGCCTAACAGCTTGAGGTGGGGCTAGCCAAAGGCAGGCAGGGTGGAGAAAGTAGATTAGACCCCTCTGCTGGCTTTACAGCCTAGGGGAATAGAGTCAGCATGCTGATTGGCCTGGGAGGCCGATGAGTGGTTGGGCCTGCCAACATGCAGTGTGAGCCTAGATGACTTGCTTGTCCCCTCTGGGCCCCTGGTTCCCTCTCAATCCCTAGAGTTCAATGTTCTCTTCCCTCTTCTGTTCCCTTAGGTCACACTTGGTCCCTCTGGTCCCAAGGTAAGACCTAGCAGAGAACAGAATTCTCCTCTCTTCTTCGGTGGCCTTGGTCCTTTCCATCTCAAGTGGCCCTGTGGTCATGTGTTTGTACCACAACTACCCCAGTGTGTTTAAGTGTGTGTTGGGGTGAGTGGGTTGTGTGTACAGAGTCCAGAACTAACCTTTGCTGAGGCAAAGTACCTTAGTACATAGTAGCAAGCCCTGGGTCCTGGGTGCACAATATCCATCCCAGGAGGTGAGTGTTCTCATTTGGCTTGAGGGGAGACTGAGGGCTCACTATGTCAGGCATAGGCCTGGGATGTGTCAAGGTGATTGTGTGTGGGTGTACCTGTGTATTCTGGAACACGCATCTGTACCAATGTGGTCCACAGGCTGAGAGTTGAACCCCCTATGTACCTGGGGACCTAATGGGCCTCGGGCTTGTGAGTGATGGGGTGAATGTGGTTCATGCAGGCATGTGCTGTGCTTCTCTTGCTAGCTTGTGAGTGGGTGGGCTCTGCCCACCACGCTGCTTACAGCATCCCCTGTCTTCTCTGCATGGTAGCTGGAGATGGGTGTCGCCATGTCAATCCTATTTTGTTGACAAAGAACTTGAGGCTCAGGGAGGTGACATGGGGTGCACAAGGCTGGAGCTCAGGAAACTTGACTGTTAGCTGTCCTGGGTTTATGTTATCCTGCACGTCTATGCAGCATGTTCACATATTGTGGATCTGCTGTGTGTTTGCTAGTGTGCATGCCTGTGGGTGTGGGGGAAGGGTACTCTGTGTGAGGCTGTAGGTTTGCCGAACAGCCCTTTGGTGTATGTGGAATCCATATACTGTGGGTAGTGTGCATGGTGTGTGTGTGTGGGTGGGGGGCTTGGAACAGTGGGGGGGCTTGGGACGTGTGTGTGTGTGTGTGTGTGTGTGTGTGTGTGTGTGTGTGTGTGTGTCTGGTTTGGGACTGTGTGCGTGGGTGGGAGCTTGGGACTGTGTGTGTGTGTGTGTGTGTGTGTGTGTGTGTGTGTGTGTGTGTGTGGTTTGGGACTGTGTGTGTGTGTGGGAGCTTGGGACTGTGTGTGTGTGTGCAGAGTAGATGGATGGAGGCAACCAGGAGTGGGGAGGACTTCCTGGAGGCTCCCTTCAGGCACAACCATCACTCCGGTTTCACCCACAGGGAGGGAAAGGTGAGCGAGGCCTGACTGGACCATCAGGCCCCAAGGGAGAGAAGGGAGCCCGGGTGAGTGCCCTAACAAAATCCATATCAGGACCTCTCCTACTGTAAATGAACATCCCACCATGTCAGTGGAAAGCCTGGCCAAGTGGGCATTTGGACAGGGTTCTACAGGGATTGGCACATGGGAGCCTATTTTTTAGGGGCTCCTGGCCCTTTCCTAGCTGCAAGTTTTGGTGACTCTCCTGGAAGGCCTTAGCCTTGACCCCTGCTACTTACCCACAGGGCAACGACTGTGTCCGAGTCTCCCCAGATGCCCCACTTCAGGTAAGACTGGGAGGTGTGGCCTGCTTCAGGGCTGAGGCAGGGCCATTTGGGCCACTTAACCCCTTTTCTTCCTTGTCAGTGTGCCGAAGGCCCGAAAGGAGAGAAGGGAGAATCGGGAGACTTGGTAAGCTCGGGACCTACCACAGGGCAGAGATGATGGTCCTGGCCCAGTCTCACCCATTCGTCTGTGCTCCTTCCTCATCCTAGGGACCCTCAGGACTGCCAGGCTCAACAGGCCAGAAGGTAACAGGCTTATGTTTGGAGGGGTGGGTACCTGGATGGGCCACAGGCCCTATGCTCATGAGGAGGGAAATATCTAAGGTCTTCCTAGAGGATTGTGACAGTTGACAGAGTTGACTATCCCCTCCCATCCCTTCTAGTCCTCTGCCTTGATCAAACACCCACCACATCTAGAGGGCCATGCCATGTGCTTATGGAATGAGTGGTCTGGCTGGTTTGGAAGTCCTTTCTGTTGTCTGCCCTTCTGTGGAAGGCATTCCTTTTCTGAAGAGGCAGAGTTGGGGAGGGAGCTCTGGAAGGCACTTGGCCCTCCACTAGCTGGAACTGCCTTGCTTCTGCTCCTCAGTTCTTGTCTCTTGTCTCTTCCCTCCCCAGGGCCAGAAAGGCGAGAAGGGTGATGGAGGCCTCCATGGACTGCCAGGAAAGCCAGGTCGAGATGTATGTTGCTGGGGACCTCCTCCCTAGGCCCCAAAGTGCTAGATCTAACCCAGAGGTTCATCCCCCTCTTCCTGGCCAAGGAGGTGAGGTGCTGTGTCCCAGGAGGCATGGCACAGTGGCACAGGTCCTGAACCCAGGCCCCTTGACTCTAGGTCTGGTGATATTTGATCGTCATAGGGCGAGCGACAGGTTGGGGTCTGGCATGGGAGAAAGACAGTAAGGTTGAAAGAGGTGTATATTTACTTTCCTGTCTCGGTGGGGTAGAGGCCAGACCCCTGCCTGTTCCTACCTCGGCCCTCTTCCCACAGGGTCGGCCAGGAGAGATCTGTGTCATTGGGCCCAAAGGGCAGAAAGTGAGTTGCAGGCCTGGGTGTGGGAGGGGCTGGGAGGACTAAGGTGGTAATTCTCTCATGACCACTTGTGTGCTAGGGTGACCCTGGCTTTGTTGGGCCTGAGGGACTGGCAGGAGAGCCTGGGCCCCCGGGCCTCCCCGGGCTGCCTGGGATAGGACTGCCTGGGACTCCTGTAAGTATCCCTGTACCTCTTCTGCTATCCTCTCCTGAGGACTTTGTCCCCTGCCAACCCCTCCCCCAGGGTGGGGCTCAGTTAGGGATGACCCGGTCCCAGGGGTACAGCTTAGAGGAAGGCTTAAGACAAGACCCCCCATCATGCTGTGGAGAAGACACTTGTACCACTCTGTTTCTGTCATCAGGGAGATCCAGGTGGCCCACCAGGCCCTAAGGGAGACAAGGTAAGCGCAGAGGCCATGTGGACACAGGCCGGGGAGGGAAGTGTGGTCCTGCAGTGTGCATGTCCCAGGAGGTGGCCAGGCTTTGGCCTGAAGAGGCTCAGTTCAGTTGGCTTGCTAAAGGGGGTGTCTCTATTCCGGTACTAGCTGGGGTGGGATCCTTGGCTTTGGTGAGCAGCAAGCCCTGGAAATGTCTGCCTGTCTGTCACCTCCTCCTTGTTGTAGGGAAGGACACTCAGAGCCTTAGTCATCTTGTCCTTTTCCAGGGCTAGACACCCAGGAGGACAGGCAATAGGAAGAGAGAGTTTAGCCAGAACCAAATGGAGAGATGGGAGGTTTGGCCTAGAGGGCCGGCTGAAGGGACAAAGGAATAGAGGTCACATCAGTGGGAACCTCCTCTTTAACCTTTCTTCTGGTCACAGGGCAGCTCTGGGACACCAGGAAAGGAAGGCCCTGGAGGGAAGCCTGTGAGTGACCACAAACAGGGGAGGGGCCCTTGCCCACCATTCCTGGGTCTGCTCTTCTAGGGCCTCCAGGGGGAGGGGCCCTTGCCCACCATTCCTGGGTCTGCTCTTCCAGGGCCTCCAGGGGGAGGGGCTCTTGCCCACCATTCCTGGGTCTGCTCTTCCAGGGCCTCCAGGGGGAGGGGCTTGTGTCCTCAGCTCTTTCCTGGCATGCTGATCCCTCTGCCCTGGCATTAATGCCCCTGCCTCTCCCCCCTCTACAAACAGGGGAAGCCAGGAGTGCCAGGGAATAAGGGAGAGAAGGTGAGCTCCAGGCCTGGCTGCCCTGGGTTGGGTTGGGAACAGGATCCACTCTGAGCAGCAGGGACACTCTGCCCATGGGCCGGGCCTGCCTTGGGTGACCCTCTCTTTATTACTGGGGAAGCTGTGTGATTAGATCAGGAGCCTGCCTGGGGGGTCAGCCAGACTCAGACCCTGACTCTGGCACCTGCATGGTTTATGAGCGTGGGGGTGGGGGGTGGTCTCTAAGCTTTTCTCTCGGCCCATTTCATATCTGTCAGTGGAACATGTGTCTCCCCTGGTTTGCTTTGAGGACATAGTTAAAGGAAGACTGGGACTCCTTTCCTGAATGAATGAGTCACTTGGGCATAAAGGCCCTGCAGGGTTCTTGTCCACTTTGATGATGGGGTTACCTAAAGCGGGTGTGACAGACCGTCATCTTCCCCAAGGTCTCAGCCTCACCCTATCCTCCTGTGGTTGTTCGCTAGGGTGACCCCTGTGAAGTGTGTCCAACGCTGCCTGAAGGGTTCCAGAATTTTGTGGGACTCCCTGGAAAACCAGGTCCTAAAGGGGAGCCAGGCGATCCTGCTCCAGCTGGGGTGAGTGTCCAAGGGGCCACTCAGGGACATACACAGAACAGACCCTGAGGGGCTGGGTGGATCTCAAAGCCACAGAGAGATTACAGCAGAGTGCAGTCCAGAGGGGTTTGAACCATAGAGCTTAGGGCTGGCTAGAGTGTCATCCCAGGTTTCCATGGCAACCTTCCAGCACTCCCTTCAACCCCAAGAGACTCTAGGATATCTTTTGGGCAAGATAGGGTGGAGCCATCTCTTACTGTGAATGAAGCCTGGCTCTAGGCTTGGGTGTTGTCTAGAGACAATGGAAGAAAGTGGTCATGGCCAGGGTTAAGGTCCTGGCTCAGCCTCCTCAGCTTACTCTTCTATATACCCCTCTCTTCCAGGAGGGCCTAGGAATTGTTGGACTGAAAGGTGACCGGGTATGTAAGAAACTTTCTCATGGGGACATTTAGCCTAAGTTTATTTCCTTTGTTTGTTGTATAAGTTGATGGGCACTGCCTCCAAGGTGCCGGCTTTGAATCCCACAGGACGGGGGCAGTTCAAAGGGCGTCTATGTGGTGTGTCACACTGCTGTCCTTAAATATGGCTAGAGCGTTTGGGGTGTCCCAGCATGCCTGGTCTCAGCCCACAACCTCTTTTTGTTTTTCCTGCAGGGAGATCCAGGCATCCAAGGCATGAAAGGGGAAAAGGTAGGAAGCCCTCATGTCCTGCTCTGTGCCTTCTGCCCACTTGGGAGGTTTTAATTCTTCTCTTCCTTCCCTAGGGGGATCCCTGTTCATCCTGCAGCTCAGGTGTTGGGGCCCAGCACCTTGGGCCCTCTACAGAGGTCAATGAAGGCCTAGGCTCCTCTGGCCACGGTTTACCTGGCCTTCCGGTGAGTGGCCTGCCCTTGGCATACTAGTGGCTGTCCTGACTCTTCAGGATCGCATGCTTTGGGGCAGGGACCAGGAGGTAGGCCATGAAGCAGCCTGCATCCTGGCACTGTCCTCGTCTGTGCTAGGCTGCTACTTGTACAGTAGTAACTGTCTAGCAATTCTTCTCATTCCTTTCTCTTGCTCGTTGGACACTGAGACACTGGGGGCTTGGAGGGGTGTCAGGCAAAGGCGCTGTAATTCCATCTTGTTTTATTTGTTTTGTTTTAAGGGGAAATCTGGAGTTCCCGGGCCAAAAGGACTGAAAGGAGAGAAGGTGAGCCCCAGGCTGGGTGTCAGAGATAGGCAAGGCCAGGGAGACAGCCCGAGGGGAATGTGAGGCAGAGATCAAGCTGTAACTTCACAGCAGACCGCATTCATCAGGATTGTTTTGTTTTTGGGGTTTGAGACAGGGTTTCTGTATGTAGCTCTGGCTGTCCTGGATCTTGCTCTCTATAGACCAGGCTGGCCTCGAACTCATAGAGATTCGCTTGCCTCTGCCTCCTGAGTGCTGAGTTTAAAGGCATGCACCACCACCACCCACGCCCATCAGGGTTTTTTTTCTGAGCAGAATCAAGGAACTTATTTCCAAGAACTTCATATTCTTTAAGAGAATTCCTTGGTGTTGTATTTTTAATTTAACAATAATCTAAAACTATTAAGCACATCCAAGACTACCTTATAGCAAAATAATATTTAGCTCTTCCTTTCTACTCATTATGTGCCAGGCACGGTTCCAAGCCTTGTGCATGTTACATTCTTGTTTTATTCTCCCCAGATCTGATAGAGTACATTTCTTCTCCACTATTCCCATTTTATGGATAAGGGAGATGAGACATAAAAAGGCAAAGGGAATCTCCCAGTGCTCTGTGGGTGTTTGGATACAGAATTGTGATTTGAGCCCAGGAAGTCTGGCTCCAAAGTCTATAATCACCACCACTCAGCTGGGTCTCTAGATTTCGGTGCCCATGTTAACATTTGTATTTATGATTGTGTGAGAGATAAACAACAGCATTGAACTTCTAATAGAGGGTTGCTCAAATGAGGGGTTCTGTGGGTGCTCAAGCAGGGGACACATTAGGATGTGTGTTCAGACTCACCTCTAACAGGCAAATCACACTTGGCATTTCTCAAATGGGGTTTTAGTGCCCCTTCCCAAATCCTTCCATTTGTGTGTGTGTGTGTGTGTGTGTGTGTGTGTGTGTGTGTGTGGTCACTGAGATTGAACCAGAGTCTAGTACGTGCTTTGCAAGTACTCTACCACTGAGCTACATCCCCTACCCCACAGAGGCCTGAAGAATGTTTATTTTACCCTTTATTTTGAAATAGGGTCTCACTAAGTTGCCCAGGCTGGCTTTGAACTCACAATGTACCACAGACAGACCTTGACCTTGTGATTCTCCTTCCTACCCCTCCTTAGTACCTGGTTAGAGGCCAACAAGCATGACCAGCCTTTTCCATCACAGCAAATAGCATGTACTGAAATCCCTAAAGCTTGAAGCTGGTGTCACCCTTGACTCCTCCTCTTCCATCCATCCCAGATGCAAGTCCTGATGGTTCAGCCCGAAGCTCCCTCAACTCTCCCTGCTTCTCTCCCTCTGTTCCACTGGGTTTCCATGGTCTCACTCCTGATGGTGGCCACCCCTCTTCTGGCCCTCATGTGTCCCTTGCAGCCTTTCAGCAGCCCATTCATCACTGAGCAGTTAATGTGCCTTTGCAGAAAGTTTCCAATGACAGAACTTCCTGCTTACAGTCCTTTGGGGGCTTGACTTGGTGCCACAGTCCTGCTGGACCCCATGCTGGACGACCTTCCTTCTAGCTTCTCCTCCTCCTCCTCCTCTCTCTGCCTTCCTTTGCTTCAGTCATCTGACCCTCCTTTCATTCTGGAATATGTAGAGACTGTTCCCACCTCCAGACTTCCTCCAGGTGATTCCCATAGGAGCACAGAAGACTCCCACCTTCTTTCACTGTTGGGCGTCATTCCCATCTTTCTGATAACTGTAGTGCCGTGTCTCTGACCACCCTGTATAAATGGGATCGCCTCTTGGTCTGGGTCATTCATTACCTTGTTCCCTTCATGGCACTCACTATCACTTTCAAGGTTACTATTTTAAAAGCTCTGGTCATAAAGTGCTTGCCACGCAAGCTTGAGGACCTGAATTCGAATTCCCCGCATCCCACATAACAAGCCAGAAGCCCTGTAACGCCAGCACTGTGGGTGAGAAAACAGTGAAACCTTGGAGTTCTTTGACCAGTCAGACAAGCTGAATTGATGAGCTCCAGGGTCAGTGAGAGACCCAGTCTCAAAAATTTATGTGGAGAATGTTTGAGGAAGATGCCTGATGTCAACCTCTAGCCTACCCATATGTGTACATACATACACTATACAACACACACACACACACACACACACACACACACACACACACTCAAAAAGATAGCTCAACTGGTAGAGTGCTCTCCTAGCATGCACAAAGCCCTGAGTTTGATCCCTAATACCATATAAACTGGGCAAGGTGATACACACCCGAGGCAAGAGGATCAGAAGTTCAAGGTGATCCTTGACTACATAGCATAGGGTTACCTTTTTAAAAAAGCTTTTCAGTGTGAAAGATCCATGGGGCATTTTTGTCTGTGCTGTCCAGATATGCAGTACTATGCAGTACCTAGCCTGGTGCTCAGGGCCAAAGGCACTCAATGAACAGCTGTTGAAGAAATGACTTCATGATCTCTGCTAGAAGAGTCGCCGGGGCTGGGCTTAGCTTCAAGACTGTGGCTGGTCAGGGGTTCCCTGAGGAGTCTGGGGGAATCTCAGCCTCACTTTCCCTTGCCAGTAGACATCCCGAGAATCTGCTTCTGCGCCTGGCACCTCTACCCTGTTTCCCCTTTAACTCTATACTTTCTGCTTGGCCCTCAGGGTAATTTTGGTGATGCAGGGCCGGCTGGAGTTCCAGTAAGTATTCTTCAGACGGCAGTGGCTTAGGGGAGGGCAAGGTGGGAGGCACTGCCCTCCACAGAGAACTGACAGTCTGGGGCCAGGCCTCTGCCTAGCCTTGGCTGCTGCTGGGCACCATCTCACACGGTTTCTCACACAGGGGCCACCGGGACCAATGGGACCGGCAGGTACCAAAGGGGCAAAGGTGAGTCTGGGGCTCCTGGCATGCCACCAGGACATACCCCTGAAGAAGATGCCCTTGTTCTAGCCTGTTCTACTCCAGATCCTGGGCTCCCTGCAGTCTGTGGGGTGAATTCTAGCTCTTAGCAACATAGTCTTGCTTCCATCTCTGCTTCTTCCCGTGCTCCCAGTCTCTCTGAAAACATCGGTGCTGTGTTGGAGCTGGCTATGTTCCGCAGTCCCAGATCCCAAGCCCCAGCACCCAGGAAGCCTTTAACCCAGTATCTTTGCTCTGCAGGGGGAGCCCTGTGAGCCTTGTGCAGCCATGTCCAAGCTTCCAGATGGGGACAACCATGTGGTTCACGTGCCTGGACCAGCTGGAGAGAAGGGAGAGCCTGGTCCCCCAGGTTTTGGACTACCTGGGAAGCAGGTGAATTCTGGGATCTCTGGAGATAGATGTGGGCAGGATGCAAGAAAGAGCATAGTTCCCCCAGCAGCTCTTGACTTCCTGGGCAGAAGGACAAAGTGGGGTGGGGTCAACGTCTCTATCTAGTGCAAGCCGCTTGCATCCCTCACACAGGCCTCTGTCCTTCATCCTGGGACACAGAGTGGCAGAGCAAGTTCAAGGTACAACCTCAGCAGAGCTAGGTCCCAATTCTGGCCCCGATTTTTATAAGGTCTTTGACTTGAGCAAGTCACTCTTGTTCCCTGTCCCTCGGGGTCCTTGTGGTGAGGCTCGAGCTGTGACGTGCGTGGAGCGCTGAACAGCAGCACACAAGGGACGCTAGAGAGATGGCAGTCGCTGCCGTGGGCTGATGGTCCCGGCTTTCATGGTGGCGGCAAACCCTGGCCCAGCAGAATCATCTCACAAGAACCCTTGGTGCAGACGCCTACACCACGGTATCATCCCCATTTGACAGATGAGGAAGTTGAGGCCAGATGAGGAGCTAGATGAGGTACCTTGCTTAGGTCACACAGGCAGAAATGTCTCCAATGTTAGACTGGTTCCCGAACATGAGAACAGAGGTCCTCGAATCTCACTTTCTGCCACATCCCCTGGCTCTCACATAATGCTGGGTACCCAGGGGGTCAACTCTGAGTGAATGGGTGCTGGGACCATTTTCTCCTCAGGGCAGAGCTGGAGAGCCTGGACTCAAGGGCCAGAAGGTAAGAGGATGTGGATGGGCATGGAGGTGGTGGGTACCTGGTCATCTTGGAGGCTCTGTCTCCTTTCCTTTCTTTCTTTTTTAATCGAAAATACATTTTTAATGAAATGTATTCTGATTACGGTTTTCTCCCAACTCCTCCCCCAATCCTCCCCACATCCCCACCCATCCAATTCCATCCCACCCCCTTCTCAGGAACAATCTGACCCCCTTTCCTTGATTGCTGGTACTAACCTCCACTCCCTTCTTAGCCCCCAGCCCGGGGAAGAGACTGTGATTGCCCACAGGTCTCAAAGGGCAACCTGCTCCCACCATCCTCCTTAAACCCTACCTATTCCTCTCAGGGTGATGCTGGGAATCCCGGAGACCCTGGAACTCCAGGCACCACTGGGCAGCCTGGAATGTCTGGAGAGCCTGGAGTTCGGGGTCCTGCTGGGCCAAAAGGAGAAAAGGTAAGTCGACCAGGCTTGGAGGAGTTTGTTGCATGGGCAAATAGAAATCAAGGGGCCAGTTAATGAGGGGTGGGGACTTCAGGGAGCCTCAAGGAAGCCCGGCAGCACCAGATGCCTCGGACTTGGATTATCAGGGATCTATTTTTTTCTCGACTGAGGAGAGGCAGAAGAAGGATGAGGCTCTCAGAGGATGTAGTAGGCCCCTTCGCAATGCCCCCTGGCCTGGCTACCAGTCCTGGCTCACAGGCTCCCTTTGACTGTGTCTCTGACCAGGGTGATGGCTGCACTGCCTGCTCCAGCCTGCAGGGGGCGTTGACCGATGTATCGGGACTGCCTGGGAAGCCAGGCCCCAGGGGAGAGCCAGGTCCTGAAGGTGTGGGTCGGCCCGGGAAACCAGTAAGTGCCGGTGGCTCATCCTCCCATCTTCCTCTGCCTGTGTGATGCCTTCTCAATCCTCCCAACACACCAAGGGTCCCACGAGTTCCCTTGTGCCTTTTAGGGCAAGCCTGGTCTACCAGGGGTTCAAGGGCCCCCAGGACCGAAGGGCACGCAGGTATGTGCGGGAATGGTAGCCCTGGGAGGAGGAGCATGGGAACGTGGGACTGAGGGCTTGGAACGGGGATTGAGTCAGGAGCGGTGGAAGGTGAGTGTAGAGGACGTTTCAGAGTCGTTTTCCCTCTTCAGGGAGAGCCTGGACCTCCAGGCACTGGCGCTGAGGGACCCCAGGTGAGTATCTCACCTCACCCTTGCTTTCTTCCAACACTTCCATAGCTTTGCTTGTCACTAAATGCTAAGGGCACAGTTTTGTGTCTAGGGATCACAAGCAGCGTTGGCCTGATGTTGTTCTATACAGGATTTGGCTTTTTTTGTTTTGTTTTGTTTTGTTTTGTTTTTTGAGACAGTTTCTCTCTACATAGCCTTGGCTGTCCTAGAACTCACTATATAGACCAGGTCAGCCTTGAACTTACAGAGATCTGCTAGTCACTGCCTCTGCCTCCTGAGTGCTGGGATTAAAGGCATGTGCCACTCACTGTGCCCTGCCAGAATTTGGCCTTGACCTCCATTCCTCTAACCCTTGAGTTGAGGTTGCAGATACCCTCCCAGATCTGCCAGTGACACAGGTCCTAGAGGCAGGTGGCTTTGGCCGCTGTGCCACAGACTGCCCATTCTGACTTGCAGGGTGAGCCGGGAGCCCAGGGTTTGCCTGGTGTTCAGGTAGGTCTCCAACGGCCTGGAGGCGGCTGACAGGGAAGAGCCACTTTATGGTAAGAGATAACCCACTGTGCTTCCACCTGCAGGGACTTCCGGGACCTCGGGGACCACCTGGCTTGACTGGTGCCCAGGTGAGCCCCTTCCTCTGTGGTTGTTGGGGCTGCAGACATGGGGACCTGGGACTAGGTAATGCCGTGAAAGGGTCGCCTGAGATCCGATCACCTACGTCTCACTGCTGGATTGTGCCAGCTTCAAATCATGCCTCAGCAACCTATTTGTCCTTTCCTCACAGGGACCTCCAGGGCCCAAAGGAGCCACAGGACCCATGGGACCTCCTGGTGCCAGTGTCTCCGGGCCTCCGGTAAGAGCCTTTCCTACACATGACTAGTGCTGTTGTTGGGCCCTTGCCACTGCTGCTGGGGGAGGGAGTTGACCCTGCCTGTCTCAGCAGCCTGGGGTGGGAGGAGACAAGCATCCTGGGTCATCCTCAGGGAAGGAAGACACACTGGAACTGCCTTTAAATAATCCATCACCACCGTGTTTCTCTCTCTCTCTTTTTTGGTGTGTGTGTATGCATGTGTGTGCGCACGAGTACACCCACCTTTGAGTTCTGGGAACTGAACTCTGGTCCTCTGGAAGAGCTGGCAGCATGTACTCTTAACTGCTGAGTCTTCTCTCCAGTTGGCCTCTATTCTTTTCTTTTATTAAGATTTATTTATTTTTATTTTATGTGCATTGATGTTTTGCCTGCATGTATGTCTGTGAAGGTGCCAGATCCCCTGGAACTGGAGTTAAAGACAGCTGTGAGATGTCATAGGGGTGCTGGGAATTGAACCCAGGTCTTTTGGAAGAGCAGTCAGTGTTCTTAACTGCTGAGCCATCTCTCCAGCCCCCTCTGTTCTTTTTAGAAATATGTTTTCAAGGACTAGGGAGTTGGTTCCGTGCTTACTGCACAGACGTGAGTGCCCGAGTTTGGTCCTCTGGTCCCGCACATCCATGTAGAAAGTCAGAGGTGGCCAGGTATGGGGGTGCACGCCTTTAATCCCTACATTCAGAAGGCAGAGGCAGCTGGAGCTCTTCAAATTCAAGACCAGCTTGGTCTGCTTAGCCTGTTTCAGGGCAGCCAAGGCTACACAGAGAAACTGTCTCAAAAACAAACAACTTGGGAGGCAGAGGCAGGTGGATCTCTGTTCAAGGGCAGCCTGGGCTATAGAGAAAATTACTGGGCAGCCAGGGCTATACTTAGAAACCCTGTCTCAAAAAAGTGCTACTACCACCACCAATAACAACACCACACGAAAGTCAGATGTGTTTGCTTGTATCTGTAACCCAATATTGTAACCCTAGGGCTCACTGGCCAGTCAGTTTAGACTAACTGCAAAGTCCCAGGTACTCACAAGAGCCCATGTCTTAATCCAACAAATACAAACCAAGGCAGATGGTTCCTGAGGAATGACAGCCTAAGGTGACTTCTGACCATTCCACATGCAAGCATACATACATATGTACCCACACACATACCTGAAGATACACACACACACACACACACACACACACACACACACACACTATTTCCCTTTAAAATTGCTAAAAATTTTTATTTATATGAATGTTTTGCCTGCATGTGGATGCCCGGTACCCGTGGAGGTCAGAAGAGGGCACCAGATCCTTTGGGTCTGTAGTTGCAGATGGTTGTGAGCCACCATGTAGGTGCTGGGACTCTAACCCGGGTCCTTTGCAAGAGTAATAAGTGCTTTTAACTGCTGAGTCATCTTTCTAGCTCAATATTTTGCTTTCTCAAGTCAGCTTGTAGTAACTATCCATGTTTACAGAGCACATTCACACAGGGTATTGTGAACAAATCGGTGATTAGCATTTCATCTTCTGATCATTTCTTGGTGTCCTCTTTGCTGTTTGTAAACTGAGGTCACCTTCCTGTTCTGTAGAGGACTAGAAATTGTTTATCCAAACTAGTAGAGATTTGGTCGCCGTTACCCAGCCCCCTTGGTTTCTCCCTCCCCTCTGCTGCTAGGAATCACCCACTCACTCCCCTCTGCTTGAAGATGTATGTTTTTCAGCTTCTGAAGAGAGAGAACACAGTCATCCTCATTTTTAGATTAGTGGCCTGCTGAGTCAGAAATGTGCTTCCTCAAGACAGCCCTTTAGAGGCTGGCGTGGTGGGACACGCCTTCAATCCCAGCACTCCGAGGTAGAGGCAGGATCTCTGTGAATTCAAGGCCAGCCTAGTCTACAGAGCGAGTTCTAGGACAGCCAGGGCTACCGAGAGACCCTGTATCGAAACACCAAACAAGCAAACAAATTAAAAAGGACAGCCTGTAGAGGAACTGCTGTTATTATTATTAGTGGTGGTTTTTTTGTTTGTTTGTTTTTGTTTTTTGAGACAGGGTTTCTCTGTGTAGTTTTGCACCTTTCCTGGAACTCACTTGGTAGCCCAAGCTGGCCTCGAACTCACAGAAATCCACCTGGCTTTGCCTCCCAAGTGCTGGGATTAAAGGTGTGCGCCACCACTGCCCTATTATTGGTGTTTTTTTAGAGACAAGGCCTAACACTCTAAGCCAGACTTACCTGGAACTCAACTGTATAGCCCAGACTTGTACTGAAATCTTGGCACCCTTCCTCTCTCTGCTTCCTCAGTGTTGGGACTGCAAGTGTGAGGCACCAAAATGGGCTAGGAGCTGCTGTCCCTTTCCAGTTCCATCCACAGGGAGAGCAAAGACCAGAGAGCAGGGGGTGGAGCCAGGAGCTTGAAGCTCACCCCTTACCCCAAGCTGGAGCCCGTAGGGAGCATCCACTGAGTGTCTCAGGGGGATGAAGAGGTTCTATTCTGTGCTGCCCAAGACAATGACTCCCACACTTAAAAGACCTGTCTATTGAGCAAATTGCATAGATTAAGTAATAATAAGTGCATTTTCTCGTTTTAGTCATCAAAGACCTGTCTAATAGTCAGCTTCTACTCCACGTGAACCCACTAGAATTTTACAAGATGATAATTTTAGCTTGAATCAAAGAAATGCCACCTTTCAGCCAGCCTATGCCATGCTGGGCTGTGGGCAAATGTATAATTTTTCTTGAGCTTTTGGTAATGTTGAAAATAGCCTGGTGAGGCTTATCCTTTTCCCCATCCTTTGTAGATCCCTAGAGAAATTGTTGTTTGAGTTGGTAGAACATTGATAAATTCTTTCTGGTGGTGTGCCAAAGCCTAGAGGGACAGGGATTTCCCAGAGCCCATGTGGCTTTGCCCAGCAGACCTCGATAGTCGAATCCCTGCCCGTCTCCAGGCATAGGAAAGGTGGAATTGGGGATTTGTCCCAGGATAGCTTTGAACCCTGGATGCAAAGGTTGGGCAGCCCCCAGGAAGGCAGTCATGGGGATATCTGCTCTGCTTTAGCATATCTGTGTGCTTGCTCATGTGCTCCTTGTCAGAAGCAGACAGACCCCTCCTGTCCCAGTCCCATGGGTGGGGGAGGCTTCCTGGTTCCCCTGACCCCCCCCCCCCCACTCACTAGCTGTGTGTGTGACTTTAGGTAAGTGATAGTGTCTCAGAGTTGATACAAGGTCTGAAATAAGGTCTGAAATGCCATTCTCCCAGCTCAGTCCACAGAGCGACTAAATAGCAAGAGTGTGTGCAAAGAGAAAAAGAAGGAAGGGACCTTTTGGCCCTGCCCACCGATCCTCAGGACAGGCTTGGTCCTGTGACTCTGAAATTTCTTCAACCTCAGTTTCCTTGTTAGCAAAGCAGAACACTTTCCTGCAGGAGGCGGGAGTGGGGCCCCCATTCACTGTTCTCTGCTTTAGTGCAGGGCCTGGTGCTGGGGGCCATGCCCTCTCTCCTCCCTCCTGCCTTCCCCTTACCTCCTGGCCACAATCTCCCCTCTGGAACACGGGCACTGGAGAGCCTGGGGCTGCCTCTGTGCTGTTCCTCTCTAGCAAGCCAAATGACTCGCTGCTCTCCAGCTCCCCCTACTGACTCTGGGCCTTTTCCCTTTAGGGCCAAGATGGGCAGAAAGGACAGACTGGGCTTCCAGGAGCCAAAGGGACACCCGTGAGTATGGTGGCCCGGGCAGCAGGATTCCGTGGCTTGGACCTGTCTCCCACTCACACCTACTCACTTCCCGGTGTTTTTTCCTCTGCAGGGTGAAAAGGGATCTCGAGGAGAGAAGGTAAGTCTCAAGGGCCTGGGTCCACCGCTCTTTGGGAATGGGCTTCTAGAATCCCATAGCCCCATAATTGCTGCTCAGGCTGGAGGATGGGTGGGGTCGCCTTGCTGTTCACAAGCTTCCCAGTTCCAAGAACTCTGGGCACCACACTCACTTTGTGTAGGCTCAGAATCCAGCCATGATCTCAGGAGTCCAGAGAACTCCAGGGTCTCCACTTTAGTAGACAGCTGCACTTTCACATGGAAGCTGAGTCAGAAGATGAGTCAAGAAGAAAGGAGAGATGAGGGACCAGGATAGAAGGGCACAGAACCAGGCAGAGCCTTGGGGTGTAGGGCTGTTCAAGATGAAGCCATGACTGCTACAGTGAGGTTATATGGGTGCATGGTGAGGGGCTGATGGAGACCCTGAGAAGGATAGGACTGGGTTATTCTCCTGGTTCTCAGTTAACAGTGGCTTAACTAAATGGCCACCACACACTGCATACAACCCATCCCCTGGTAGATGAGGAGTCGGAGGCCCGTGGGTTGCCTGAAGACATGATGTAGGAGGCTGACCCAAACCTTTCCATCTCCAGAGCCCATGCCACCTCCCAGATGAGGTTTCCAGAGGACCCTCTGTCTTTGCCACTTCAAACCAAGGCTCTTGTCTTTCCAGGGTGAACCAGGAGAGTGTTCCTGTGCTTCTCGGGGAGAGCCCATCTTCTCTGGCATGCCGGTGAGTGGGGCTGAGCTGCTTTCCCACCTTCCCCACTGGGGGAGAGGTCTGGATCCTGGCCTCACCTGGTGCCAGTGGGCAAGAGCCCTTGCCAGGCTTTGTGTCCCAGCCAGCGCCCTTCCCATGCAGCTCTGTGCTTGGTGTAGACGTTGCCTGTAACCTCTCCCTTCTTTTGCGGCCCCCACTCCCACCCAGGGTGCTCCGGGACTGTGGATGGGCAGCTCTTCGCAGCCGGGCCCGCAGGTGTGTGTGGCTTGTCTCCTTTGTCTTGCCTCCTGTCGCGACTTTTCCCACCGGACCACTGCCGTCCATGTGGCAGGGAGCTCTCTTCCCCCTCTGATTTTTGTCTTCTCTCCCACAGGGTCCCCCAGGTGTCCCTGGACCACCAGGTCCTCCCGGAATGCCTGGACTGCAGGTAAAAGGTTGAGAAGAGAGTCTGGCATTTGGGGGGAGCAGGGCCCAAGCAGTCGGGGGACCTCCTCCATGCTGGACCCGAGTGCACTGTTTCCCTACTCACACCTCTGTCTTCTGTCATGATTTCTCTCTGCTATGGCTTCCCAGCCTGGCATGGGAGGCTCACAGGTCCCGGGCCAGGCTGGTGGACTCCTAGCCTTATTCTGAGGAATGTCCTGTTGTGTTTTAGCCCAAGCGCCCCACTATTAAGATTGAAGGCCAGGCCTAGCAGGAACCCAGGCTCCGAGGCAGAGCTTTATACTGGTACAGAGTATAAAGTACAGCCCCCTGTTGGGGCAGGGGGTCAGCATTTGTTGGTGTGACATGCGTTTCTGCCTGTATGATCTTTTCCAGGCTCTGTTTTAGATGCAATGGACCAAATGTTAGAATCCCTGCAAGAGAGACAGGCAATAAGCAAAGGAATATAAACTCTAACCTATTAGAGAGTGGTCTGTGCTAAGGAGGGAGATAAAGCTGGATGTGGGGATGGATAGCAGGAGAAGAACAGGGAAAACCCAAACCTTCAGTATTTTGTGAAAAATACTAAAGAAAAAAGGTGCATTTGAAGCTGGGAAGATGGCCTAGTTGGCAAAGGGCTGCTGTACAAGCCTAAGGACCTGAAGTCAGATCCCAGATCCATGTAAAGAGCCAGACATGGCGACCTGTGCCCATAACTCCAGTGCTGGGGAGGCAGAGACAAGAGGCTCTTTGGTCACCAGTCTAACGGGTGAGCTCCAGTTTAAGCAAGAGACTCTGTCTCAAAAATTAACGTAGAGTGCTAGTGAGATTGTTCTACCAATAAAGGTGCTCACATGTAGGCCTGCTGACTCGACCTCCATCCTCAGATTCCACAAGGTGGAGGCAGAGAATTAAATCCTCAGCTGTCCTCTGAACTCCATATCCTTGCTGTGGCAATTGTGTGCCTGTGTGTGTGTGCACACACACATACACACGCATTGACTCACACACATACACATGCACACATACACACATAAATGAAGTTAAATATAAGATGGAGAGGGGCTGGAGAGATTCATCACTCAGCAGTGAAGAGTACTAGCTGCTCTTCCAGAGGACCTGGGTTCAATTCCCAGCACCCACATGACAGCTCATAGCTGTCTGTAACTCTATTTCCAAGGGATCACACATAGTGTATACAGGCAAAACACCAGTGCACATAAAATAAATAAATAAATCTTTAAAAAAAATTAAGATGGAGAACAACTGAGAAAGACATCCAGTGTTAACATCTGTCCTTAACATACACATGCACACATAGGCACATGATTCTGCACACATATGCCAACATACACATGAACATGTATACACATACAAATAAAATAAAATGTGACTTAAATCAAAATGTAAAGAAATACAAGTGAGTCTGTTGGGAAGGGAACACTCCTAGGGAGGATCATCCCTGAGGAGGACCCCAGGAGGAGCATCCCTGGGGAGGAGCACCCCTGGGGAGATACATTCCTAGCAGGGAAGGCAGAAGGTACAAAGGCCTAGAATGTCCATGATATCCTTGGAAATAGCACAGAGGCCAGAGCTAGTAGGGAGAGAATATTAGGAGGAGCTGAGACCCATGTCCACTTCAGTTCCCACAGCCAGGGCAGCCTCAGTTTGAGACTCATCTCCGCCATGTGCTCTGTGATACTAGGCAAGTTATTTAATCTCGCAGTATCTCCATGCCTTTATGTATTCAATGTGGATAATTATAGCACCTGCCTCAGTGGGCTTCTTGTGGGTATTAAATAAGCTTGTGTGTGCAACGTATGTGCAATCTTTCCTGGCACACAGTGATGCCCTGGGGGCATTAGCTATTGCCACAGTGCTCACTATTATTATTTTATAGCCATTCTCTCATTCATGTGAACCCCAACCCCAGAAGGAAGGTGGTGTTACCCCTAAGTCACACCATCTTAAGCCCCGAGAGGTAAGATATCTTGTCCAAGGTCACCCAGCCAGCCAGGTATTAAAGAGCCAACTCGGAGCTTTCCCAAGTGGAGCCCTTTCTCCTCCTTCCCTCTGCTTTTCAGGACAATCCCCAGGGGTCCTCTCACCAGGAACCAGTCCTCACCACACATTTGGCAGTCTCTGCCTTTGAGGAAAGTGTCCGAGCTTCCCGCGCTGTGCCAGCATTCAGTGATCTGTCGGCAGGGGGGCATGTAGTTTGCTTGCGGTGGCTGAGTCATTCCAGAGTGACCCATTAACCAGGGAGAGCTAGCATAGTGTGAGCTGTGCCAAGCCACACTAGGGGAACAAGGGCAGGAAAAAGTGCTGAGTGTAATCCCAGGACCCAGAATCATATCTGATGGCCAGTACCCATGACCAACCTGAGGCTGCCACACACAGGCACCTGCCCTGCGCCAGGCTTCTCCATGCAGAGATGGGCTTAGAGGTGGATGGCGTTTATTCGCCCAAGGCTGCATCATCTGCAATGCCTGCAGGTGTCATTTTATCCTGATTCGTTTTCCAGATGAGGAGCCCAAGGCACAGAGGTCAAGAAATGGGCCCAAGGTTTTTATAACTGGAAGGTAGTAGTCAAGCTCAGGCTGCACCTCCCACTTGTAGAGGAGAACATGGATATGTAATTCTATCAGGGTAAGAAATAACGGTGCTCTCAGACTTGAAGTAACACAGCAGCACTGGAGAGTGGGGAACAGGAGTGAATTATAGGAACAGGGGGCGTGGTTCAGTTGGTAGGGTGCTTGCCTAGCACACAAGAAGCCCTGTGGATCCCCAACACCCCATAAATTGGGTGGGGTGGCATATGCTTGTAATCCCAGCCCTTAGGTGGTAGAGGCAGTGGGACCAGAGTTCAAGACCTACATAGTGAGTCTGAGACCAGCCTGGGCTGCATGAGACCATTTCTAAACAAAAACATTCAAAGCATTACCCACGTGTTCTGGACCCTGTGGTCACACTGGGTGGTGACCCAGGAGTGAGAGAGCCTGCTCCATATAGGAAGGAACTACTCAGAAGCAGTTGGCCTGTTCCAGTGCTGGGAGTTGGGTCACGAAGGGAGGCCAGATCTCAGGGTAAGCCCAGGAAATCCTGTACCAGGAGGAACAGGCTGTGCAGAGATGCATTCATCCAACACTAGTTAATGTGCACCTCCTCTTTGTGGAGTGTTGGGGGATGCAAAATGGAACATCCTCCCTTCCTCAGCAGGGTATTTAATATGCAAATGTGCATTGTGAATATGCAAGAAAGCCAGAGGCTGGGAGGCGCTTGTAACAGGAGTATCCTGCTACATCCCACATCCGGGCTCAGTGCTGTGTGCCTCACAGCATCACCTCCTCGAAGCCACACATGATGATTGTTTTACAGAGAAGGAAACTGAGGCGCAGAGTCGGACTTCCCACTCTTCCAGCAGTTGCTGGTGCATTTAGATGGTCTGATTACACTATAGGGATATTTTCAAGGCATGAGGTGCCATCAGTGGATTAAGGAGGGTGGGGGCCAGTGGTCCTCACTCTGAGTCTCAAGTCTGTCTTGTTTAACCTGTGACCTTTGGCAAATGAGCTTCCCTGAGTCCCTTTGTCTATAAGGTGACAATAAAATGCTTGTTGCCTCCAGGAAACTATGATGATGATTGATGAGAAAATACAGGGAAATGACTTAGTATAGACCACAGAGTTACCCTATAGAAGACCTATAGAAGGCATGGGGCCCACACTGTCAGTCCCAGCACTCAGGAGGCAGAGGCAGGCAGATCTCTGTGAGTTTGAGGCCAACCTTGGCTACAGAGCGAGTTCCAGGACAGCTGGGGCTACTCAGAGAAAACCCTGTCTCAAAAAAACCAAAATACATAAATAAGAAAGAAAGAAAGAGAGAGAGAGAGAGAGAGAGAGAGAGAGAGAAAGAAAGAAAGAAAGAAAGAAAGAAAGAAAGAAAGAAAGAAAGAAAGAGAAAGAAAAAGAAGACCCTCTGTCCAACTTCTGACCTGTGGTACAAGGAAATGCTCCCAGTAGAACTGCTTTTGAGGACACCCCCCCCCCCCCCGTGCCTCCTTGGCTCCCCCAGCCCCCAACTGTGTGAGACTTTCAGAGCTCTCACCCATGCAGGTGGGGGGAGGGGGAGGGGGGGACAGGTGGCAGGGCTTGAGCAGGGAGCCAAGGAGAGTGCTAGACCAGGAGAGGGGTCTGATCTGTTTCTTTTCTGCTTCAGGGAGTACCAGGACACAACGGTTTGCCAGGGCAGCCTGGGCTCACTGCCGAGCTGGTGGGTATCAGCCAGGACACACTGGCCATCGTCCTTCCTGTCCTTCTCAGGGCTGAGCTGGCCACCCAACCCCCGTTAGCTCTGGTGGGGGGTCCTCCTTCGCTCCCGATCGATCTTGAGGCTGGATGCTCCTCTAGGCTGTATAAACCTCCCCTCGCGGCCTGCTAGAGCTTACATTTGTCTCTTACAGGGATCCTTACCCATCGAGCAGCAGCTCCTCAAGGTAAGAGGGCACAGGGAGGTGCTGGCAGGTGTCGCCAAAGGGGATTCTCACAGCGGGTGCTCAGTTGCCTGCCACCTAACAGATAGCAGCAGATTGAGCCTGCTCGTTCCCTGCTCACAGGGGAAGGGTGTTCTAAGCATCTGCCTCAGAGGGTCTGGCTGGGCTCTGGCTTGTAACAACCCTCTAGGCAACATTTGCTGAATGAGTGCTTAAAGGGATGCTGGGAAGGTCCCCACCTGGTGCGTGCCTGGTGGCAGACTCCAGCCTAAAGCCAGCTTGCATCAGCTGGCAAAGAAGCACCATAGCTTCTCTGGATCATGCCAAGGCAGGGCCCCAAAGCTTCCACAGCAGAGTGCAGGGGTGACAGCACAGTGGTAAGGGGCTGGGGTGGGTCAGGTCAGTTTGAAAAGACTTGAGCAGGAGGAAGGACTTGAAAAGCAACTGTGGAGGAGAGTCAGCCTGCAGTTCTACCAAAGAGCTGTGTGGCCTGGTCTGGCTGACCAAGTTCTTGGGGACCTCTGGAAACCAAGGTTTCTGTACCCCTCCCATCCTGTGCCCCATTCCCTTGCTCAGTCACCTCCTGCAGTGACAATCCAGCTGGGTCATTCCTGCAGGCTGGCTGAACCTCTCTCCAGGAGCTAGCACATCCTCAGAGTTCCTTTCCCATCCTCCTCCTCCAGACACTCTCTTGAGCATTGGCTAGTCAGTGCCATGCACATCATGACACCCCAGTGAGCGTTGGTCAGAGCACAGTCTGAGAACTGCCGGCCCTGCCCCTCTCTGAGCCACAGATGTTTCCAGAAGCAGCTGGTGGAGGCAGTTGAGTTAACCTGGCAGCAGCCATGAGTTGGAGCACAGTGGGGTTGTGGCAATGAGACCCCGAGCTTTCCTAGACTCGGCGGAGCCTGAGTCCCCCCAGTCTGCCCTCCAGACAGTGACGAGGATGTGACTCTAACCCCAGATGGGACACACTTCCAACATTTCACAAGCTGGCTTTGTAATCATGTGTCCCACAAAAGGTTCCACCCGGGAACTGAATCAGCCTGTCGGAGGGGTCAAATGGCAGCCTGGAGAGCCTGCTGGGAGTCCTGGCAATCACCATGTCCACAGCTCAGAGGAAGTGCTGATTCCACATAGACAGGCAGGGACCAATCCAGGCTTACCTGGACAAATCACACCACCTCTTTTGAATACCAGCTTTCTCCACAATGCTCATAACATAATCGACCTCGTTGTACCCCGGGGGACTAAATGTGCTATGTACCAAGGCCCATTACAGTCTATGGCCTTGTGGGTGCTGAGAAACGATGGCCATTATCCTTGGGTGTTGCTGTGAATAGTGAAGGTGAGTGTGGGGCTCCTGTCTGGGGGACCCAGCTACCATGCCTGGTAACTCGGGAGACTCCAGGCTCCTGAGGCCCCTGAAATGAGAGGCTAGTTTCACTAGTTTTGAAGGAGAGGACCAACAGCTTCCATTGGTCCCTCAGACAGTCTGTGACCAAGAAGGGCAAAGCCTGAGTCACAGGAAACCTTTCCTGTAAGGACAGTTCAGACCCAGGGACCTGTGGAGCCTGTGGAGTCAGTGAGCTTCAGGCCCGCCCCGGGAGTGTCCACAGAGGGCCTGTTCCTCTGGCTTGCCCCTGGTATCCCTAGGCAGAGGTGCTGGCACTGGGGTCCAGTCATTTCATCCTGGATCCTTGGAGGTTGTCCTCACTGCGGGTGCAGGTTGCAGGAACAGCCGGGACAGATGGTCCCTCCGCGGGGTCCCTCCGCCTCCTCCCACACGCCTGTCTGGAAAGCGCTCTGGCTCGGCCCTACCTGAGTCTCTTCCTGGAGGAAGCGCAGAGCCAATTGCTGGGATCGGGGTCCCCTGAGGACAGAGCACTGCTGGGCAGGGTGCCCAGGCCTGGATTCTGAGAGGGCATCCCCCATAGGCCCTTCCTGCCCTTCTCTGACCCAGGTCCCTCTGTCCTTCCCATTGCCCCCATCAGAGCATCTGTGGAGACTGTGCCCAGAGCCAGACAGCCCATCCAGCCTTCCTCCTGGAGAAGGGAGAAAAGGGAGACCAGGGCATCCCCGGTGTGCCAGGCTTTGACAACTGTGCTAGGGTAGGAACTGGGCAGAGGCGGGCTGGTAGGGAGGTTTCCCTGGTGAAGGAGGGCTCCCTGGTGCTGGTCCTGACATCTCCATCTGGTAGAGGCTGGGCTGGGGTAGCTGGCAATCCTGGCGTGGTGCCATGTGCATACCAGAGGCCTCCTGACCAGCCTTACCCAACAGAGCCTCTCTTGTCTACCACAGTGCTTCACAGGAAGGGAGCGCCCACGAGCAGAGGAGGCCAGGGTGAGCGAGTCCTCACCTTCCCTGCACCAGTCCCTCTTGCCTTCTCCTCCTCCCACCCACACACTCACCCCTGCTGTCTCTATCCCCCACCCCAGGGAGACAACAGTGAGGGAGAACCTGGCTGTCCTGGGAACCCTGGCCTACCTGGTCCTCCAGGGCTGCCTGGCCAAAGAGGAGAAGAGGTAAGACCAAGGACCGGGCCCTCAGCCAGGTAGGCCTCAAAGATACAGGGGTCCACATCTGCCCAGAGCACTCCCTGCTCCTCTGGGTTTCCCATGGCCTGGAGCCCCTCACCACTCGACCTCCTCTGCTTCCCGGCCCCCAAGCATGCTGGTTCCTCCTAGCTGCCTCATCTCCTGGCACCCCTCTTCTCTAGGCCTGCTTTGGCCCTCAGCAATCAGGTCACATGTTTCCTTCTCAGTGGGGCCTTCCTGAATCACTCTTTCTAAAATGGAAGCTTCCCCGCAACCCCTCCCCAAGCTCCCACTAAGCCCTCCTGAAGCTTCCCCATACCCTCCCCCAAGCTCCCCTCACACCCTCCCCAAGCTCCCCTCACACCCTTCCCAAGCTCCCCCCACCCACACTTCCCAAGCTCTTTTGCCTTCATCATACTCACACCATCCAACATTCTGTGTGTCTACTTCCTTCTAGAATGTTCCACAGGTGTGGACTGAGCACCAACTATGTGCCAGCTGTGTTCTATTTGTTAGTGTTCACCTCGCCTCTAGGACATAAGCACCACGAAGCAGAGATTCTAATGTTTTGTTTATGGCTATGTTCCCAGCCCCTGGGCCTGTGCCCGGCACATAATAGCTGCTCAATAAATGTTTGTTGGATGACTGAATGAACTGCATGAAAGGCCATTTTAACATCAGCTAAATGGTTCTATTTTGACATCAGCAGTCTTGTCCGTCTGCAGCCTCGGGTACTGTAGCACAGCCTCAGACTCCCATCTTGTTCCTTTGGTTCTTCTGCAGGGTCCACCTGGCATGCGGGGCTCTCCAGGTCCTCCTGGCCCTATTGTAAGTATCTTTGATGTTCTGGTCTGTTTGAACGGATCTCAGGAAGTCCTAGCCCAGACACCGTTCTGGTGCCTTGTCCCGAAGAAGCCAGGCAGGGCACCCACTACACTTACCTGCCTGTCGTGAGAGCATCTTTTGGGACAGTGCCCCCCAACCCCCGCCTGGAATGCCCTGCTCTGCCCCCACTGTCTGTGGACCCACTTAGGGAAGGCCCTCAGGGGCACGCATCTGGGCCCCACTTCTTCCTTGCTGTATTTAATACCACACTAGGGACCCAGGTAGCCCCACAGCCGGCAAGGTGTATATGGTTGCCCAGGCAGATCTCTCTACTTAACTTAAGGGCCTGGGATGGTGTCCTCCATCGTTCTGTGGGGCCATCTCTGGGAAAGTCTACAAAGCCCAGGCTGGGGGGGGGGGGTCTCCACCCAGAATCCTCAGGGATATTGGTGAAGCAAGAAGGATGTGACTAGACAAACAGGAAGTGCTGGCAGTGTGTTCTTTGGAGAAAAAAAAAATGGCTGGTGGAAGCCTTGGAACTACTCACCTGAGGGATGTTGGTGGTCAGGTGGTGGGGGAGGAGGGCAGGATCAAAAGGAACAGGCTTTTTACTCCACTGAAAGCAGACTTGGGGAGCCCTGGGAAGGGTTTTCAGGCTGGGGAGGCTGCTGTTATTTGCCGGTGGAGGTCCCTTCTAGGGGAGCGGCGGCCATCTTCTGATAAGATTCCTTTCCAGTGACCTTGAAAAACTCCCAGGACCACTTCCCCCCAAAGCTCCCAACTGCAGACTGTGCCTCCAGGCCACCCCAGGGTGACTGTTCTTGTGAGATGTGACGTACCTGTTTCTCCCACCAGGGCCCCCCAGGTTTTCCTGGTACTGTTGGCTCCCCCGGATTGCCTGTAAGAACCTAGCACCACTCCGCCTCCCCCTCCTGGCAGCCAGGTCTCTGTGGCTTCGTTTGTCCCTCCTCCTGTGGTGCCCTGTCCTCCCGTGTTCTGGTGTTCTGTTCGTTCCCCTGCAGGCATGGTAGTAGCTAACGACACAGGTTCCCTTAAGTCCCAGTGGCTTGGAGACCATCCCAGCCTCTCTCTGACTTCTTTCTTGCTCCCTCATCCTGTCCTCCAGAGTTCTCTCTCCCTCTCACCTCCCTGTTTCCCTCTCCCTCCAAGCCCCTAGTCACTCCCCTTCTGCCCCCCCCCCCCAGGTCTCTTTTACCTTCTTCCTGGAAGCTGGGGCCTCTGTGAAGGAGCCCCTTTATCTCTCCCGGCTCACTCTGGCCTCCCGCTTCCCACCACTGCCGTGTGGACTGAAGATTTGCTGAAAGCAGTTCTTGGGACCCTGCCAGGCACCTGGCTCTGTGCCCGGCAGAGATGCCAAAGCTTTAGGGCTTCACACTGCAGGCTGGCACAGGTTGGCTGCCCTGCTGCCTGGTAGGACTGTCCAGAGGCATCCTGGGGATTTACAGGCAGCCCTGTGTGCACCCTTCCCCACAGCTAGAGGAAACCCATGGCCTCCTCTTCCTCCCTCTTCCTTGGCTCCCGGCCCAGGCTGCTCCAAGGCTGGGCATGCAGTCCCAGCCAGTTGGGTTTCTGGTGTTAGGGCCCTGCCCCTCTGTGCCCAGGGCCTTGGGCTCTCCCTTCTGCCAGGTGTCGTTAATTGCTCTGCCTCGTCATCGTCGTCTGTTGCTCACTCCTGGGTCATGGAAGCTAAACCTCTTGTCTGTTGGATCCGTGTTCCCGGGGCTGTCTCCTGCCCTCCCAGGCCTGGTGGTGGAGGCTCATGGACCAGGGCCTCTCCTTGTCGTATTTCCCATCTGTCCCCATGTTTTCAACCCTGGCCGGGCCATGTCTGTTTCTGCTTGCTTGGGTGAAGGGGCCTTCTGTCTGTCTAGCCATCTGTCTTGTGTCATGGAAAGGTTTGGGTGCCATTTCTAGAGGGCATGAGGGATAAGGGGGGCAGAAAAGATGTTTGTGATGGTGAGCTGGAGCTGTGGAGATCAGGGTGCGGAATGAGGGGCTTGGATTGTAACAGATGTCCCTCTCCATGCTACCGAGTGACATGGAATTGCTCTGGAGAGAGCCCTCTTGTGCCTGTCCCTTGCATCCCTGAAGATGGTGATTTGGGGCTTGGGTGGGGACTGGGGCAGGTAAGTAATGTGAGAACATCATTTGTGGGACCCCCTGCCCTAGCAGCCTCCCCCAAGAAGGAGGACGCATCTCGTAAAGGTGCATCCCAGACAGCCTCCAGTCACTCACTTGGAGGGGTGTGTCTCTGCTGCTGCTGCCTGTCTGGAAGCTGCCTCTTGAAAGGCACCACACGTTTGGATTTACACATTCACTCACTCTTCCAGAACACACTCACGACAGTCACTTCGCCAGGGACACTGGGTTGCCACTCGTGACCTTTGTCCAGAGTGCAAAGAGGCAGGCATGGAGCGGGGAAGAGTCCGGGCTAGGTAGGCTTACCCTCCTCTGCAGTTCCTCATGAGTTCTCTCTCTAAGGGCCTTCAAGGAGAGCGAGGCCTCACGGGCCTGACAGGCGACAAGGGGGAGCCGGTAAGAAGGGGCCCCAGGAGCCCAGTGGAGCTGGCTAAGGGGTGGCCACTGAGTGGGAGGCAGATGCTTTTGTTTGAACTCCTCAGCCACTCAGCCCTGACCCAGAAGGGCTGGGGGCTTCACAAGAAAGGACTTCACATCCCTCGGAGCTGGGTGTCCATGGGAACACGTCCAGCTCCGGCTCCTATCTGCCATTTTTTTGGGGGGTCCTCTCCTTCCCTCGTCCTCCAGCACTGTGCGCCCTCCTGCATGCCTGGCCCTCTCCACTCATGCTGGGCCTCCTTTCTCACTCTGCTCCCAGGGTTCTGGTGAGCCTGGGGCTTGTCACCTAGCCAAGAGAACCTGGGCTTGGGAAATGGCCCAGAATAGTAACTGTACCTGGAGGGGGGCGGAGGGTGGAGGGGGACATGGGCACCTGCTGGCTAGCCGAGCCAGGTGTTCAGGCTGGGGTCACTCTCACACAGGGAAGGGGTAACAGAAATGTTGAGGGCCAGTCCATCATCATGCCTGCCTTTCTTTGCAGGGTCCTCCAGGACAACCTGGCTACCCCGGTGCCATGGGACCCCCAGGACTACCTGTGAGTAAGAGGACTGTGTCTCTGGGGGTGCTGGAGGTACAGTCTGGTGGTGTGAACAGGGCCAGGCAGGGTGTCCCTCAACCACGTCCCCCCTTCCCCAACGTTCGGTCTCTGCCATGCCATCCCTGTAGACCCCCCCACACACACACTCTGCTTTGGCTCCCTTGGTAATATGGCTTGCCCCCACCATTGCAATGGAGGGAAGGGATAGTCTCTCAGAAGCCCCTATGAGTCCCAGACTCAGAAAGAACTGAGATTTGCTGCCCAAAGGGTTTCGATAGAGTGAGGGAGACATCTGAGAGTTGCTACTCCTTACAAAGGCATCCTCAGGCCTTTCCAGTGTGGGTCGCCCTAGGGTGGGTGGCCACACTGGCTATCGTCTCCCCCTCTAGTCCCCTGCTTTGGTGTCCTCAGCCTTCAAGTGCCCTTCTGGGCACCAGCTGCAGCCCAGCCTCCTGCATTAGCCCCCACCACAGGCGGCCCACAGAGCTAATTCTGCTGTCCTTTGTCAGGGCATCAAGGGAGAGCGAGGATACACCGGCCCTGCAGGGGAGAAGGGCGAGTCGGTAAGTTGTGGCGTGGCTATGGATGTGAGGGTCGCCCCCCAGCCACCTTCATCAGCAGGGCTGGAGACTTTCCTGTGAGGAGGAGCCTGTGACCCCTGCTGCCCCCGCCCCAGAGTCGCTCCAGCTGCGTCTCTGCACCAGCTGGGGGCTGCGGAGGCGGCTGAGGCTGTGAGGAGATCCCAGCAGGCTTCTTGCAGAGAAGGCAACTGAGGAGAGGAAGGGCCCAGTCAGCTGGCAGAATTCCCCAGTCCTGTCAGATCAGGGCCAGGAGCCTTTTTTTCTATCGAGGCCACCTTCCTGGGGGTCGTACACTGAAGGAGGGAGCTGGGACTGCTAGCACATGAGGTCACGGGCTCCCGAGTGACGTGACTCACCCAGTGTCCTGCAGCCAGCTAGGGAGTTGGTGGAGGCGCCTGGGCTGGAGCCCAAGTCTTTCTGGTGAGGAACCTCAACCCTCATGTCTGGGACCCGCCAAGCTCAAGCCGGAGCCTTACCACTCCCCCTCACAAATGTCAGCGAGGCCTCATGGGACTCAGCCAACACTGCCACACTTTTAATCCGCAACGAGATTGTCTCCTAGGCATGCTGCGTGCTGCGAGTCCTTCTGAGGCACCGAGCAAAGCAGGCCCTGGGTGCCTTGCCCTGCAGTGGGAAACAGCCAGAACATGAATAAATAGATATGATGAGAGCGGAGACCCCTGGGCAGGCAGAGTGGGGGTGGGGAGGGTCGGGAGTAGTATGAGGACCCTGTGTAGAAGGGAGAGAGGGGGTTCTCAGGGAGGACTCTGAGAGCTGAGCTGTGAATGGGGGTGGAAGGAGCTCTCTGGGTCACGGGAGGGTCCTGGCACGAGCAGCTCGGGGCCACGCATCGGTTCCGGAAGGGCTAAGGAAACAACACGGGAGGGATGAGCAATGGTCGGCATTCCAGATAGAGGGAACAGCGATGTCCAGGCCTGGGGATGTGAACCCACAGAGCGTGCTCAGGGAAGAGCAGTCTGGACTGAGCAAGACACAGCCGAGGGAAGAGGAGAGAGAAGAGAAGCAGGGAAGGGTGCCTGCTGACAGGTTACAGGATGCCTGTAAATCCAGCAGGAGTGGGAAGCACATGCCTCATTTATTAGACAGAGGGGAGCCATGGAAGGCTTTTGAGCAAGAGTCGGAGCTGTGCCTAAGAGAGATCAGCTGCTTTTTGTTGGCCGGGCTGGAGTGGACCAGGAGGTAGCAGGGATTAATTAGCAGGCTGGTTCCAGGGAACCGAGGGGCCCAGGCGGAGAATCCTATCAGCCCACCGCGGACCCTGCCCATCCCCAGGCCTCGTGTTTCTGAGTGATTGATTCTGTTCCTTTGAGTCCTCAGGGCCCACCAGGATCTGAAGGCCTTCCAGGTCCCCAAGGCCCAGCGGTGAGTGAGTGAGCAGGCCAAGGAGATGGGGGTGGGGAGAGGGAGGGGAAGGGCGCCTCCTGGCCCCTCCCTGTGGCCTGAGGACTGGAAGATTGGGTTTCAGTTACAGTCTTCTCTGTGGTGACAGGGTCCCCGAGGAGAGCGAGGCCCCCAAGGGAACTCTGGTGAGAAGGGTGATCAGGTGAGTGATGCCTGGGGGCAGGGCTGAAGGCGCTGATCACTAGGTCCAGTTTTTCTACCCCCTCTACCACCCTCCCACCTTCCACCTACTGGCCATCTCTGGAACATGAGGACAGAGCCTGGAGACTTGAGGCAGCCCTTCTTGTTCTTCTGTTCACCTGAGTGGCCAGGCAAAGGGGTGACCTCCTCACTTCTTCCCCTAGGGATTTCAAGGCCAGCCAGGCTTTCCAGGCCCACCGGTGAGTAAAGACAAAAGTTCCCTGTAATGTGGTCCCATTGGGAAGAGCAGGCCTGGATGGTTTCCCTGGATGAAAATGAACCTGGGGAGGGGGTCGAGAGATGGGAGCGGGGGGGGGGGGTGCGTGTTGATGGCCACCGCAGATTCTGGGAGCCAGGCCCGAAGAGCGGGCCTTGTGGGTGACCACAGAGGGCCAGACAGAGAGATGAAACACACATAGAAGGGAGATGGAGGCCTATTTTTATTTCTGCCTGCTTCTTTGTTGCTACAGGGTCCCCCAGGATTCCCAGGCAAAGCTGGAGCCCCTGGCCCACCTGGCCCCCAAGCAGAGAAGGTGAGTCGAAACCTACATCTGCCAGAAGCCCAGATCTGAGCCAGGAAGTTCTCATGACCTTTCAGGCCTTCAGAACATTCACAGACAACTCCATTGCTCTAAGGCTGGGCTCAGCAACCAATGGCTCTGTGGGTGGCCCCGCACCTTGCCCTCCCCTTGCCCTCCGGCAGCCTCTGCGTGTCCTGGGCTCCCATTTGCCAGGAGAGTTGGTGAAAGCAGTGTGGAGCAGGAGGCACGGGGCGGTAGAGGTGGACAACTAGACTGTGACAGGCCAGCTGCGGCCAGTTCATTTCTCAAGAGAAAGCAGAGAGGGCAAGGAGCCAAGGGAAAAGAAGGGATCCCCTGAATGAGGGCATACCTGGAGGAGGAGGGCGCCTCTCTCCTTTGGCTGTCTCCAGGGATAGGGACAGCAGCCTTGGAGCGCCACACTGGTTGACTCCGGGACTGCCTTGATAGATTGGACACACAGCCCTGCTGTGGTTTGGAGAGGACACCCCTGGCTCTGCAGAAGCCAGGGTTCCCTTGTGTACTGGGTGGGAGCTGTCAGAGACTCCAAGCTTGATTTCTAAGCTTTGGATGGAGGAGGGGATCCACAGGGAGCCGTGATGTTCTGTAGTCTCCGGGAGCCTCTTTCCTCTGAAGCCGCACATTAGCCTCTCACTGTGAGAAAAGCAAGTAAGGAAAAACCAGTTGGGCCCCCCCCCCAAAAGCAGGGAACCCTCAGAGCTGAGATGAACACCCACTGTGAGAGAGGACAAGTCCACTGTCCCAAGCCAGTACCCATCAGACATAGGATCTATGGTGGATCTATGATGGCTGACAGCTCCCACTTATCCCTTCCCTATGGAGTCCTCCTCAGGCTGATCATTGCAGAGAACCCCAAACTGCAGGCTGCTGCTCCATCACAATGCTCAGTGGGGCTGACATTGGCTAGAACTGTGCTGACCCCTCCTGGTGGATGGTGGTATTGCAACACCCCCTGGCTTTCCCGGCCTGTAGCTGTCTCCTCTCTTTCTGCAGCCCCTCCCCTTCCCCCCCAGACACTGATCCAGGACACTGCCTCTCCCCTGCCCAGGGGAAGTAGCAACCTTTTCTTAAGCTTCTTACCTCCCAATCCACAGTCTGTTCTCACCACTGCCCTGCTTTGGGCCTTCAGTGGCTGCCCAGGGACTATGGCTGTGTTTGTAGGCCATTTTACAATCCCTGAGCCTCTTATTAGACAGCAGTTCATGTAAAATCTCATATAATACAGACACAAGGGAAGGTGCTCTGTTTGAGACCTGGAAGAAGGTTCTGGAGTCCTGTCCTCTGGACCAGAAACCTACTTCATGCTCCCAGCTTCTAGGCTCCCCCAACAACCTCCCGGGACTCTGGGATGTGACTTAAAAGGCACTGGTCTGCTTGACAAAGAGCAGCATGTTATTCGGGGACCCTCCCGGTCAGGTGGCCACCTCTCCAGCCTCCTCTCCCAATCCATCTACCATAAGGGTCCCGACACCCAGGTCAGGCGGTCACGTGACCACGTCCACATCTTTGTGTCCATGGTTCCCTCTAGCCTCCTCCTGCCTCATCCCAGGCATTCTTCAGAGGTCACCATCTGGTGACACTTCTGTGACATCTTCCCTGAGCCCTGGTCTCCATGAACCTCTCCCCCTGCCCGTGAGCTCTGCAGCCCTATCCTTGCAAAGCAGATGGAGTGTTTGCAAAGCATTGACCCCAGCGGGCCTGCAGCACATGAGGGATCATGATCCCCTGGAGTACAGGAGTCTCTCCACCCTTTTCACCTCGAGGTTCAAAGCCCACATACATGGCATGTCATTAGAGTGACATAAATTAAACACATCCACCCACCCACATGCTGGCTTCCGAGAAGAGGCCAGTGCGAGAGAGTTCTACCTTTCTCCATAAGGCAGTGAGGAAAAGGGGGCCCTCAGCAGATGAGGGCATGTGCTCCCAGGGAGACAGCAAGTGGAATCCGTGAGGTCCAGACAAAACTAGGCCTGGAAGCCGAATACCTTGACTCCTGAGGGTCCCTAGTCTCCTGAGCCCTGATTTCATTGGGTGTTCTGGTTTCAGGGCAGTGAAGGGATTCGAGGTCCATCAGGCTTACCTGGTTCCCCTGGGCCACCAGGCCCTCCCGGGATTCAGGTGAGTGTGTGCCCTCAGGGCCTAGCAGGTCTGAGGGATGGAGTACCTGTGTGAGAAGTATATGCATGTATGGGTAAGGATGTGAGTTGGGTAAGAGGTGGAGAGAGCCAATGTGGGGCTGGGTCAGACTTCCAGAGATAGCATTCCGAAATGCCTTTTTCCTGTCTGCAGGGCCCTGCTGGGCTGGATGGACTGGATGGGAAGGATGGCAAGCCTGGCCTGAGAGTAAGATGGGGCTGTGTTTGTGTGTGTGTGGGAGGGGGTGGGTGGGCAGGAGCCCTCTCCTTCTCCTGATGACGTGAGCTGAAGAGTCAGCCTTTTATCCCTTCCTGGGCTGCTCCTCCTCCCAGCTGGCATCAGGCTCCCTGGGTCTCTCACTCCTTCTAATAGACTTAGCCAAGTTAGGCGAATTGGTCTTGGCAAAGACAGGATGGTGACAGAGATGCCATTTATATCCCAAAACTTGGGCAACTAGAGAAAGTAGGCTAGGTTCTGGGAAGAATCAGGCTGTAGCCATGACAGGCCTGAGCAGGCCCTGGTTTCTTGGTTGAGTTTTTTTCTGGGAAGTCTGAGAGATGTGGGAACATCATGGTATATGGAGAATATCAAGGTTAACCCCCATACTTAACCAAAAGAAAGAAAATGAAGGCCCACAGAGGGTCTGGGACCCATTCACAGTCCCCAGCCAGTCAGAGGCTGAGGCAGGCCGAGTTCCCTCTGCCCCACATGATGTCCCTACCTAGGATGAGAGACACAGAGAAGCAGAGGCAGTGGGGAAGGAGTTGGGTCGGAGCTGGACCAGACTTTCTCAACGTTCCTTCTCTTTCTCTAGGGGGACCCAGGCCCCATTGGCCCTCCTGGACTCATGGGACCCCCGGTAAGTTGAGCTGCAGGAAGGAGCTGGGAGCTCTGGGCCTTCTCTCAGCTCTCCCCCATCTCCAAGGCCTCACTCTATGACAGCAACAGACTCCATTGCTTTGGCCTGAGCAGGAAGGTGTGGGGAGCATCTCAGATGGAGGTGAGAGGAACATCTCCCTGCGTTTCCTTCCAGGGTTTCAAGGGGAAAACAGGGCATCCTGGCCTCCCTGGGCCCAAGGTAAGGGGGACTTCTGGAGAGCGGGCTTCCCTATTCTCCTCAGACATAGCAACCCAGCCTGGGTTTAGGGTGCCACCTGGCCTCTGGGTGAGATGTTACTCCAGCACCCTAGCTTCCTGAGGCCATTAGGGCCTACCAAACTAGGTCAGGACTCTGCCACCTACCAGCCAACTGGTGCCAGAGACCCTCTGATCAAAGCCATGACAAGGTGGCAGAGTCCCCTTGATCCAGGCTCAGTATGGGGGTGGAGACACTAAGATACACTGTCCCCTCTCTCTTTTAGGGAGATTGTGGAAAACCAGGTCCCCCTGGCAGCAGTGGCCGGCCAGGTGCAGAGGTAAGGACTGGGGTTCTGGGCATACCGCTGTCACGCAGCCTTGGCCTCCACTAAGTCCCACATGGTAGGTAACCTCTTCCTTCCTCTCAGTGGCAAAGTGGCTGCCTTCTCTCCTTGGCCTTCTGATGGGAAATTTTACTCCACACTACACATCTTGATCCTTCTTCATCTTGAGAGTTATAACTGGTCCCCTCCCTAGAAAGACAATTGGACAACCCAAAAGGCCCTGGAAGGCTGGGGTCTAAAGCTCAGAGCTCTGTCCATCCCTCTGGCCATTGCTCCATGCCAGTACCCACAGCTCTGGTCAGCCCTCTCCTCCCAAGCAGCCATACATATACAGGTCGGCTGGTTTCTGTGTCACCTCTTTCTTTCTGTGACTCCTGCAGGGTGAGCCTGGTGCCATGGGACCCCAGGGACGACCCGGACCCCCAGGTCATCTTGTGAGTTAAACTCCTTTTGTCTCTGCTTCTATGAATGCACTGGGGGATGAGTAAGCTGGTAGTACCCCAAGAGCTGTCCTAACCAGGCAGAGATATGAGGGACTTTAAACTCATCCGATTCAGTGGTTTTTGCTTTTCACCATTGTTGGGGTTCTCTGTGCACATTCACATCTGCTTATCAGACACAAGAATCAGTAAGTAATTATTGACCATCTGCTCTAAATCAGAGCCACAGCACAGAGCCAGCTAGACAAGGGCTCTTATCCCACAGGACTTCCCCACAGGCACAGGAAACAAGTGAATGAAAGGTTCAGGTGATGAGGTGATGTTACAGGGAAGAACTGGGAGGGGTGGCTTTAGGGCAGCAGTTCTCAACCTGTGGGTTGAGATATCAGATATCCTGTGTATCAGACTCATTACAGTTCATAACAGCAGCAAAATTATAGTTATAAAGTAGCAGTGAAATAATTGTATGGTTGATATATAGCAGGCTTTTTCTTTGGGCTGCACACACACACACACACACACACACACACACACACACACACAAAACCCACAGAGACTTACCATTAATTATGAAAGCTTGGCCTATAGCTTAGGCTTGTCCCACTAGCTCTTATAACTTTAATCCATTTCTATTCATGTATGTGTTGCCACATAAGTTACCTCTCTTCTTGCATGTCTTGTTCCCTCTGCATTGGACTGGTGACTCCTTTCTTCTTCCCAGAAGTCCCACCTGACCTTTTCCTGCCTAGCTAATGGCTATCCAGCTTTTTATTAAACCAGTCACAGTGACACACCTTCACACAGTGTAAAGGAATATTCCACAGTATTTCCCCCTTTTGGTTTAAATAAAAAGGAAAAGTTTTGCTGGGCGGTGGTGGCACACGCCTTTAATCCCAGCACTTGGGAGGTAGAGGCAGGCGGATCTCTGTGAGTTCAAGGCTAGCCTGGACTACCAAGTGAGTCCCAGGAAAGGCGTAAAACTACACAGAAAAACCCTGTCTCGAAAACCAAAAAAACCAACAAAAAAAAAAAAAAAAAAAAAGGAAAAGTTTTAACTCTAACATAATAAAACTATAAACAGTGAGAACAACTGTCAGGTAAGAATTATATTCACAGTGTCCAATCCATTTGCATTTTGCAAATTTAAAGAAAATATTCCATTATTAATCCTATTTTGGTGAGTCCAAAGTTTTGTATACAATTTACCTTCTATTATAACTAAAGAAAACTATAACTATCTAGTCTTCAACTCCATCAAAGACCTGAGAAGGTCTCTGAAGTGTTTGGAGACCATCTATCTATTTAAAATATGTCTCTGATTGACCTTGAAAATATATCTAACATGACTATAAGTTTGATTGTTATAGATGACTACTAACATGTATTTCTTTATTATTCTAAATAGTTTTCAAGGACTAGAACTTTACATTACATTTTTAAATGAGCTGCCTAGGTATAATAATACCTTAAACAAGAAATAAAAACATATAATACAGTATAACAAAAATAACCTTAAATTTGTATCAATATACAAAGATCCATACCAATATAAAATATTTGAGACTAGTAGTTGTTCAAAAGTAGACTCAACAATCTACCCTTTTATCCCATCATTTCTACACTATATCTCCCTTTGTCCCTTCAGAAAGAGATCCCTGAATCTTATCTCCTTCGTTTAGCTTTTTTCTTGACCATGACTAATAACAACTTGTAACCAACCCCCTTAAATGATGACAAACATTTATAACCTACCGAATGACTAAAAACTACCCACCCCACCTTTTGGGAATGTGGGTGTCATATTCTCCAGACTGCTTCCTGTTGTCTGGGGTAATAATGTCTTTGGGGGATCCTGAGAAAATTAGGATAATGGTCAAGTCCTCGGAGAGGTAGTTGTAACATTTGTTGTCCAGTCTCTGTGCAATGGGAAAGTGCAAGGCTTATCTGAAGTCCTGGCCAGAATAGTCTGTGAGACTCAACCATCTTAGCCAGCAGCGTTGAAGCTGTTCTGGATGCAAAACTCTGAGAAAAATGCAATACAGGCATTCTGAGAGGCTAGATCACTTGGGCCACCTCTGAAAACACACAAATTTTCATAGGTAACATACATATCTGCATTAACCTAAGTACAGATTGTGCATTGTACACAAGTCAGCCAAAGATGATTTTTTGTTTTATGTTTGAGCAGGTACAATATATGTAACCTGTCATATAGGTTTTGTTGTTGTTGTTGTTTTTTGTTTTTTGTTGTTTTTTTTTTTTTGGAGCTGAGGATCGAACCTGGAGGCAAGTGCTCTACCACTGAGCTAAATCCCCAACCCTAGTTTTTTTTTAAAGGTTTATTTCTTTATGTCTGTAGTCAGGATTTTCAGGGTCTCCCCCAATCAAATCTGATCTCTATCAATCTTGAGTGAATCCACAGCCTTTTGTTTTCTGTGGAATCAAAAGCATAACCTCTTCCCCAATGCAACATATTTTTTTTACTTCCATTTTGAAGTTAAGCCATTTTAAAAATATATAGGTTAGTTTAATTTAGCAGTTTCCACAATCCAGTGTCTTTCAGTAGGTATTGTTTGATCATCAGCAATAAAAAAACTTAAAGTCAACAAGACACCATATTGGATCCAGACTCTCGGTGTATTTTCCATCTTTACATGGCTTATCCTTTTTATATTATCTTATTCTCTCCTTAAAGACTTTATCTTATCATTTATAAACTATTTTTTTCTATGACTGTTTATACCCATTTTCTTTTCTTATTTAAGCCACATACATTTTTAAACACACTATAACCTGTTTAGAGATTTTTTTTTCTTCCCCATCTAGATCCATCTTTACTGAGCATCTTCATCATTCTCTGATCACATGAGACAAATCTTAAACTGCTATGTCAACCGCCATTGGCTCAGCTTGGTGCATGGTGCTGGTGCATGGTGCTGGCAGCTGGCTTCAGTCTAAAGTGGGTAGCTGTGTCTTTGTATGCTGCTAAGAGACTGTGGTCACCAGGAAGCTGCATCTGACTCTGTGTTCCAAACTTCTTTTTAAAGCTTTTTCAGGTCTTATGTGGATATATGTGGCCTCCACATTGGATGCTATATGTAGCAGACTTTTTCTTTGGGCCTGTAGCTTACAAAAAATAACACAGAGACTTATTATTAATTATGAAAGCTTGGAAGATCTTGCTGGGCATTGGTGGCACATGCCTTTAATCCCAGCACTTGGGAGGCAGAGACAGGTGGATCTCTATGAGTTCAAGGCCAGTCTGGTCTACAGAGCTAGTCCAGGACAGACTCCAAAGCTACAGAGAAACCCTGTCTCGAAAAACAACAACAACAACAACAACAACAACAACAACAACAAGAAAATAAACCAATCATAGTGATACATCTTCACACAGTGTAAAGGAATATTCCACAACAGATTCAGTGGTTTTTGCTTTTCACCATTGTTGGGGTTCTCTGTGCACATTCACATCTGCTTATCAGACACAAGAATCAGTAAGTAATTATTGACCATCTGCTCTAAATCAGAGCCACAGCACAGAGCCAGCTAGACAAGGGCTCTTATCCCACAGGACTTCCCCACAGGCACAGGAAACAAGTGAATGAAAGGTCCAGGTGATGAGGTGATGTTACAGGGAAGAACTGGGAGGGGTGGCTTTAGGGCAGCAGTTCTCAACTTGTGGGTTGAGATATCAGATATCCTGTGTATCAGACTCATTACAGTTCATAACAGTAGCAAAATTATAGTCATAAAGTAGCAGTGAAATAATTGTATGGTTGGGGGTCAACCCCAACATGAGGAACTGTATTAAAGGGTCACAGCATTAAGGATGTTGAGAACCACTGCTTTAGGGGAACCCTTGCTGAAGAAGTGACTGAGCTGAGCCCTGAAGGAAGGAGCCAGCTATAAGAAGCCTTGGAGAAGGGACACAGATACACAGAGAACTAAGAACAGCCAGGAGCTTGATGTGTCTGAGGGACCTCAAGACCATCACACTGGGTATGGGGGTAGCTTGAGGACTGCGTGTGGCACCCAAAAAGATGAGCTTCAAAAAAGACACCTCACGGGTGGGTTCAAGAGCCTGGGGCAGGCATCCTCAGGGAAGGGCTGGTAAGTGACAAGTGGGTGGATGGGTGATGGGAAGGGAGAGGGAACAGAGGTCTCAGGAGATCTGACTTTGAGGTGCGGGGCTTGTTCCCTTGGTCTGAAGCAAGAGAGGACTGAGTGGAGGAAAGAGAGGAACCAGGAAGTTCAGCTGGGCAGCTGGGTGGGCAGGTGGTGTTTTTGCTGTTAGGGTGAATTGGAGAGCGCATTTGTTAAGCAATATTGCATTTCCCATCCACTTTTCTCATCAGTGACACAAATGACTGCCAATCGGAGCCTTTGATCAGTGTGACGGCATCACACCTATTGATAGGGCTCCAGAGAAAGCGAAGCCAGTGGAGTGCTAGTATAGCATTGCTGTCTAATTTTCAGGAGGCATTTGGGAACATTAAAACTAGTTCATGACAGAAAAAAAGGAACTCTCAGGTCCCCATTTTTATATATCTCAAGGAGTTCAGAGGCTCTGTTCTGGAGACTTTGGTCTCCCCCAATTCCCTACACATTAATTATCAAGAGTCGTACACTGATCGATGGTCCTGGTAGAGATTGGGGGGGGGGGGCTATGGATGAAGACCTACTGGGTTCCTCCTGACACTGCTCTGTCCAGCTCTAGTCCCCTGCTATGTGCTGGCCCTAGTTATGAGCATTCCCCCCTTAGGAGTCTTACATGAGCAGTATAGGTGCCATGGCACCAGAATGTTCTGGGAAGGGGTGTGGAGGAATGTGCTCCGGGAAGGAGCTGAATACTCTTGGGTTCAGAGAAGGTATCGCTCTGATGAGGGAGGTGACCTCTGGACTGTGGGCATTTCAGATACAGCCCCAGCAGTGTTAGGAGGGGACATCCCCAGGGGTTAGAGTATCATTGCTCCCCAGAATGTGGGGTTACAGAGCTTTCCCATGTGGATATTGGGTCAGCCTTTATGTTCTGTCCCCAAAGATCGCCCCTTTCTAGGATATGGCAAAGGACTTTGGAGATAGCTGGAGTTCCTTCTGTGGCTGTGGAGGGTGGAGGACATGGTCTCTGGTCCATATGGTCCCTGCCCTTTACCTCTGCTGTGTAGACCCTGGCTGCTGACTTTTCCCCCTCCACAGAACAATCAGATGCTGGGCTACCTTTAGGAAGCACAGGGGCGCGGGAGATACCCAGGCTCATTCTCTCCTGCCTTTGGCCTCTGCACCTCGCAAGCCTAGGTGCACCAATCAGTGAGCACTGGGCACAAGGGTCCTTATAGTCAGCCCCTCCCACCTCTGCTCCGGAACCAGAGCTCCTGGTAGAAGTTCAAGTGTAAGATCAGAAAGGAAGGATGGATTCCAGGAAGAGAAGAGAGCTAACACAGTATAGGAATGTTCCTGCTGCCGCCCACACCCCCACCTCCAGCCTGGGCTTTTTGTTAAAGCTCTTACCCTGCCTTCACTCCCCTCTCCTTAGGGGCCACAGGGGCCTCCGGGACAGCCAGGTCCACCTGGGATCTCCACGATGGTGAGTGACTTTCTTCTATGCCTACCCTCAAGGACTATTGCCTCTTCCGCTGTGGGCTCCTTCCAGACAAAGCCAAAGGGGTAAAGAACGTTTTTGCCCCCCTCCTTCTCAGCATCAGCCTCTCACTTGTCCTAAAGATCTCCCTTCTGGGATGAGGCAAGGGTGGCTCAAGGTCATCCTCGGGCCACACCATTGGTTCAGGCATGCCATCTGCCCCTGTGGGGCCTGGCCCCTGGAACATGGTGTTGGGGAGGGGTCTGCTTCTGGCTTTGTAGACTCTGCTTCTCCTTTTCTCCACTGACCTTCATCCTATTTTTAGGGCCTGAAAGGAGACCGAGGAGCCCCTGGAGAAAGGGGCTTGGCGGGCCTCCCAGGCCAGCCTGGCACACCCGGACACCCTGGCCCTCCGGTAAGACTCCACATCTTATAGCCCAGCTCAGGGGAGAGGATTTGGCTTTGCACAGCCCACCTAGGGTCTCTAGGGACAGAGAGGGTATTAGCATGGCAGGGTGGCAGCATGGGACCTGTGTCTAGGGATTGTATTGTATTCAGAAAGACAAGCCCTGCAAGCCAGCACTGAGCCAGCTACACGTAAGGGCACTGCCTCTGAGGATCCAACCTGATGCAGATCCCTTGACGAGGTGCCAGAAAGAGAAGGCTTGGTCCATGTGTTGCCCCTGCCCCTGCCTCTCTCCCTGCCCCTGTGGAGCTTGTCAGCAACCACAAAAAAGTCTTTGAAAATGTCAGGAACCAGAAATACTGTGCTATTACTGTAACTTTCTGAGCTCCTCAGAAGCCAGACTTGATCTCAGCCCATTTAGCATTCAGAGTGATGCTATATTGGTCACTGACTGTGCTGGAGTTAGCCTTCCCTTAGGTTGGTGTGTGTTTTGTCTTAATATGTCTGCAACACTATTTGGAGGTCCAGTTGTCCCTGAGCTTTCAGGAAAGGGAAGGAGGGTTCAGTATGGCTGAGTAGATTGCTCTGAGTCCCACAGCTAATAAATGGAAGAGCTGAGACTTGATCTCCAGCCTGCTCTATTGCCCATTTGCACCTCTTACCCGACCTGCGAAGCTTCCCCTCTATAGAGGTCTAGACGGGCAAACCACATAAGTGGAGCTGATTGCTAGTCTCAGGGGTGTAAAGTTTTTGGGAAGCCAAGGAAGGGGACTCAGGTCTCTCTGACGGGGGCTTTCCCACCAATCCGACTTTCCTCCAGGACACAGCAGCAAACTAGGGCTGGTAGTTCCGGATGAGAGGGACGACTCCAGTTATGGAAGCATGGTCACGGGACCTATTTCCCAGAGGACCAGGGGTCAGCACTCCTGCTCACTGGGGACTCTGCCTACTGTCCCTGGGCATATCTCCCTCCCTCCCTGCAGACTCAGGAACTGCCAGGGCTCTGGGGGCATCTACCCCTTGTCCTTCAGTCGCAGATGTCTCTTCTCCAGCTGCCCACCAGGAAGGTGTAGGCAGCTCAGGGGCTCAGGGGCGGGACAGCTCCTGCTGTGTGTCATGAGGAAGGAAGGAAGGTCAGCTTGTCCTGGCCAGTCTCACTGAGGCCAGAGGCTCACAGTTCATGTGGCCCTTCAGGAAGCATTTAGTGCACACTCAGAGCCAGGGAATGCATACAGTTCTCGAGCAAAAAGACATTTCTGCTGTAGCTCAGGCAGGCTGGAGGGGAGGAGGGAGGAGGAGAGGGAGCCTCAGGATCAGGACCCATTGGTGGGATAGAGGAGACAAGATGTGAGGCCCATGAGGCGGAGTCGGATGACAGCTCATATGTTTCCAATGCTCTCTGTTCCCCAGGGTGAACCTGGTTCAGACGGTGTGGCTGGCAAAGAGGTATGGTTGTGCTCTTTTCCCTTCCCTTTAGGGACATTTCTTCTTGGTCCTCATCTTGTTCTATCCCTCATTCACTCAGTAAGCATACCACATGGGCACAGACTGTCTCCTACAGCAACTATACCCATAGTTTCCACATCCAGAAAATCAATCTGAGATTGATTGAAAATATTTAGGGGAAAATTGCATGCATACTGAACATATACAGACTCTTTTTTATTTTTATTATTTATTTATATATTTATTTATTTATTTGTTTGTTTGTTTATACTATGTACCCAGGCAGGCCTGGAACTTTATGGCTCACATTTATGATCCCCCTGGCTCAGCCTCCCTAGTGCATAGGTGTGCACCAGCACTCCTACCTCACTTTTTCCATTATCGTGATTCCCTAAACAAACAGTATGACAACTCTGCATCATTTACACTGTGGTCACTGTTGTTAAGTAATTCAAAGGTGATGTGGAGCACGCAGGTTATATAGAACACACATAGGTTAGAGCCAACTCTCGTACCATTTTACAAATGGGACTTGAGACAGACTTGGGGATCCATGAGGATCCTGGAGCCAGCCCCCTGCAGATACCCACCGCCAATTACATGCAAGAAGCTGGTAACTCTTGTTGTTCAAGTGGAATTAGAGGATCCTGTTTCTGATCAGAAAGAGATAGTAAGGGTAACAAACGGCAAACGAAGGCTCCCTGGGCCCCAGGTCCTGCCAAGCCCTCTGCTATTTCAGACTGTGACTTCTTGTCATATCAGTTCATCTGTGACGAGGGACCAGGCCAATGCTATCAGACAAGGCCATGCCCCAGGGGACATCATCTTTCCTCCCAGTCGGCAGCTCCTCTGGTTGTCAGGGAAGCTGTCGTCCCTTCTCTCACACAGCCCAGCTGGGCACAACCAGAGTCCTAGGGAGGAAAAGGGAGGTCTTCCCACTGCCCCTTCCCCACCCCACCTCAGGGAGCCTCAGTGATGCTGCCCAGACTTGACCCTGACTTCTGCTTTCTTACAGGGACCTCCTGGAAAGCAGGGGCTCTATGGACCTCCAGGCCCAAAGGTGAGCAGCCACCGGCTGGGTTTAAAAAACATGGTACTCGGGAGCTCCAAGCTGCAACTCTAGCCCCAGAGGAGGCCAGGGTGGCCAATAGGCAGGAAAGGGAGATGTGACCTCACCTGGGACTGTCCCATCTATGGCTTGAGAATGGAAATCTTTTTAATCCCCTAATTATTGCCCGCCCTGGCTCACTCCAGGGCCTCTGGGTTGGTCTGGGGGTAACAGGAGTGCCTGAATGGACACACCCTGTTCCAGTCTCACTGACACTGGACTCTGGTAAGTTGTGAAGAAGACTGGATACAGTGCTGTGGGACTCCAGGAAGCACTTCTAGCTCTAACTGAAAGTGAGGGAGAAAGGCTGCATGAAGGCCAGGAACATTCCAGCAGAGGAGAGGGGAGAGGTAATCATTGGGGTGCTGAGGCCGGGGAGGAGGCATTCCAGACAGCAGACTCAAGCAACATGGTAGAACCAGAGAGTGGCAGACAGCTGGAGCTGGCAAGGAGACAAGGCTGGGAAAGGTGTGAGGAGGATGTTATGGTCTTGCCTGGGCAAGGAAGGGGATCTCCCTATGCAGAGTACGTGGGAGCCATGAGCATTTCCCAGCAGAGAGTGACACAAGCATTGTCTCCCAGAAGCTCTGCTCTGGGAGGTGCTGAGGCAGTGGGACCACTATCATCATGTCCACAGCCCAGCCGGAGATGCTGGGCACCTGGGGAAGGGGTAGGTTGCTGACACATCGTGACACAGACTTGGAAACAGTTGGTAATGCTGCACTGTGACTTGCTGTCCTTGTAGGGTGACCCAGGACCTGCAGGACAGAAAGGACAAGCAGGGGAGAAGGGAAGATCTGGCATGCCAGGGGGGCCTGGCAAGAGCGGCTCCATGGGACCTGTTGGGCCACCAGGTCCTGCAGGAGAAAGGGGGCACCCTGGATCTCCAGGGCCTGCAGGCAACCCTGGATTGCCTGGTTTGCCAGGCTCTATGGTAAGGGGAGGCCAGCAACCATGGGCACTATCCCATAGTGCAGGTACATGTTCACTTTAGACCCTCCTGCTGACATTCTGTGGGAAAGAGCTTGACTACAGGGTAGCTCCTAGTTCTTCACGGGGAAGCGGGGAGCTACAGGTATCCCTCCCGCCCCAAACTGCATTTCAGTATGAAATGTATTGTACTATTTCATGGTGGGCAGCTCTTTGGATTAAGCCTCTGTGGGAAGCTCCCAGGACCTTTGCCCTCCGCTCTATCCTTTATTTCTGGAAATCAAATCTGTTCACTGGGAAAGTGCCAAGCTTGGACTTAGAACTGAGGCCAGGTTTCTTCCCTTTCCTCAGGGAGACATGGTGAATTATGATGACATCAAGAGGTTCATCAGACAAGAGATCATTAAAATGTTTGATGGTAATTGGCAGCCGGCTGGGTGGTAGTGGGTAATGTTTGCCCTTCCCAGCCATTTCTTCAGCCGGCCCTTTTGCTTAAAGCCTCAGCGTCCTCCCCTTCCCGCCCCCACACATTTACAGACAGCAGGTGACAGGCATATGTTCCCTATCCATCAGACCTTCCTTGTCACCTGCTCTGTTCAGGGATAAATCGGTTCTCTTCTGCCCTCCTGATCCCCCCATGGGAGCAAAGGAGGTTAAGAAAGCCAATTTCAAACAAGTCTGTGTGGAGGGAGCTCTGAGGAGAAGGGTGAGCAGACAGAAGAGGCTGCTGGGGTTGTTTTGAAGCCCCTTTTCCTGCCCGTGTGCTGTGGACTTGGGGGAACGTGGATGCTGGGCATTCTGCTTAGGAAAGAGACCTGTCTGGACCACATTCTGAAGCTGGTGCTGAACCAGGGGTGGGGGTTAGAGGCCCAAATCAGATCTGTGCTTCTGAAAGCTCTGTGGGAAGGCACATAGGGACCACAGCACAAGACCTCCCTCAGGAGAGCAGCCCATCTCCCCGTGGCGGCATGTCTGCAGTATCGGTAGCCACTCTGAGTGCCTGGTCTTTGCTTGCAGAGAGGATGGCTTACTACACCTCCAGGATGCAGTTCCCCATGGAGGTGGCGGCAGCCCCAGGCCGGCCAGGGCCTCCTGGGAAAGATGGTGCACCAGGCCGGCCAGGTGCTCCAGGGTCACCTGGGCTCCCTGGTCAGATAGGCCGGGAAGGACGCCAGGGTTTGCCAGGAATGAGAGGTAGCTCTACCTTCGGGTCTCTGGGGTGTCGGGCACTGCAGCTCTGTGTGGGCTGTTGTGAATATGGTGTGTGTGTGTGTGTGTGTGTGTGTGTGTGTGTGTGTGTGTGTGTATGTATAGCAATTCACATAGCTGTCATCTTTCTGTTTAGGGATAGGACTTAACTTCGTTTCTCTTGTCTCAGGGTTACCTGGCACCAAAGGTGAAAAGGGAGACATTGGTGTTGGCATTGCAGGGGAAAATGGTCTTCCTGGCCCCCCAGGTAGGAGAACCCAGCCTTTGAGACCATGAATCCAGAACAGCAGAGTCCCCCCCGCCTTCCCCCACAACTTCTTTACAACATAATCATTAGAACATCAAATAATGCCAGGCTAATTATCACTTGCAGAAATGCTCCTAGTTCAAGATACTGTGCTAGGAACTGAAGGGGAGGAGTGGGGAGAGGCAGAGTGTCTGCCTGTCCTAAGCTAGGCTTGCATGATACGGAGTGTGTGTTGGGGGATTGCATGCAGTAGGGACCAGAAATCCCAATCGAAGACCTGTTTGGCATTTTACTGGCCCTGTGGTGTTGATGAGGTGGCTTAATCACTTGGACTCATTCTCCAAGATGAATGATTAGAAAGTTTAAGAGTGGTTAAAACCTGATGAGCGAGCTCGGTGGCCCAGCTCCACTACTTACTCCATGGGTATTACCCACGTGGGACTTCTCTGAGCCTGTACCATTTCCCCAGGAAACTGTTTTGTGGGTGCAATGATGTACATATTAAAAGCTCATGGTAGACAGACACTCCCAATAAAACTAGCCAGAGGTGTGGCTCTCCTTGTAAAATCAATGTGAGGAGCAGGCAGGTCTCCCAAAAGTGTGCTTCAACCTGGCAAATCTGAAATGAAGGCGTGTTGCTTGTCACAGCTGTTGTCTCTTGTCATCCGGGTCTCCTGATTTCCCTTCTGTGGCTCTTCCCTCTGTAGGTCCCCAAGGACCTCCAGGTTATGGCAAAATAGGCGCAACAGGCCCCATGGGTCAACAAGGCATTCCAGGCATCCCTGGCCCCCCAGGTCCTATGGGGCAGCCAGGGAAGGCTGGCCACTGCAACCCCTCGGACTGCTTTGGGGCCATGCCAATGGAGCAACAGTACCCACCCATGAAAAATATGAAGGGGCCTTTTGGCTGAAATGGCTACCTGCGTGGAGATGAAGGACTCCATTAAGAATGAGTGGGCAAAGCTTACAGGGGCTCTGACTGGTTGTGAATGTTCATGCTGTTCTTCTGTTTGTTGTTGTTGCTGTTAATATTTTTTTTTTTAACAATAAAGAAACAAAACTATTTGTGACCCCACTTCCATGGGGTTCCCCTGGTGCTGCAGCCACATCTTCTCTGTCATTTGGTCCCAGGGTTATGAAAGGGTGTGTCTCTCGTGGTCTGTACCCAGCCTGTAGGTTTGTGTTGTGCTATGCACAGGCTGTCCACTTACCCTGCTCCCTCTCCAGGCACTGCCAGGGTACACTTTCCTTGTTAGGGAAGAGGTACTGCTCAGTCTCTGGAGTGAACCAACAGCAGGTTTGGAGATCCCCCCGAGACCTGCTCAGAAAGGCTGCTCCCTATTTTCTTTCTGAATGAACCTGGTATTTGGCACCCCATTCTCCTTTGTGTAACCTAAAGCTGAGCCAGCTTGTACCTGGGGAGCTGTCCCCCAGTGCTGAGGTGTGCTTATCCACCTGGACACCCCTCCATGCATGCAGACACTTCTCAATGCTCCAGTAATTTCATGACTAGAAAACCTGCACAGACTGGAGGAAAGATGGCCTCAGCCCCTGCCCAGGCAGCCAGGGGGTGCTTCTCTGGGAAATGAGATGGAACTTCCTGCCTGTGCCCATGCTGGCTCTGTCACCAGCTTCCCAGCTCCAGGCACTTTTTAGACTGCAAAGAGTGCCTTTTGTGATTCAAACATGCGTGATGTACATCTCAGGCTGGCCCTTCAGAAATAGCTGGGGTTAGATCATTGAGAAGGGGTCCCAGGCAAGCCATGATTAGATCTAAGCTTGTGGTCCACCAAGTCCACCAGGGGTTTTCTTTCTGCTGTGCCCTCCCTCCATACGTAAAAAGGGCAGGAAGAAAAGAAGACAATGAACTGAGTATTACAGGAGCGCTCTGTCTCGGGCGTCTTTCTTCTTCCGCTCCTCAGATGGCTGGTCCTGATGGGCCGGCTGCCCTGGGAAGAAGCGACAGGGCACGTCCAGGGGGACTTCCAAAGAAAGCCTATTTTACTGGCCCTGGCTTTCTGGAGGGTTTATTCAAGTTGGATAAACTTCAAAGGGATCACAGAGCAGGCTCAGAAATGTACTCAGAGTCTAGATGTTTATCCAAACTGCCAGAAGCCTTCAAGCTGGCCTTCACATCTCTCCAGAGCTGGCATTTCAGCACAGTTTTGAACATTCCCTTCTCTGGGTGGGCACCAGCCTATGGGTGGCTCTTCAGAACCTTTGCCCTATTTTTTTTTTCTGGCCTGAGACAGAGGTATGCCCATGGCCAGACAAAGCTAACAGGTAGGCTCCTGAGCCCTCCAAGTGCTTCCCATGCTGTTCTTAGATACAGAAGGAGAACTGGTTCTCTCTTCATCTCTCACCAGCAATTCTCAGTTAACTCTGGTTCTAACAGAAAACATTAAAAAGCAAATACATCATCACTGTATTGAAGTACACCCAGGTTTTGGACAGTGGATGAGGACAGATGTTAAAGCGCTCCCATTGGAAGGGCCAGTTTCCACTCTCAGCCCAGCCTTCGAAGCAGACTGGTGATGGCCCTGTGACCAGGAGCCTGTTGGCGCAAGTAGAAAGAAAGAAAGAAGCGAGGACCAGCTGTTGAGCCATGCAGGTTGGCTCTGAAGGCCGGGGGGTAACTGGTATGGGAGACAGCACACGCGTACCCTTTGAGGGTCATGGGGAATTGATCCTTAGAAACAGTGCTTCCTTCGTTTTTTCCTTCCTGAGTCAAATCCATGCCGCTCTTGAGGGATTCTGCGACAGGCTAGGTTTAAGCTTTCCTGATTTGAGTGCTTGTCTCCCTGGAGTTTGAAATTGCTGTATTTTCTTGGACCATGAAGAACCAGATGGGAAGCTGAATTTTATAGTCCCTACTTCTGTGGTCAGCAGAAAAAAAAATCTGTGCATCTTGCTCATCAGCTCAGGAGCCGGGGAAGCTGCTGGGAAAATGAGGAGGGGTACTTTCCACTCTCCTTCCGCAGCATCTCCACTTCTCAGTCTGTTCCAGACTTTCAAGGCAACACAGAGATCATTCAGATTGACAGAGTCTAACTTGAAGAGTCTGTTTCCTCTTCCTAGTTTGTGCCAGGAACTGTACTAGGCTCTGGGGATCCTGAAAAAACCAGACAGATACGGACTCAGCCCCTATGACAATGGAGACAGCAGTTCATTAAGCTGTTATAATGAAGTGGGATGGTGGGACAGGACCAGGTGGCTGGGGAGGGGCATCACTGCGGGACCTCACTGTCTAGACAGAAGTTGATCCCGGCACAGGGAACAGCATGTGCCAAGGTCCAGAGATGATTGAGCACAGCAGGCTGGGGGTGGGGGGGGCACCGGCAATGGTGCTGCAGTGCTGAGCCTGAGAACCGGCACACAGTGGGTAGCCGCTGGTGAGTTTTAAACAAAGGTTTGCCTAACGGGGAGTTTGCGGATTGTAGTGTGGAGAATGGACTGGAGAGCCCTTAATTTGAGAAGCCCAAGGCTATTGCATATTTATTGTGCAAAGAAAAAAATAATCCCGTGTTGGAAGCCTTGGGAGCTGAAATCTTCCCTTTTGTCATAATATTTTCCTTCCACCACACTTCAACACAATCCACTCACATTCTTGCTCCACATGAGGTCTGTTAAGCCCTTACAAGAACAGCTCTTTCCCCCTCCGTACTGTTCCCATGGTGCCAATGTAAGGGGCCAGAAGCCAGACACCTATATGTGTTATCATTTTACAATGGGTTCTATGGCAAGCTCCAGTCCACAAAATCCAAAAGGAATCCAAAGTTCAAACCTGGATCTAGTTGGAATCAAAGAGAATTCCATAATGAGGTGGGTGTTGGTGTTCTTTCCCAGAATGCCACACGGGAGCTTGGCATCCAGCCAGGTGGCATTGAGGAAGAAATGTCTTTCTCTAGGGGAGGAAGGATTTTCCAGTGTGGGCCCTTCCGTTATTAAGCCCTGCTTCACCTCTAGTGGTCAAGCACATGCCTTCCGGGACCACTGGAAAACCGGCTTCCCCAAGAAAGGCAGCAAGCCAAGCTTTCTCTCCCCTCCCGCCAGAGCTGGAACAGGAACAGGAACACCCCACCTGCCACTGTCTGCTTCAGGTGGTTAAGGGTTGGAAATGAGCTGCTTGCTTTTCAGTCTCTTTCATCTGCCTCTCCAAAATAAACACACCTGGGCCCCCGTTGGCTTCGGTTGGTGTCTGGCTGCTTGAGAGAATCCTTGGATGCTCCTTCTGACCCCCAAATAATGCAGACCTCCGGCTGTGAGGCCTCCTCAGCCTTTTACTGGAATAAAAGAATGAAAAGAATTTTCGTGAGGTGGGCGAGATGGCTCAGTGGTTGCTGGCAAATCTGATGATGGTTCCATCCCTGGGACCCACATGGTGGAAGGAGAGAACTGACTCCCTCAAGTTGTCCTAAGACCTCCACACACTAGATTGGGCATGCCGGCACAGACACAGACACAGACACACACACACACACACACACACACACACCCCACATGCAAAAATAAAAGGATTGCCATAGATAGTGAATCCTCAGCACCTAAGGAACTCAGACTAGAGTGTTTATGGAATCAGGGAAGGTGAGTCACATGACCTCACTTCGGAAGGCCAGGTGTCACAATATTCTTTCTGGGTTAATATTCTTGACCTTCAGCCCCATACCTCAGAACTGCTTCCTTTTTGAGATTTACAGTTCAGTCCCACCAACAGTCTTTGGAAGACACTGTCGGATGGACGAGAGGCTGCGTCTGCTAAAAGCATCTTCTTCACTGGGGCCTGCTGGGTGACTAAGAGCCGGATAAAAGCTGGATGTCCACTTTCTTTTTACGCGTCTCCTTTTGCTGCTTCACACTTTGGGTCTGGGGCCCGGATGGCTCAGTAAGGAAACACACCTGCCACCAAGCTTGATGACCTGAGTTTGACCTTCCCAGCCCCACGTGGTGGAAGGAAAGAACTGATTCCAAAAGGGTGTCCTCTGACCTCCACATACGCATGACAGCACTTGTGTGAGTGAGCTCATGCACACTACAAAAATAAATAAAATGTAATAAAACCATTGAGTCAGATCTCTGCTCATCTCTGCACGTAGGCTCGGTAATCATTTAAGGAATGTTCTGCAGAACTGGTGATCTTCCCCATTCAAGATCGAAGACAGCAAGATAAGAGTGACTGAGGTATCTTCAAGATTTGCAGAGATGCCATAATTATTGCTGCTGGTGACAGCAAAGAGTTAGGGGATTGGGAGAGGAGCCACACACTCCAAGAGGCAGCTTAAACCCATCAAATGAGGACATTTCAGCCAGCAATCTTCTGCTTGTAATGCTTCAAAATGAACCAGAAGAGTTCCTTGGAACTTTAAACTGGCCACAAAGCTAAAGGGTAAACCAACGACAGTCATTATTCGGATCAGCCCAAACTAACGGAAGCTAGGGGGTAAACCCACAGCCACAGATGCAGGAGCTGTCACCTGCCAGACACCCATCCTGAGCTTCAGGCAGCACAGAACTGTGAACAGTGGCTTTAACTGATTGCAAAGTTAAAGTAACTGCAATAGAAAGTGGCTGTTTCCCCTCGGTTGGCCAGAAGAGTCAGAACACATGCTTTGAATCTAAAGTTCATCTCATTTTGGGGCACTCACATTTGGACATTTAGACAAGGACTTGAAGTGACCGGTTCTCTCCATAGCTTGTCTGTTCTGTCCTGCCCCACCCTAAGCTTTTTTTTTTTTTTGGTTTTTTTTGAGACAGGGTTTCTCTGTGTAGCTTTGTGCCTTTCCTGGAACTCACTTGGTAGACCAGGCTGGCCTCAAACTCACAGAGATCTGCCTGGCTCTGCCTCCCAAGTGCTGGGATTAAAGGTGCGTGCCACCACTGCCCAGTTTGCTTATTTTTTATTTTGTTCCTATGGATGTTTTGCCTGCATGCCTGTGCACCACGTGGATGCAGTGCTTTCAGAGGCCAGAAGAGGGCACTGGATCCAGTCAAACTGCAGTCATAGACAGTTGGGAGCTACTGTGGATGTTGGGCACTGAGCCCAGCTCCTCTGGAAGAACAGCCAATGCTCTTCACCGCTGAGCCACCTCATGCCTTCCCCTTCATGCAGAGTGCACTGCCCTTCCCTTGTGTTCTGGTTTCATTAGAAGCTCCCTAACCTGGTCTCTGAGTCTTGGTCTGGAAAAGTGCTCTTGGGAAAATGTCCCTACCTTGAGGCTACCCCATACAAGGACTGGGGGTGGCTTTCCAGTTCTCCAGTAGACTGCCAACTGCTAGTTTTTTGGTTTTTGTTTTTAGACAGAGTCTCACTACGCAGTCCAGGATGGCCTCAAACTTGGGATCTTCCTGGAGCAGAGTGTTGCATACCTTCAGCACCTGGAAAGTGGAGGCAGGAAAATCAGGAATTCAAGGTCCGTCTTGATGACATAGAAAGCTCTAAGCCAGCATGGGATACATGAACCCTTAAATGGGGGGAGGGGGAACACCCAAATCATCCTTTTACCTCATTTTCCCAAGTGCTGGAGATGAGGCTATTTATTGTTTGTTTGTTTTTGAGACAGGGTTCCTTTGTGTAGCCTTGGCTGTCCTGGAAATAGCTCTGTAGACCAGGCTGGCCTCCAACTCAGAGTTCCACATGCCTCTGCCTACCAAGTGCTGAGATTAAAGGGGTGCACCACCACTGCCTGGCTGGCAGCGGCCCTTACAATGTCCTGTTCCAGACCACAAGAGCAGCGCCAGGAAATCTCTAATGATTTACCTAAAGCTGGAAGGGGCCAACTACTGATCTGACTCCACCTTGTCCTCCTGACTTATCCGGAGTCATGCTTTCTTCCTGTTACCCTGGATTCCAGGAATTACAGGTCTGATTGATAAACATTGTGTGCCCTGAGCAGCAGCAACTTTGATACTACCCCAGAGGCTCTGAACCCACCCTGAGGTAATGATTACCTAACCCCAGCTGGAGCAAGACCACTTGGCCATGCATCTCTTGCCCCCAGCTTTTGTCTGTTCCTTACATAAACTCAGAGCTCTTGTTAGCATCTCCAAGACAGTTCGGAGGATGCTGGTTCCTGTTCCCGGCCATGATGGCTGGGTGGAATCAACTTCTTTCCTGGGTTTATCACTTTTTTCTGTTTTGTCTTTTGAAGTAAGTGGCCAGGCATGGTTTATTGAGTCCACCACACCCAAGTCAGATTCCTGGACTAAAACTCAACATGACATATTAACAACAGCGCTGAGTTGTTAAAATATTCTGAATTGGGCCTGGATTCCTGGCTTCTCCATTAATTTTTTTCTAGATTTATTTATGTGTATGGCTGTTTTGCTTATATGCAAATGTACCACATGTGTGCATGGTACCCAGAAGACGGCAACTGATTCTCCAGGAACTGAAGTTATGGATGGTTGAGAGCCATCATGTGGGGTGCTGGCAACAAAATCAGGGTCTTCTGCAAGAGCAAATGCTGCTAACTATTGAGCCAACTCAGAGATATCCACCCCCATAAGATCTTGCTATGTAGCCCAAGTTCGCCTTGAACTAGTGATCCTCCAGCTTCAGCCTCCCATATACTGAGAGTACAGGCATGCAAGACCATGTTCCAGCTCACCATTTATCTTTTTTATATTAGGGAAGTCATTTAACTTCTCTAGTCCTCCATTACAAACAGGTAATGACATTTATCTCAAAAGACTGTTCTGGTAATTGAACAATATTGCAGAACTTAGTACAATGTCTCATAGTTAGTAAGCATTCAATGCATGTGGATGATAACAACAACCATTAATTCCTACTGGATGCATGCCAAGATCTGTTCTATATAGTAAGTGCAAACAGAAGGGCTAGAGAGATGGCTCAGCAGTTAAGAGAGTCTGCTGTTTTTCCAGAGGACCCAAATTCAGTTCCCAGCACCCAGCAATACAACTGCCAGGAACTGGCACCCTCTTCTGGCCCCCACAGGCACCTACAGTCACATGCACATACCCACACACAGATACACACAAATACACATAAATTAAATAAATTTTTTACAAGATAACAGGATAGTCCTGCAATATACATGTAAATCCTAAAAGGGGACAAGTTAATATAGCACGTTTTTTGACAAACTTAAGATACCGTGGTATGTCTGATGACTGGGATGTGCTTGGGAGACAAGGTATCTCAGATGTGGTATCAGGGCTGCTACCTATCCACAATGTAGTATTTCAGCTGGATGAGAATGACAACAAAGAAAACCATGGAAAGTTAAGGAAAGAGGACTCTAATAATGAAGGGGGAAATCCACAGATCTGGAGATGGGATGAGCTGTTTGTTCTGGGGTGGTGGCCAGGCCAGCATGGCCAGAGTGAACTGATGAGGGCAGCAATGGCATCAGTGGGGCTGGTGTCACAGGCTGGATCTAGGCCCTGTAGGGCCGTCACATAAGGGTGAGTTTAGATTTTATTTTATTTATTTATTTTGGTTTTTCGAGACAGGGTTTCTCTGTGTAGCTTTGCGCCTTTCCTGGAACTCGCTTTGGAGACCAGGCTGGCCTCAAACTCACAAAGACCCGCCTGGCTCTGCCTCCTGAGTGCTGCTGGGATTAAAGGCATGCGCCACCCCCACCTGGCCGAGTTTAGATTTTATTGTAAGAGTGTCTGGAAACCTCAGAGGAGTTTAGAGAATGGCGATATTGAATTCACTTTTTCTGTTTTGTTTTGTTCTTTGAGACAGGGTTTCTCAGTGTAGCCCTAGCTGTCCTGGAACTCCCTCTGTAGATTATGCTGGCCTTGAACTCAAGAGTTTCTCAGCTTCTGCCTTCTGAGTGCTGGCACTAAAGGTGTGCATCACCACCACCCAGCCCAATTTAATCTTAAGGTGCCTCATCTGGCTTCTCAGTGGAGAAGGGAGTGTTGGAGACAAATAAAAAGACATTGTGGGGAGTTGGGGATGTAGCTCAGTGGTAGAGGCTTGCCTAGCAAGCACAAGGCCCTGGGTTCAGTCCTCAGCTCTGGAAAAAAAAAGTAATGTTAAAAGACATTGTGAGTAAGCCAGACTGCAGAGGGGTCTTGGATCAGTGATAGTTGGAACATGTAAAAAAACAGATGTGATATATTTTTGAACAAAAAAACAAATGGAGGTGGGGGAATGTGTGGAAAAGACACATAAGAACGATCTTAGGTTTTTGGCCTGAGCAATTGTGCAGATTTTCTGAGATGGAATGGATGCGTTTTGTGGAAATGATCCAAGAATTCTTATACAGGGCTAGATTGTGACACAGCAGCCATACTAGGTGCAAAGGGAGACTGGGAGATGTGGCTAATGAGTTGGGGACCATGAGGGACCAGATATGAAAGGGCCATTGGTCCTTATGGATGAGTGCTGTGGCCCTAAGCCTGAGCATGAGCGGCCATAACAAATTCACTTTCAAGTTAACATTGCTTTAACTGACATGTGAGAAAATTGAGACTGAGAAATAAAATAACTTGTTCAAGACCATACAGCTAGAAACTGATTTTTTTTTTTTTTTAAGAAAACAACATCTGCTCAACTAAAGTATGTTGAAGGGGGAAACTGAGCATAGAGAGGGGACACAGCCTGGGTACAGGTCAGATTAAGAGCCCCAGAATGAGAGGATTTGTCTTCCTTTGCAGATACTGATGAGAATATGAACCGCAGGTGGTCCTTCGGTCAGTACTATGATCAGCACTGGAGGTTTAGAAAATGCCTGGCTAGATGGTAAGATGGCCTAGGTGGATAACAGCTCATAACTCTTTTTCATTTTTGTATTTAAAAGTATAGTGTTGCTTCTTCCTGTTCTCATATGGTCTTCATTTATCATGGTCTGTTATTCCTTGTTCTCCCTTTCTGTTCTTGATCCAGCTGGGATCTCCTGCTCCCCTAAGCTCTCTTTCCCTCAAACCTTGCCCATCATTACTCCCACTGTCCAGGTTGTTCATGTAGATCTCATCCATTTCTCTGTCATTGGGTGATCCCTAGGTCTTTCCTAGGGTCCCGTTTTCTAGGTAGCCTCCCTGGAGTTGTGTAGCAGTCTAGTCATCTTTGTTTTACATCTAGTATCCTCCTATGAGTGAGTACATACCATGTTTGTCCTTCTGAGTCTGGGTTACCTCACTCAGGATGATTTTTTTCTAGATCCATCCATTTGCCTGCAAACCTCATGATGTCACTGTTTTTCTCTGCTGAGTAGTACTCCATTGTGTATATGTACCATATTTTCTTTATCCATTCTTCAGTTGACGGGCATCTAGGTTGTTTCCAGGTTCTGGCTATTACAAACAATGCTGATATGAACATAGCTGAGCAAATGCCTGCCTGGAAGGAGGGGACTGAACCTGCCTGTACTGGATCCACCAGGTTGAATTGAATCCCCAGTGGAGTCTTGGCCCTGGAGGAGATGGGAATGGAGGGGAGGGGCTGGGGGGAAGATGGGGGAAAGAGCGGGAGGGGAGGAGGACAGGGGAACCCATGGCTGATGTGTAAAATTAAAACACAAATATAATAAATAAAAAGGGAGAAAAACATTAGAATGCAAGGGGGGAAAAGTATAGTGTTGGCACTGTAGATACTGGAGCTACAATGACAAGCAAACCAGACACAATTCTTTTCCACGTGAGAGTTTTTGTTGAGTTTTGAAACAGGGCCTCATCCACTATGTAGCCTTGGCTGGCCTAAACTCTCCATGTAGATACACTTGCTTCTGCCTGCTGAGTGCTGAGATTAAAAGTATGTGCCTCCATGCCTGGCCACAGGGGAATTTAACCAAATAAACAAGCGTAGAACCCAAACCCCAAGAGACAAGTACATGGTGGTCACTTAGTAGCTGAGATTTGATCTATGAAGGGGACAAGACCTCCTTGCTGAAACCTAGCTATCCATTGACAGTAATCCTAGGCCATATTTTGTTGTGAACTCATTGTGAATTTAGGCATGTAAGTCACTGCCTTTCTGGACCTGTTTCCCCATTAATGAAGAAAGAAGTTCCAAATCATCCTAATTTTTCTTATACTCTGGCAGCTTGACCTTTCTCCACGGTACAAAGACCTGTTTAGCATTCAAGTACTGAACAGTACCTGCATTCTAGGAGGAGGTTAGTTCCCAGTAGCCATGGCAACCACTTGGGCATAAAATTAAAGTGATCCCAGACAGTGACGTAATTAACATGCGTTCCATATGCCAGGTTATAATATGGCCACTGCAGAGACAACCGACCCAGTCTCCCCATTAGAAAAACCTAATGTAACCAGCCCTGAAGGCTGCACACACACACACACACACACACACACACACAAACTCGCCCCTACCGCCACCAACACTTCCGGACACTCAAACCATTCCCTCCGCTCTCGCTGTCCCCTAGGTACCCGCCCTCTACCCCGACTGTCACTTCCGTTTGTGGGCAGTAAGATTGACAGGCTGTCCGCCGTAAGATTGACAGTCTGTCTATCCAATCAGACGTGTCTCGCCTCCCAGCGTGAACGAGGAGAGGCTTAGGGACAGGAAGCCCCGCCTTCCACAGCTGTATGACGTCATAATCGCCATGGCCAGCTATCCCTACGGGCAGGTGAGTTGTAGCGGACCCTGCATCAATGTCTGGGCTCTGTCTAGAGGCCTACGCCCGTTCTTCATCCTCGGCTCTTTCTCTCTACTTTATCCGCGCCCTTTCTATGCAGAGGTTTACCTTAGCAAGGTCTTGGGTGAGCGAGAAACAAAGAAGTCCAGTCTGTCGCGCTCGTCTTACGTCACCGAGGACCACTCGAGAGGTTGTGTCGCGTCCCCTCTGACGTCGCGCACACCAGGCTTTAGGGGCTTTGGACTGCATAGATCCGGGCTGCGCCAGACCAGGGCACATACCTCCCGTCTCCGGTGGGGCGGGGTCCTCCGTGCTGACAAGGCGTTTAGAGCTGTGGATTTCTCGGTATCATTCAGGGCGTGGTATAAAAACAGGTTTCCCGACTCACCCAGCACGTACTGAGACAGAATAATCAGGACAATCAGTGGTAGTAGGTGCCAGAAGTGAGATGCTTACACCATTCACGGTAGTCCAGCGTCATTTCACACGTAGGAAAAGTGAAACCCAAAGTTAGACACGGAGTTTATCTGGTCACCAGGTAGTTAAGCCTCAGGGCCTAGGTCAGAACCTGGATTGTCAGCAAATGCGTCTTCCTCACTTGCTAGCCTGCCTCCAAACTGCCAGGAACATAACAGTGTGATTTTTGTGGCCGGAATTCTTTGGTAAATGACAGAGTGGTGAGGTGATTGAATGCAGTGTTGAGGCAGAAGTAGAGTCATGTCTTGGCCACATTATTATTATTATTATTATTTATTAATTTTTTTTGAGCTGAGGATAGAACCCAGGGCCTTGCACTTGCTAGTCAAGTACTCTACCACTGAGCTAAATCCCCAACCCGACATTAATTTTTGAGTCGTTTTTCTGAGCCTATTTCCTTTTATAAAATAGGTCTAGAGGCTGGAGAGATGGCTCAAAGGTTAAGAGCACCGACTGCTCTTCCAGAGGTCATGAGTTCAATTCCCAGCACCCACATGGTGGCTCACAACCATCTGCAATGAGATCTGGCACCCTCTTCTGTATACATAATAAATAAACAAATCTTTAAAAAAAATAGGTCTAGTAGTAGACTCCACCCCTCACAGTTATTAGGAAGAACAATGTGATTCTTGTAGAGCATGTGCTTACAGTAAAGTGCAATATTACTTTGTAGGATTTTTCAAAGCACAGAGTAATTTGAGAGATTAATCTCATGTAAGAAAAGTGGAAAACAAAATCAAAGGGATATTAGCAAGCCTTGATTGGTCATATTCACAGGCCAAAAGATGTGTAGCCTTGTACAATTAATACAGAATTTGTTACATTTATGTGAGAGAGGAAGAGAAGAGACTAAACATGCACCTCACAGGAATGGCTTTTTCTCCTGTCTTGTAGGTCTTTGAGATCAAATTCCCTGGACCTGACATCGAACACCATTAGCCACTGAGTCATCTTGAGGCCCTTACACAGCCATGGAGCTCCATTATGCTCATATGAGGACCCTGTAGGCATGCAGCAGGGCTGACTGTTTTGATTTATAGCTGAGGAACAAACCCAGAGAGGCCTATAGGTCACACGTAGCAAGTGAGGGTGAGGCCAGGATTAGAGCTTTGAACTCCGTTCATTGCATTCTTAGCAGAAGTGAGTAAAGAGGCTAGTGGGGGCTGAGATTAGAAGTGTAACAGCAGTGTTCCAACTCCATCCCACTTGTTGGGTTTTGTGAGATGTTAATGGGTGCTGTCAGCAGAGGAGGATTCTGTGGGTAAGCGAGTCTGGGAAATACTGTGTTAAATACAGTCTGGTAATGTTCACTAAATCTGCCAGAAAGTCATAAAATAAGTCGTATTTCTTAAAATAACTTAACTATGAAACACCCCCTCCCCCCTTTTTATTTTTATTTATTTATTTATTTTAGTGGCTGGTTTGTATCAGAATTACCTGAGGGCTCACCTAAATAACAGACTTGGGTCCCACCTAAGACTTGCCCTGAGCTCAGGATGACACAGATTGCATCCAAAATCATGAGGGGTGAGAATCTGGAAGCCAAAGGTTGGCACTGAGTAGCTGCCTCAGTGCTCTCCACTGTATTTTTTGAGACAGTTCTCTCATTGACCCGGGAATTCACTGAGCTGGGTTTTCTGGCCAGTGAGCTCCAGGGATCCTCATTGTTCTGCCTCCCCAGGCGTGCTTTGATGCTGGGGATCCATGCAAGTAGGTCTTCATGCTTGCATGGTAAACACTATACTCATGGAGCCATCCTCCAAGCCCCAGTAATCTACATCTTAATAAGCTCTGGCTAGATTTGTATACACTCTAGAAGCAGTGGTGACAGACAGAACTGGGCTAGAATCCCCAACACTGCCCATTTAAGGCTTCTGTGCTCTTGGATAGACCATTTAAAGGCTCTGGGACTTAATTTCCTCCTCTTAGAAAGGGAGAAATAGCACCAGTGCAGAGCATGCAGGGAGGATGGGCTGCAGCACAGCTTGGGGGAGCTGTGCACATCACTGGTGCACAGGACATGGCATGTGGGTGGCAGCACTGGCTGGCACTGCCGCGATGGTTGCTTTGCCATGCTGCCTGGGCTTATGCTCAGGGCAAAAAAAAAAAAAAAAAAAAAAAAAAAAAAGAACACTAGGGGAAATGTCTGGAATAGAAGAAGAAACGGTGCTTTTATCCCCACCTTACGGCTGTCCGCCTCCTCATCCCAGGTGTTCTAAGAAAGGGAAGCTGGTTGTTTGAAGTCATGCAAAGGCTCAGGCAAGGCTTCCTCCCTCCCACCCACTGCAGAGTTCTGGAGGGTTACAGCCAGTGGTGGGAGTCAGGGTTCCTGTAATCTTCCGCTGTCTCTGGCCCAGGGCAGGCAAGCGGTGCCTGGGCTTTGGAGTAGAAGAAGTCAAGCGCCCTTTGGTTCCGTGGGGGAACCTGCTTGAGGATCTCAGTGCTTAAGAGCTTGTTCTCTGAGCCCAGAGAAATTGGTTTTCACATCCCTGCTCTGCTACTTGCTTACAGGAATTTGTTGTAAAGACCCAAAGCTCAGTTTCCCAGTCTTTAGAATGGGATCATAGCAGTCCCTACGCCAGACTTACTGCAAAGATGAATGAGATAATTAGTGTCAAGTGTGGTATGGATGTAGTAAGTACTGCAAGTGGAAGAGGAATGCACATATGTAGATTGTGGTAAGTGGGAGTGGGATATAAGGTATTAGGGTAGTGCAGAGGGGCCAGTCCAGTAGGGTGTAGCAGGAAGAATCACCAGGAGGTGTAAACTTGGAGAAGAAAAAAATTATATTCCAGCTAAGGAAATAACTTCACGAAGACCAGGAGGCAAGTAAGAAAGTCCATCCATGGTTCCTTTTTCTTGTGCCTGGTTTTTGTGTCAGATTTACCTGAGAGCTCACTTAAAGATCAAGAAAGTCCAATATTTGGGGGCAATTTTAAGATTAGCCTGGTTTTAATGGTGAGGGACCAGGAGTCAAGAAAAGAAGATCAGAAATGTAAGCAGGGGCCAGATTCCAGAGGGTCTTGTATGTCATTTTGAGGGGTCCGATTTCCTCCTAAGGGTACAGAGGGAGAGGAGGTGGTGAGGGGTTTGTTGCATGTGTCCTGCAGAACTGTAACTCCGGCCTTGAGAGAAGACATTGAAGCTGGAGAGGTAGAGACAAGGTGGCTAGTTTCAAAGCTGTTAAATACTCCCGGCAAAGGCTGGGGTGACAGGCTGTTGGGGGAAAGAGTTGAGGGAACCTGGTGTTCAATTGAGGTGACAAAGGAAGTCCTCGGGAGGGCACTAAGGCTGTGATCGGATGACTGGGTGGCAGAAGGCACTAGGAGGCGGGAACAAAGAGCTGCATGAGATGGGAGGGAAGGTCAGGAGGCTGCAGGGTATGTATGTGGTCTGCAGCTCAGGGGAGGCAGAGCTGGAAAGAAGGATTTTGGAGTGTCAGCACAGAGGTGGTAATTAAAGTCTTGGGACAGTTCTTGGCTCATTGTTCGACGTTTGCATGTTTCTGCCCTTTAAATATTTTAGAAGGCTCTGTGGGTGATTGTCCAGACCATTCCTTCTGTCCTCCTGTGGCTCTTTAACACCACCACCCCACCCCACCCCCACCGCTTAGGCCCTTGCCTCTTCATCAGGCACTTGAAAGGCAGCTCTGTACAGCTTGTCTTTGCAGTGCGGTCCCCTCCCTCCTCCTCATGAGTCAGTTGGACCCTCTTTGATACCTCCGAGCTTCCCTTGGGCTTGGTGGTAGAAGGATGAGCCCTTGGAGCTAGGAGAGAATGCAGAGATTTCTGAATTGGATTTCTGTCACCTGCAGGAGGGCAAATAGGGACTGTGAAGTTGAACTGAACAAATTGGGATCTGGATGCTACAGTGAAAAAAAGGGTGTAATTTTCTGAGACTCTGCTCTGGATGTCGGAGATGAGCTCCAATCTTTCTGTCTACCTGTGTCCACCGTGGAAAGCCATCATAATTGACAGGTGTTTAGCACAGCTCCTGGCACAGGCTATGCTAGGCACTCCTATGTGCAGGTACTATTTTGAATCAGTTTCCCATTTTAGCTGCACAAACTAAAGTATATTAAACTCTGGGCATCTTCATTTTCTCATCTCTAAATGGGGGGGTGAGCATTTAACTTTTGGGATCAAGGAAGCTGTGAAAGCTGAGTGAACCTAAAATGTCTCACAGAGCCTCTTAGTTATGTTCCTGAACCCTGAAAAGTATCAAATATATCTGCTAAGACCTAGAGGTGGTTCTTCTGTGATGCTTTAGAAACCATGGTTATTGAACTCCTGTCTTTTGCCCTCCACCCCAGTCTGAAATGCTGTTAGAAAATGTCTGCAAAGGTTTGGCAGCAGAACACTGAGTCAAAGATCTGGCTCTCATTTCTGGTTCAGACCTTAACTTGAGACTCCATGACCCTGGGACTGGCCCAGTGCCTTCCACATGCTTCCTCCCCAGCCTGTTCCTCCTCAGTTGATGGCTGTGCCTTCTTCATTATGTGCAAGCTAGACCCCTGAGTCATTCTGAACACTTCGCTTTCTTACTCCTCCTCCATCTCTTGCCTAATCCAATTAGTTACCAAGCCATGTCTAGTTTCTCTGAAATAGCTTCAGAATTCACCCCGTTCTTCCTTCTCATCCCTGTGCCTGCTGTCTGGTCCATGCCCTGCCTGCTCAACACCTGGACTGCCCCGCGCCCCTCTCCCCCCAGCTCATCTCCAAACCCACACTGGCTAATTCTTCAAAACAAGGCTCAGAGCACATTCCTCCTCCATTAGAAACCCTTCTGTGGTACTCTGTTTTCTCCAGCATAAAGTCCTAACTCTGCAAAGCGGTGCATATTTATGGAGGCTTATAGGTACCGGCTCTGTGCTGGGTCTGGGGATGATGGTGGTAGTGTTGATGATAAAGAAAGAAGCTCTGCCGGGCGGTGGTGCCGCAAGCCTTTAATCCCAGCACTCGGGAGGCAGAGCCAGGCGGATCTTTGTGAGTTCAAGGCCAGCCTGGGCTACCAAGTGAGTTCCAGGAAAGGCGCAAAGCTACACAGAGAAACCTTGTCTCGAAAAAACAAAACAAAACAAAACAAAAAAAGAAAAGAAAAGAAAGAAGCTCTCCGTCTGTCCCTAGAGAACTTACTGTTTCGTGAGGGAAACACTGGACAGGCATGCATAACTCACCCACCAACTGAAGAACAGTAAGAGAGGTGCTTGGTTGAGGAAGGTGTGGGGCCTTCCTCTCTGGGTTCACAGCATGCCCTCGCCATTCCCTGACCACACCATGCTCACTCATAAGTCCATCTTGTGTCTACAGTGTCCCCTCTGACTTCTTTGGTGGGGGAATACTTCTGCATCTTTCAAAGACCAGCATGGCACTACTAGCTTTAGTTAAAGCAACTTTTTGGGGAGAGGGATAAATACATTAAAAAAAAAAATACATATGTTTGTTTGGTCTGTGTTAGCCAAACCCATGTAGGGATGGGAAATGGAACACTCTGAGCCTCCAGAGCCCCTGACTCATAGTGAACAGAGGTGGACAAGACAGGAGTGTTACTAAAGTCTTGGTCTTCAGGAGACCTAACTTCTGGACCTGACTGAACTCAAGTTTCCTCCTCTGTAGAGGGACACGTCACTAATAGTTACTGTATATCAAGTTCTTGTTCCATCAGGCTTTGTGTGACAAGCCTGATGTCATTCATATAGCAGGCAGTGTGAGGCAGGATCCCGAGGCTTAGTGAGGGTGAGTCATTAATTCAGTTAGTGTGGTGATACATTTTTGAAAATACCTCTTTCATTTGAAGAGACTAAACTTTTCCCAGACCTAGCAGCGAAGTTAATATGCCTTGAGACCAGTGAAGACTACTCGATCTGCTGTCCTACCGTGTACTCTGTCTATGCAAGCTTAACCTGCCTTTAAGAGAGCAATGCAACCAACCTTACTTGCCTTGGATTCCCTATGCAGTCAGCTTTTACAACCCATGGTAAACGCAGAGCTGTTTTACTCTTAAGTTATATACTTTTCCATGCCCTGACTCAGAATATGTGTATGTGTGTGTTTGTGTGTGTGTGTGTGTGTGTGTGTGTGTGTGTGTGTGTGTGTGTGTGTGTGTGTGTGTGTGTTTTACTGAAAGCAGCCAACACCTGTGTGAGGTTTTGAATGCTGTTCTGGGTCAGTGAAGTAACTTCTTCTGCTAAAGATCTCTGTAGGAAATTGTCCCTTAAGAGCCATGTGGTGGCACACGACTTTAATCCCAAGCTGTTGAGACGAAGAGGCCGGTGAATCCCTGAGTTTGGGGCCAGCCTGGTCTACAGAATGAGTTCCAGGATAGCCAAGGCTACACAGAGAAACTGTGTCTTGAACCCCTCCTCCCCCTCAAAAAAGAAAGCAAGTGTCGTTCATGCCTGTCCTGTGCCATTTTTCCATGCTGTTTGAAAAACAGAGCAAAGACCTTGGTTAGAGTCCAACAGCAGACACGGGGAAGCAGAGAAATCACATGTGGGCCAGCTCCTGTCAAATGACTCCAATAGGAGCGGCTTGGCTTTCATTCCTGATTGTGTGTTCTGTTATTATTGTTGTTGTGTTGTGTTTGTTTGTTTTGAGACAAGGCTTTTCTATATAGCCCTGGCTGTCCTGGAATACTCTCTGTAGACCTGGCTGGCTTCGAACTTATAGAGATCCCATCTGCCTCTGGCTCCTGGTTGCTGGGATTAAAGGTGTGTGTGTGCCACATACTGTGCTCTTTATTATGTTATTGATAAAATTTTGGTGAGGAATGATTGATTGATCTGAACTCACATGAGCATCTAAAGAGCCCTAGGAGAAAGGGATTTTTAATTTAGGACATCTTGGTCACCAGAAAGGACACAGAGCAACAAGAATCTCCGCCAAAGCTCCTTCCCTGTCCGCCTGCAGGGTGGAGAGGTCCCGGAAAGAGGGATATCAGGACATCTCAGATTGGCTCTTGGTAAGCAGCTCCCAGGAGCAGGGGACACATACACACTCAGGCTTACACTTCTCTTCTTTTCTCTCTATCAGGCTCATTTGCCTCTACTTCTCAATGTGTCTCAAGCAGCAGGCAGGCTTTCCCAAAAGCTGTTGCCTCTAACGTCTCATCTTGGCTCTCAAATTGCCCTTACTATGGGGAACTCCCTGTCTCCTGAAGCACACTTGTGCAGAGCATTGAAAGCTTTGGGATTGGAGCTAAAGTGTCATTAAGACAAAGATATTGTCTCTGGTATCCTAACCATAGGACACTTGATTCAGGAAAAGAACTGCTGACCTGCTGCATGGCTCTATACAGCCAGTTCAACTAAAACATTTAGTCCTTTAACCAGGTTAGTTGAGCCTACAGCCTTTCCAAAAGGAAAATGGATCTCCCGGGAATGTCTCCTACTGAATCTCATGCACCTCCTCTGCCTAGTCCTCTGCCAACGGGTAATATAATAAATTATCCACACCAGATCTTGGCAGTGCTGCTGCATGCCTTTAATCCCAGTACTCAGGAGGCAGAGACAGATGGATCTCTGAGTTCAAGGCCAGCCTGGTCTACAGAGTGAGATCTAGGACAGCCCCAGGATTACACAGGGAAAACTTATCTCAATCAATCAATCAATAAATAAAAAAATTTAATTATTCACCTCCATAAATTGGCCTTAAAGAAGCAGGAGAATCAGTGGCTGCATTTCCAGTCATTAGAGAAGTAGAACCAGACCCTGCCCGAGAAGGGCTCCACTCGCCATATACTAAGATCTCACAAAGTATGTCACAAAGAATGAGGTTCAAACCATTTTACTAGAGGAATAATAATGTTATTGCAAATGCATATGAAATGATACCTTTTGAATGACAAACCCTCATAAAATCAATATAGTCTGTGGCCCCCAGAATGGATGGACAAATGCCTGTCCATGCTGATCACAACCAACGGCAGCAGCCCCCATAAACGTTACTTAAGATCAATTAATCAGACAAGGAAACTCTGAAGCTGGGGCTCAGCAGCTTGCCAGCCTCAGCTACTACAAGGGCTGGGACCAAAATTGCTGATCCTAATACTCCCTCAGGGTCCCTTTCCACCATCAGACAAAAGTCTGCAGAGCCCCTTGTGGACTTTGTTGATTGTCGGCACAGCAAGCTGTGGAAAGACAGATAATAATAAAGAAGCTGCTACCACCTTACCTTTCATTAGCTCAGAAAATGCAAATTCTGATTGCAGAAGCACCTTCATCTGTAGTTGCTAGTCCTTTTCATACCATGCTGATCAGTAACAGCCCACCAGATCATTGGCACAGAGGAACTGAAGGCTCAGATTCCAGCAGCAGCCTTGTGGCCCTCTGTATTTCCAGTGTGGGAAGAGAGGCCATTTCAAAACAGTGTGAACAAAACTTACTAATAGACTTCAGTAAACCTTTCTAAAATACAATGTAATGACGGTTTCACTGGGCCAATCAGTGTCCATCTAGAGCTGAAGTGAAGGCAGTCCAGTTTGGGGGACACAAGAATGAGTGCCAAGGGTGGATGGATGGTACCAGCAAACCCCCTTTGGGGCCTGTCTGTGGTCCCAGGCCCTGGCCCTTGCTGCCTCTGCAGGAACGCAGCCTGGAACCACAGATCCCACACCTTGTGCCTCTGCCGCATGCCACCCAGCTCCATCCCAAACCTAAGACATTAAGAGGTTTGATAACTAAAGGTAATTCTTTACTAGATGTATCTGTAATTAAGGATATAAAATTAGATGTATTAGGAGAGGTGAAGAGGCTCCCACAGATGTGTGGGAACCCCTTCCAGTGAATGTTTTGACTTGGTTTTAGGTATATCAGACTGGAGTATAAAAGTTTTGTTTGCCAGCTCTAACTCAATTGACAAGGTTGATTATTAATCCTTATCCAACCCCAGAGACCCTGATAATGGGCCAGGCAAGAACTTGATTCCACAGAGCACACTGGACTCAGTTGGTGTTTTTGTCAACCTGATTCCCATGAAGGGCATTGGAGACACAGCAGCTGGTGTCTACATTATAGTGCAATAATCCTGGCTTTCTAATGGGCCCACTGAGTCCCCAGTTTCAGACATTCAGGAGTGACTAAAGTAATCCCCTCCTTTGTAAGAACAGAAACCTTCTGTGCAGTTTTCCAAACTCAACTGACCTTTGCACCTCTTTGTTTTACCCTTATCTTTCTCCCCTGGGATAGAGACCCCCTGTCTCAGTGGGCTTGTGACAACTTCTGAATATCCTTTCCCTCAGGGCCATGAGAAACACCTACCCAAACATTCTTGGATCAAAGACCCCCGATTGGGGAGGTCAGTGGCCAACTAATGGAGGGAAACTATGTCAGCTAATCTAAGAACAACTTTAGCCAGACCATATAGAACCCATTGCTCAGTGCTATTACCTATCTCCTGTATTCCCAAAAATCCAAATTCCCCAAAACTACAAGATCTCCATGCCCTTAATGCTCATCTAGCCTGCAGTTCCCTCTCCTACCGTGGGCCCTCAAAACTACTATGTTATAGTATTGATGTAAAACATTGCTTTTTTACTATCTCATTACACCCTGATGATCAAGAATGGCCTTTTCAGCACCTCCTGTCAATAAGCAGGCACCTGTATCTCACTTCCAATGGAAAGTACTTCTCTGGCTGCCAGTGGTGGGTATATAGTACCTACTGCTAAAAGGACAATACACTCTGCTGAACAAAAATGTCCAGATACGTATTTCACTATAGGGATGACATCCTATTAGCCTCTTCTGCTAACGTGTGTGTCTGTTTTAAAGATTTAGACTTTTTCACTTACAGCTTGCTCCAGCAGAGTCCTGCTAGGTGTTCCACATATCTGTCTTACAGATTGTCCATCCTTCTTCCATTAAACCTCATCGATTACAATGGTGTGTTCCCGAAAAAATAATGTTCAATCCCTTTCATTAGCTCTTGGGCAATATCACTTTGCTTTGCCCTTCCTTGGGAATTCCCAAAGTGGCTTCCCCATCTTTTTGCCCCTCTTAAGGTCTTGAACTCATCTCCCCCGTTAATTCCTTTTGCATTACAACAATTCCAGCGAGTGGCTTGAGCCCTTGAGTGAGGACAGTGTAGATTTACCCCTCTGTATGAACACTCCTCTCTGCCTCGAAGCAGCCGTTCCCTCCCTTTTCAGCCACTCCACAGTGGTTCTTTCTTCCCAATATACCTAAACTTTGTTTGCTTGTTTGTCTTAATTCCAAACCCACAGTGACTCCTACTCACCGGGACTGAACCAGAGCTGTCCAACCCTGGTTTTTTCTTTTTGTTATTGTTGTTTGGTTTGGTTTTTCAAGACAGGGTTTCTCTGTGTAACAGCTCTGGCTGTCCTAGAACTCACTCTGTAGACCAGGCTGGCCTCAAACTCAAGAGACCTGCCTGCCTCTGCCTCCCAAGTGCTGGGATTAAAGATATGTCACCACTGCCCAGCGACCCTGATTTTTTGTTTGTTTGTTTTTGTTTTTTGAGACAGGGTTTCTCTGTGTAGTTTTGGCACCTTTCCTGGATCTCGCTCTGTAAACCAGGCTGGCCTCAAACTCACAGAGATCCACCTGCCTCTGCCTACCAAGTGCTGGGATTAAAGGAGTGTGCCACCACCACCTGGTCCTATATTTTCTTTAGCCTTCTAGATCTCAAAATAATTCCAACTTCCTTTGGCAAACCTCAGAAGAATGGCAAATAGCTTTTTGCTTGATTTTTGGGACAAAACTCCTTCCAATCCCTCCTTTACTCTATAGGGTTCCATTACAGGGCTTTTCTCCAACAAGTACACATCCTATGTGTAACGTACTAACTGTTCTTCATTAGGGCCAGGCAGAGGGAGAGGAATGGAGAATTCATATTTGGGCTGGCTCTTGGTCAAACTACTCCAGAAGGAAGTTACTTCATTTTCCTTCCTTAGTGCATTAGTGGGTGACAACCTGAACTGGGGTGTTTGGGCTTTGTCCCTAATGCCCTGGGGATAAGCTCCCCACCTGCCTAATGAGGAGTAGGGAATATTTGTGCATCATCAGCTAGTATAGGTAAGGAAGAGCTGCTGTGGAGGGTCCATGCTGTGGCTACACCCCTGGGGGCTGATGAGGGACAGGGCTTTATGGCAAAGACTGTCCTTGTGCTGTGAATTCTGCAGGTGGAGGTGGAGGTCCCGATGGGTGAGCATTCCACTGGGCTTATTTGCCTATTATATAATACAAGAATTTACTGAGCATCCATTGTCCACTGGAAGCTAGGGATAAAGCTGCTAGCCAGACATGACCCCAAGGCCTTGTAGGGCCCTTGATGTGCAGGAGAGAGGAGTCTGGAGGACAAGATTGCAGCCTGGACTCTGTGTGACCTTGGGTAACTGGTAGCTTCCCTAGAAGCCTCAAGGCCACCTGAGCAGAGCTGGAAGTCCACCCTCATCTGTGGTATCAGTCATCAGAGTGACAGGGCAGATGCTCTGTAGCTGTCCAGTGCTGTGCCTTCCTTCCTCACCTGCTCATGCCTCTTCTTCCTGCAGAGTTGCCCAGAAGCTGCAGGACAGGCACCTGGAGCACCCCCGGGTGGCTACTACCCTGGACCTCCCCATGGTGGGGGCCAGTATGGCAGTGGACTCCCCCCTGGTGGTGGTTATGGAGGTCCTGCCCCTGGAGGGCCCTATGGATACCCCAATGCTGGGGGACTCCCCTCTGGAGCTCCAACTGGACCATATGGTGGTGTACCTCCAGGGGGCCCCTATGGTCAGCCACCTCCAAGTTCCTATGGTGCCCAGCATCCTGGACCTTATGGACAGGGTAAGTAGAACCTTCAGCTCTGGAACCCAATCTAGGACCTCTGACCTGGTCTAAGCTATCCATGTCCTATCTTCTTCCTGAAGATGTGCACCTACCCTGGTCTCCGGCACTGTAGCCCCTTGCTTCCTGCTTTGCCTAGACTGGTAGAATGGGCCAACATTCTCCAAGTCCTCTTGGCTTACAACACGCATGCATTTCTGTTGCTTGCTCGCTCTTGCTCGTGTGTCAGCAACTGCAGGTTGGCAGCTGAGTTTCTGCTCCATGTGTCTTTTCATTCTGGGTTCAGTGCTGAAGGAGCATCCCCTTTGGGGGCATGTTGTCCTTAGGGTGGAGAGAAAGAGTAAGAAGCTAGCCAGGCTGGGCGGTAGCTCTTCAGGTTCCTCTCTGAAGTACTGATGTCTCATCTACTCATGGTATTTTGGCTGAAGCACATCCTGTTGTCCAGCCTGACCCCAGCAGGAGATGATGCTCCTCTCATAGGGAGCTCCTAGAGCTACCAGGCAGTGGGAGAGGGTGTACCGTGCTTGTATTGGAAAGGGAGATCAGCCGGTAATTGGAGACAGCAATGTGGTAGTCCGCAGGAAAAGAACCTCCATTCCTGTAGGAGAGTGACTGACCAACATCTGTGGAAAGAAAAGCTTTTCACTGTCACTGGTGAAAGCTTTTGAGATCAGACACTTACTGACCTGCCCAGACTGCTTCTTTATGCCTCAGTGTCCACCTCTGTAAGATAGGGACAGTGTCACTACCTCACAGGCTGACTCATCCAGATTAAATGTGACGCTGCAGCTTAATACTGGGTACAGCCTCTGGGCTTAATGGACAGCACTGTGAGAGACTTGTTATAGCGCAGAAGAATATTGGCGTTTAATGATGGTGGCTATGGCAAACAAGGGTGGAAGAGAAGGGGAAGAGAGAACAGCCTGGAGAGGAGGCGCTGGACAAGACAAGGAGGGCAGAGATTGAAGAGCCGGGGCTGGGGAAAGTGGTGCCAGTCCTGCGTTTCCTGGCCTCCCTTCAGTTAGCTCCTTCACAAGTGGCTGTTCGCAGGAGCCCAAGCACCAGCTAGGCAGCCAGGAACTGCTTTGGCCCATGAGAAGGGCCTCTAGGGAATGCTATGCTTAGGAAGCAAGCAGCATCTGAATGGATGTACCCAGGCAGGTGGCCCTGGGGAAGATGCCCAAACCTCTGGGGTTCTGAGCACAGCCAGCCAGTGGTATTGATCCTCTCAGAACCCAGGCATCTGGCTGTTGGCTTCCGGCTCAGCTCTGCGGTGGATTTCCATGTCCTCTAAGACCTTGTGTCTGAGCTCATAGAAAGTCTGCAGGGGAAGGAGCCTGACACTGAGCCCTGTTCCCCAGGACCTGAGAGTAGCAGGAGTCTCTAGGGCAGAGGAGGGAAGGAGGGACGTGCCTCACATGCCTAGCCTCCCTCTGTGGCATCCTGCATTTGGCTGCGTTGCTTCCTCGCCAGAGTGGCTAGCAACCCTGGGAGCGGGACTGCATGCATCCTGATCTATGTGGCACTTGCCTTAGTCCTGGGAAGTCCCACCTCCAAGTTCAAGTCCTACTACTGTAGGTGACAGATCTGACTATTGGAGGTTCTCCTCTGTTTGCGGAAAGATCCCAAAGGGCCTCTGGCTTTGCATTTGCCATCAGCCCTTGCCTTCCATCCAGCAGAGATTGCTCAGAGTGCTGTGAATGCATCCTGAGCCTCTGATGCATTCTCCTCCCCCACAGTTCCTCATTCCTTCAAAAACAGCTGAAATACCCCTTCTCTGAAAATGTCTCCCACCACCCCATCCCAGCCTTTGCTGAGGACTTTATTTTGCTATTGTTTCACATAATCGTTCCAACCACCCTTGGAAGTGATTCCATTTATAAATATGGAAGTTGGAATTCAAAAGAGTTACTTATTTCACCTGAAGTAGCACAACTGGTAAAAACCAGTCAGGACTGAAATCCAGAGCTACTTTGAATCTAAAGCTGAATTCTTCTGTGTGAAGCACACAGGCACACACCTGTCACAGAAACTTCCTCCCTCCCCAGTGACCCTGTGTGTTCTAGTTTGGTTTCTGTAGTGAAGAACACCGTGACCAAAAGCAGGTTGGAGGAAGAAAGGGTTTGTGTGGCTTGCAGGTCATGGTCTGTCATCGAGGGAAACCAAGGCAGGAAGCTGAAAGCAGAACCAAGGTGGAGCCCTTGCTGTCTGATCTCTTGCTCACTCCCGGGTTCATGCTCAGCTGGTTTCTCTCTTCAGCTCAGGCCCACCTGCCTAGGAATGGTACTGCCCACAGTGGGCTTCTCTGTCAACCACCAATAAGACTGTCCCACAAACCAATCTTAATGGAAATCCCCCACCCCCAAACCAGGGCCATAAAATGGGCCCAAGACTTCAAGAAACCTGCAGCCCTTGGAGTTCCAGAGAGTTAGCCCAGGAGCCCTAGGTCTCAGAAGCAGGAGTCTGGCTTCTCTCCCTCCCTGCAGTTTAAAAAACAGCTTATCTAGACAGAACAGTTTCTGTCTGTACTCTCCACTGCAAAAGCTGATTCTCAGACCCTGAATGGAGGGCGTGTCTTCCTGGACCCTCAGAGGCCAACCTACAGGCTTTGGAGGCACTGCCTCTCAGGCCAGTAAAGTCTGCAGTGTGCTGTCGCTATTTTGAGGTCACATGGAGTGTCTTCGTTTCCCCCACTGACCTGTGTCTTAGAGCTCTGATCTGAGCAGTCCTCAGCTGAGTTTGTGCCAAGTTGACAGTAAACACTAACCAGTGCGTTTGAAGGTGGGCAAGCCTGCCTGGCTCTCCTACACTGGACCTTCAGTCAGGCAAGCCTATTTCCTAGGCCACACCTCTGGGTCTGCCCTCCGTGCTGCCCATGTCTGTTTCTGATGCCTTCGTGTGTGCAGAAGCCCCTTTTGTGCCCAGTTAACCCTGCTTCACTAGGCCAGATAGATGACTCTGCTTCTCCGCCTTGTTGGTCCATCCCTCATGCCATTTACAGAGCGTTCTCGCTGTACTGGAGGCGTGGGAAAGGTAAAATCATAGAGAAGTTATAGGCACACTGCACACAGTTTTGCAGGACTCTGCTGTAGGAATAACTGCCAGCCCTTGGGAAGTGATGTGCAAGCCTCCCTCGGAGAAGGTGTGGCTTGGTGGAGGCTTGGTGGGTAGGTGTTCTAGTTTGCTTTCTGTTGCTGTGGTAAAACACTGATCAAGGGGAATTTAGGGCAGGAAAGGGTTTATTTCAGCTTATAGGTTGTAGCCCAACACTGAGAAGTCAGGACAGGAACTCGGAAGTGGAAACCATGGAGAAACACTATTTGTTGGCTCCTTTGCAGACTTATACTTACTTAGTTTTTGTAAACAACCAGGGACCCCCTACCCAAGCAATGGTACCATCCACAGATTGGACCCTCCTACATCCGTTAACAGTCAAGACAATCCCCCACAGGCCAGTGTGATCTGGGCGATCCCATCCTTCAGTTGGACTCCTTTCTCAGATGACTCCAGGCTGTGTCAAGGTGGCAGTTCATGATAACTAGGACAGAAAAGAAAGCCTGTGGCCAGGGAGGTGCCCAGAATGGCTCCTGGAAGTTCTTCGGCCTGGGTCTGACTACCATGGTTCACACCCCTTCCTCCAGGTGGTGTCCCCCCCAATGTGGATCCTGAGGCCTACTCCTGGTTCCAGTCAGTGGATGCCGATCACAGTGGCTATATCTCCCTCAAGGAGCTGAAGCAGGCCCTAGTCAACTCCAACTGGTCCTCGTTCAATGATGAGACATGCCTCATGATGATAAGTGAGTACCACCCTTCCAAGAGTATGCAGACTTGAGCTGGTTCCAAGCCACCTGATGGGTGACGGAAGTGGGCACGTAGTCAGTCTGAGGAGAACTCTAGCCAGGGAGGAAACGGGCTTCAAGATGCAATCTCCTTTACCATGGATCGTTGTCAAGTTCTAGGTTGCTAGGTTTCGGGCTGGTCCAGTTTCCCATTCTGCAGCCAGGCATTCCCTCCCCTGTTAAGAACCTGCAGGAAAGGGGTCAGCATGGACCCAAGTCTTGGAGCTAAGCCACCAGCCCCGCAGAATCTGGATGGGGCAGGAAGACCCAGAGTGGCCATGGGAAGAGCTAGTACTGCAGTTGGTGCTTTGTCTCAGGCATAGGCATTTGTTTCAGCCTGGGAGAAGGGCTGGCTGCCTCAGGGGTCCCTGGCCCCCAGTCTTAAAGCCTTCCTCCGCCTCTTCCCTCCTCCCACTCAGACATGTTTGACAAGACCAAGTCTGGCCGCATCGATGTCATGGGCTTCTCAGCCCTATGGAAATTCCTCCAGCAGTGGAAGAACCTCTTCCAGCAGTATGACCGGGACCGCTCTGGGTCCATCAGCTCTGCAGAGCTGCAGCAAGGTAAGGGCCATGGTGGGCACGGTGGGCGTGGCACACCTAGACTCCTTTTCGTGCCTTAAAATACATCCTGAGTGCCTACCTATGCCCCTCATTCCACCTGGTCTGCACCCAGGCTGGGGCTTTGAGCCAAGACCCCAGAGTCAGGCAACACTGAGTAGTCTGGAATCAGTGCTGGGCTCCCGGTAACAGGACTGAATGGGACAGCCCCTTTGGCATCAGAGAGCTGGGGACTGGGAGAGCAGTGTGGTTCCTTCTTACTGTCCCTGCATGCACCGTGCAAAGAGCCCTGCTTCTGGGCTTGGCCAGAGGTGGCCCTCAGAGTTGTGACTGGGTACGAGGACCTGGGGCCCAGCTCCACATCTGCCTCTAACCCGACTCCATAGGTCAAGCCTACAGCCTGGGCTCAGGCCAGTAGGTTACTAGGACAGGTGGCTGATGTGGCTCGGAGAACCCAGTGAGAAGTTTCATCACCTCAGAGGGGAAAAGGCAGCCAGAGAGTCCGGGTCCTTTGTCCAGCCATGTGTCTCATTCAGACGAAGGTCTGAGAGTGGGGGTGAGCATGCCATGTCTGCCCCTGCTAGAAGGGAAGGTGATCAGGACTGAACACTGCTTTGGCAGCTTCCTTCACTGATGTTGGTGAGGTTGATAGCAGCAGCAAGATTCGCACTTAATGAGTGTTCGCCATGCCCTAGGCACTGGATTAGGCATTGCTGTAGGTTCCTGAGATTCATCTTCCCAGGGCTGGATCCTGTTGGCCATCCCACACAGACGGGTGAAGGATCCCCACTGGGCTCCCTTTTATGAGTGACAAAACCCAAGGGCTCACAGAGCAGAGAGTTGAGATTGCTCCTGGGCAGGCAAGGAATACAGGAAAGGCAGAGGCCTCTCAGTGGAGGTAGGAAATGGCATGCAGGCTATGGCCTCATGTGGGGATAGGACTTTTATTTAAAGCAGGATACTGTGTGGGGGACACTGTGCCAAGGGCCTCCATGACTGCCTTTAATCCTTATTAGAAACACAGGTTAAGTATCACCCTGCCTGAGTGGCAGTGAGGGGCTAGAGAGGCTATGGAAGGGGACCAAGAACTGCCTGCCTCCAGGACAGTTGGGACCTTCGTGCTGTGCTGCTCTCTGTGACATCTGTCTCTCCAGTGTGGTTAGTGGCTCACACTTCCTTCTGAGATGGTCACAGGGAGACCACTGGCCTCTCGGGATCTCATGAACCTTGACAGTGAAGAGATGGGGGGTGGGGTGTCCAAAGAGACCTCCTGTGCTCCTGACATCTGACTGGGTCCACAGGACTTCTCCGTCCTCCTCATGCTTCTGAGCTGAGGCCCCCAGGTCCCCTGCTCTGCTGCACTCCAGTGCGGCTCAGTAGTGATGTGCTCACAGCAGGCCTCTGCTCCTGTGCCCCTCTCTCCAGCTCTGTCCCAGATGGGCTACAACCTGAGCCCTCAGTTCACCCAGCTCCTGGTTTCCCGCTACTGCCCACGCTCTGCCACTCCCGCCATGCAGCTTGACTGTTTCATCAAGGTGTGCACCCAGCTGCAGGTGTTGACCGAGGCCTTCCGGGAGAAGGATACCGCCGTACAGGGCCACATCCGGCTCAGCTTTGAGGACTTCGTCACCATGACAGCCTCTCGGATGCTGTGACCAGCCTACCCAGCGGGAGTAGATGTGGCCTCTCTTCCTTTCCTCCTCTCCTGGCAAAGCCTGGCCTAGGGAGGACCGAGGTTGAATACCCTGGCTGTGGAATGGCAGCCTTGGAGGAGGGGGTGCTAGTGATGGCAGGGGAGTCAGTGTCTGGTCCACTGCCCTGGCCTCTGGCAGTCTGTCCTCTACTCCCTGATGCCAGTACTAAGTGTCCCTCAGCTGCTACTCCTGTCATCCCTCACCGAGGCCACCAGGTCAGATGAGCCCAGTTTCTGCAACGTGAAATCAGACTGAACTGAGGGAGATTTGCTGGGACCAGTGCCAGGGTTCCCCAACTCCTACAATCCCTGTGTGTTAGCATTAGTTTACCTGAGGCTTTGCCAGCTCAAGAAGCTTGGACAGTCTGCCATTTTGGCCACATCTGATGAGGTTCCTGCCCTCTCCAACTTGGACCCCTCACTGGCCTGCCATGTTCCACTCAGCTTCAGTCCCCAGGGGACAGTTGTCACATCTTACTGCCAATGTTTTTCATTTGCTTTTTTTTTTTTTTTTTCTCCATGTGGGGCCAAAAGTCCAGGAAACTGTAAATTCAATAAAGTCCCATGTTTTCCGCCGTGACTGCTCTCTTGTGTGTTCATCCGTTCATTCACTTGTTTGAGTGTGGAAGAATCCACTGCTTACCAAGCCAGGCAAAAGCAACAGTGCTGGGGCCTGGGCAGACCTGCTGATCATCTTACTTGCCAGGGGGACCTGGGGGCCTGGCCAGGTTCCTCTATGCCTGGGATCTGCCCAAAGGCTGACTGTTTCTTAAAGTTTTAGGGTTGCCATTCTGGGCTGGAAGCTGCCACCCCAGACTTCTCACAGTGTGCTCTTTTTATTATCTTAGGCCTGAGTTTTATCTCTCAGACAAACTCCGTTTATGAAGTCATAACTCCCCCCACACACTTTTATTAAGCACAGACACCAGTACCTGCCAGTTGCATTTCAAGATCAGCGTGATACCCAGGCTGCACTGTGCCTGTAATGAGCTGACAGAATTTCAATCAAAAGCTGAAGACACCAGACATTCTGGTTTGCTAGGGGGCCTTATCACAGATGATGGTGTGATTATCCTTTGGCTTTGGGAGGTGGAGATAAGAGCTAGAGGCTCAGAGGCCTTCAGCAGGGCTGTCCTCCCTGCAGGGTGGGGGTGGAGGGTGGCTGTGGCATTTTCCAGGTCATAAAGGCCAGGGGGCCTGTCAGGCTCGGCCAGTTCAGCTCCTCTGGGCTGCAGTGGCTGTGCAGGCCTAGAATCAAGAGTCCAGATCCTAAAGGCCAGCCCCATCCACTTCTGGATCCCAAGATTCCCTCCCCTATTTTCCAACCTCTGGTAACCAAAAGAAAAGGGGAACAGAGACTTTCCAGGTTGCTTGTTTTATCTTTCGACTGGTAGCAGTTCCTACCTTCTGCTTCGGAAACACCATCCACTGGCCCTAGTTTTCTCTTGGACTGGCCAGAGCACAACCCCCTCCTTCCTGCATGCCATTCTTCTGGACAGTTGAGCCTACCACCTCATCTCCTCCAGCCCACCCCCAGCCCAACTTCCTCATAGACCAGTAGCCCTGGGCCGGTCAGGTGTCCCTCACTGAGCATTACTCCCCTTGGCATCTTGGCTACTTCCCCAGAGTATGCTTGAGTGCATCAGAGCTCCCCAGGCAGAAGTCTAAGGCCCCCACCCCACCCCACCCCCATGCTGGCTGGCTTCCACCAGCAGAGTAAGGTAGGGTGTGCCCTACAGGAAGCTGCTGTCGTCTCTGCTCCTGCTGAGCCATGTGTCCATTGGAAGGCATCTTTGTTTTCTTATGTGGTGCCGGGATGGAACCCAGGGCCTCCCATGTTAGACAAGTACCCTACCACCCAGCCACATGTCTAGCCCCCAAACCCATCTTTACAATGGTGCCAACAACAATCTACCTTATACTGGGAGGGGGCGCTGAGAGCTTAAGACCTGGAGGATCCAGCCCTTGTGCCTCATCCCAGGCACACTGCCCCTCCAGACCCGCCTTCACACTTGATTCGGATTCCAGAGGCAATGGGAGCACAGAGTACTTAGGACTGCCCGCTTTGCTGGCCAGCTATGGCCGCTGAACTAATGAGTCGGTAGAGCAGACGATCTGTTTAACACCTGGACAAAATGAGATGCCTACAAGGAGCCGTGATTTCTAGGCTCTCCCTGGCTGGGCCCCACTTCCTGACCAGAGAAGTCAAGGAAGCCTGTGGATCTGTAAACACCTGCTGGTGTGCTCACCCTCAGTGGCCTCAGCCCGGTGTCCCCTGCTCCTCACAGTGGAGTGGAACTCCAGCGGGTGCTTTCATTCTGCTCCAGCCACAGGTGTTGGGGCCTTTACGGCAATCTCGTCATCAGCTCGGTTGCAGCCGGATCATGGCTAGCCAAATCTGTGGCTTTCTCTTTGTATTCTGCGAGTTCATAGAAAACAAGCGAAGCCCTGATTTCTAAGAAGGTTAGGAACAGCAAATCTATCAACCCCACTGTCTGCCCACCTGCCTCCTTCCAGTCCAGAGGCCCTCGGGCAGGGAACAGAAAGTATGTCAGAGATCCGCGTCCTGGGCACCAGAGGCTGGGCACTGCCTGGGCAGTGTGGCCTGCAGTCAGTTCATCTGGGGCGGGCGTGGGATTGCGCAGATAAGAACATTCCAGAGCCTTCGCCTCTTGCCACCCCCCAGCCGCCCACCTTCCTCCACTAACCTGAGCAGCACAAATTTTGTGTAATGACAAGGAAAGGGAACATTCTGTGCCAGGCTTTTAATTACAGTTGCTTCGGGCTGCTGGCCTCCATGCTGAACGGCCACATGGAGAGTGTTTAAGTACTCTGAGATGCCAACGAGATCCGGCCTGTGGCGCGTGCGCTCCACACCTGGAGAGGGTGGGCTGTGCTTCAGAGTCCACTGAGAAGGGCTGGACCCGAATTAGTTCATAAGGACATCAGAGCAGCCAGGGCTTCGGGTGGCCTCCAGGCCAAGCGACTATGCCTGTGGGGACCTTTGGAGCAGAGTCCAGCCAGGGAAGGCCTATAATTGAGTAGGAGACAGGTCTTTGGGAGGAAGCCAAGCTCTGAAAGGGTTGGGTGGCACTGCAGGGTCTAGCCACAGCAGGCAGGAATGGCAGTAAGTGTCCCCAGGACTAGATGGTTTACAGCGTTTGCTGCTTTCTTAGGGTGCTTAAGCCTCCCATCAACCCTCCTAGGGGACACAGCCTCAAAGGGGGAATGACCCTGGCTGAGTCACTCAGGCGGCAAGCCAGGACTGGAGTCACAGCCCCTCACTCAACAGCGGCAGTCTTCATGAGTGCCAGGGCGGATCCCAAGCAAAGGATCAGGCTGTGCCTCCCACAGCCTGGGCCAGGCCCCACTTAGGACAGCACTGTGGTGACGCTGGTCAGCACGACATGCTCAGAGACTCTGGACACAGAACACCGGCTCTGCAAGGACTTGTGTCTGGCAGAGGAGCGGGGACCCAGACCAGGCAGGCAGCAGGAGAAGGCATCCTTAAACTGCTCCCGAAATTTGCCTTAGTTGGGAGACAAAAGACACAGCCATAAGGGGACCAATGTAGCAGGAAGGGGTTTGAGCTCAAGGAACACCCCGCACAGCTCCAGTCAAAGCTGTGTGGTGGGGCAGAGAGGGAGGGGTAGGGCTGGCATGGAGAGCCCAAGGCCACCTCAGCCCTGCCAGCCAGAGAGGATGAGAAGGCCCCAGCGGGTTCCTGGAGCAAAATGCAATTGTCTTGATTCCTTGACTGCACTCTGGCTGGGAGCCTGGCTTCAAGACGTGGTGTCTGGCTCAGGGGCCTCAGGTCACCTCTGTTCTCTGTGCCGTGTGTGAGGAGGGAGCTCAGGGTTCACACTGTGGCTAGCCTCTCCCAGTGATGTCCAATGGTATTGAAAGGAGAGCAACATCCTGTTCAGGTGATAGTCAGTCACACTGCCCCAGAGGCTGTGCCAGTACCTCAAACTTCATCCCCCAGAGCATCCCCCACACCCTGCAAGGCTGTGTCTCACATCACAGATAAGAGGTGCAGAAGTGTATATATATGGTTTGCCCCAGGCCAGCCAGCTGGAAATTGAACCTGGGGATCTAACCCCAAGCCCATCTCTTAAAGGGAGGGCAGAGTGGGAGAGGAGGGCACTGTGTTCAGCTCATGTGTATACATGGGATGGTGGGGTGCAGGGGGGTGAGGATTTTTGGAAACCAAACCCTCCCCAGTCATGTCTCCAGCCTGTCATTCTCTAGTATCCAGCTCAGGGCAGAGCACACAGAGAAACACTTGGCAAACACTGGCCAGGCAAGTTGTGTGCATCGGGCTGGCTGCATGTTCTTTCCTCTATAGGTTCCACTCTCCTGTCCTGTCCTCTGAGCTGGGAAGCAGCTAGGCAGCCTTGGTTGAGTAACTCTTGAGTCACAGTGAGGGTTAAACTAGGGACCTCTGACCCCTTCTCAAACATCTTAACTACTTTTGAAAGAGACTGGGAGGTAGAGGACATGGGTGAGAGTATAGACAGCATGGTGTGGATAGGGTCCAGGGGCCTAGACTCCTGGAAGACAGGGTGAAGATTTGCTTTGAGGCTCATGGATCCAGGAGTAGCCAAGATTCTGGCCACCCTACCCTCTGTCTGGCTGCCTCTCTGCTGCTGACTGTCCCTCAGCTAGATTACACAATCTACCTCAGGCAGGGCCTCCAGGGTCCTCTTCTCAGGCCTGGCTCCCTCTAGAAACACAGATTGCTCTGTCTGCACCAGCCAGAGAGGAACTAGTCGGAAGTCTTGGGGGATGGAGGTCCGGGCCCTGTCCTTCCTCATAGGCACTGGTCAGACTCCATTCTGGGTACTATTTACTGGTCATAGCTCAGATCAGGACTCCTGGTAAGGGCAGGATATTTGAGTCTCCCCTATGAGTGGAGGGTTCCCAGAGAGAGCTAGAGAGCAGGTGCATCCATGGCCACCCTGAGTCACTGCATGCACGGTCCACTTACCACTGAGGAAGTTGTAGATGATGGGGTTGGCGGCACTGTTGGCATACACCAGCCAGTGAGAGAAGGTAAAGCAGGCATAGACGGCTTCCCGGTCACTGGCTTGGCGGAACATGCCGAACACTCTAGTGCCAGTGGGAAAGATGGTGAGAAGTAGGGCAGATGAGCAGGGGAAGGGTGCCCACAGAACGCTAGCTGGAAAGTGTAAGGGTCCCAATGGCTCACTACTGTCCATTTGGGTCACTTGGTTTGAGATCTTGACCATAATTTTCCTAAGCATGGATTTTGACCAGGATGGGCCTTGGGTCAGGGACCAGTGTGATCTGCTCAGTCTCCAGCTTTCTGATCACTTGGAGCCACCCCCATTTACCTTCTCAGCCATCCCAACAGAAACAAGACGTCATGGACAGCATCCTTTTTTTTTTTTTTCCAGCTAAAGAAACAGGCTTAGAGAGAAGTACATGGCCAAGACCACACACATGATCAGGACACGACCAAACCCAGACTGGCTGCTGTCCACTGCTCCATGACCTTCTACTGACGACCCATGACCCCTCATCTACTATGTCCTTGTGTCCTTCTGCCTAAACTGCTGTCCTCCCATCCCATGTTGCTTGCTCCTGCTAAGTCTCTTCTCCGGGGTCCCAGTCTCAGAGGCTGTTTTGAGAGAAGTTCTCACTGTGAAACCTAGGCTGGCTTTGAACTCAGGATCCTCTTGCCTTGGCCTGCTGAGTGCTGAGATTACAGAGCACACCTCCCAGCTTCACAGAGGAGCCTTAAATAACAACAACAATGTATCTATCACACACACACACACACACACACACACACACACACACACACACACTGCCACCCTCCATCCCTCTCTGTCCTCTTCTGGTATTTCATTTTTCTTTAAAGTCCTCACTCACTGCCTGATGCACTCTGATTTTCCCTTCTCTCTTGCTGGAGTGCAGGCTCTATGAAGACAGGGATTTTGTCTGTCATTTGTAGCCAGTCACCACAGAACTTGAGAGCCAAGTGCGTGGGGGAGCAGGGTTTTCCTAATTGCCCTTGGAGGCAGGCCTGATATCCCCATGCAACACTAGAGGAGATGGGAACAGCAGAGCAACCCCTGACCCAGGGTGGAGAGAGTGGAGTGAATGGTACTCTTCCGGGGGTTGGGGATTTAGCTCAGTGGTAGAGCACTTGCCTAGCAAGCGTAAGGCCCTGGGTTTCGGTCCTTAGCTCTGGCAAAAAAAAAAATGGTACTCTTCCTCAGACCCCAAAGCCCCTCCCCTCCCCACAGGCTCCCCTTGAGCCCTCACCTCTTAAGGACATTGAGGACACTGATGGGCAGATAACAGAGTGCAAAAACCAGCAGAACCACCATTAGCATCTTGGCTGTCTTCCTCCGAGCTCGAATCTGCTTCACCTCGGCCAGGAAGGCTCGGGCACGGGGCTGCGGCTCTGTGCACAGGCCCTGGCGCTGAGCCTCTAGTCGCTCTGAGGACCGCTTCCAGTTCCGCACCAAGGCTGATGTGGTACCAGGGATCTGTCTCACACAGACAGACAGACACAGACACACACACAGACAGACAGACACACACAGAGACAGACAGACAAATAGACAGACACACAGACACACACACCACACACATGACAGCAAGGGATGTTATTCCTTGAGAGACAGTCATTCCCTTTGGCTGGGGACACTCTGGGCCTGGTGGGCAAGGTAGGCACATACAAGGAAACTGCCCCACTGTGGGGTCTGGACACGTCCCTAACTGCTCTCCCATCCTCCCTAGATCCACAGCTCCATCTTAGGGATGGGTGCAGCTGAGTCCTGAAGAGATGTCCATGTCACACTGTGGGGAGGCCTGGGAGTCAGGCCATAGCTCTCCACCTAGGTGGATGCCCAGAAGCCTGAGCAGTTCTGGACTCCTGGAGCCAGCACATCCTGAAAGCCCCTCCCACCCCTGAACATTGCAATCACCCCACGACCAAGAGGCATGGAGCCAGAATTCAAGAAACTAGAGTTTAGAGTTCACGCATCCACGAGCTGTGTGACTTCTCCAAACCTTTGTTTCCTTATAGACCAGTCAGGAAAGGCTCTAACAACGTTCCTGCAAGGCAGGTCCTGGGTTTAACTCAACCCATTGCCCTGCATGGTCTAGGCGTGGGTTAGTGCTGTGTAGAATGTACGAGACATCCCAGAATGTTGGTGTCATCGAGACCAGTCAGCCTTGTGGCCCACGTCCTGTCGCTGCCCAGATACTGACCCAGGACCTGCTGCCACCAGTGCCAGCAGCTCTTAGCACCTATACTCCCATGAACACCACCCCAGGACACCCACTGTGGGTCCGTGTAATGAGGGGAAAGTCATGCCTGGAACCAGCTGGCCTCTCTGGCCTTGGCTGTCAGTCAGCTCTCACACTCTGACGTTGGCAAGAGTGCCCTTCCTTAGCTGTCAGACACTGGCTGTGAAGCCCAGCTGGGCAAGTGATTCGGAGCTGCAGTGGTTAACATTCTGCTGCTAAGCCGAGCATTGAAGCCTCAGATTTGGGTTCCAACTCCCGCTTTCTTTCTACTCACTAGCTTTGGGGGACATTGCTTGCTTCTTGGGGTGTTTTCTCACATATTTGGGGCAGGGGACACAGCGGAATATAGTGGTTAAAGCTGACTCTGTAATAATAGCTGCTCAGGAGGCTGAGACAGGAGAATTGCAAGTTCAGCCTTGTCAGGTCAACGTAGCAAGACCCTGCCTCCACATTTAAAAAAGGAGGGTCAGGGGTCAGGGAGAAAAGGTCTAGAGATACTCTTCAGTGGTAGAACACTTGTCTAGCATAGGCAAGGCCCCAGATCCCCACTATCAACAGTTAATTAATTAAATGAGGCTGCAAATGAGGTCACTTTGGAGCCTTTGGCTCCCCACGTCCCTGGACCTGGCCTCTGTAGTCACAGTATGGATAACATGTTCTAATGTCAGGGTCCATCTTAGAACAACAGCTTCACCCTTTGTACCCCGGACAGTGACACCAGGGTTAGCCTCACCTGGCGGCCCCAGAGCTTCTGGAAGATCTGGAAGTAGGCCATGGCCATAAGGCCCAGCGGGGCCAGGTAGGTAACAATGAAGAAGCAGCTGTGGTAGATTTTGGGGTAGAGCTCATCTGTAGGGGTCATGAGATGTAAGGGTCAGGTTTATCCCAGGAGCCCCAGTCTGCTTCAGCAATGCCACCCTGTCCCAACAAGGACCATAGCGAGACCTGGGGGCAACTGAATTTCACATAGGCATCATGGCAGGGAGAGAGCCTAGAATTGCCCAGTCTAGTAGTATCATCCTGGAGGGACCCCTAGCAGATGCCCACACTAGAGGAGATGCCTACCCTGGGAATACCCACCCTGAGAGTCCCCTGTCCTAGGGGTACGCATCCCTGAGGTGCCCGCCATTACCTGCCCAGTGTTCATCACAGACAGAGAAGAGCCGGGTGCGATTGGCTAGCTCGGGCAGCACACTGCTGCACTCCATGACAGCAGCCTGGGGCACCATGACAGCCAGCGACACAGCCCAGATGCCCAGAATGGAGCCACGGGCCCGGCGGGCTGTGCTCTTGAACAACAGCGGGTGGCAGATGGCATACCAGCGGTCCAGGGCGATGAAGCTGAGGGTCAGCACCACCACTGACACAGACACGGCCTGCCCCATGGGGACACAATGTCAGAGGTGTGGAGGGGGGCACTTCACAGCCCAGAGCTACCAGGGCAGCAAATTCTGACTCCAACAACTTTGGACTGTGTGAATTCGGGCAAGTCACTCACCCTCTCTGAGCCTTATCTGCAGAATGGGAATATAGCATCTATCTGGCAGAATTCTGGTAAGAATAAATGAAATCATGTATGGAGAATGTCCAGTTGGAGACCTGACGCACACACGGCACTACTCTACTGTGAACAATGGCACTCTGCATGGCAGGTACTCCTCTCCCTGTCCTTACAACCCCATGAGGTGGGTACTGTGTTACAGAAGAGAAAATGAGACATGTGATACCCTCACACTTAAGCTCAACAGACTGGGTCGGTTGAACAGAAAGCCTCAAAACAATGAGAAATCCAGGCAGCATCCCTGTCACCCTGGAGGTCGTCCCTTCCCTATGCTGTTGGGAAAGCCCTTGTTCTGAGAGACATAGACAAGTGGGCAGGTAGCATAGGCAGGCATTGCCTCCAGGGTGTCTCAGTTTCTCAGGGTGCAGGTAGAGGACTGGGGGCTACTGAGGGCTGGTATGTGTGTGTGTACGCACACTGAGGAGGCTCTGGCAAGTCTAGTGGGTGGAACCTGGATCTTCAGTATCTCCCTGAACCCTTTCCCCAAACCCTAATTAAGGCTTAAGAACTGATTCAAGAGAGAATAATTGCAATTGGGAATGGATTCCTTTCCTAAATCTGTGATGGCTGGAGGACGCAGGCAGACCTGGATTGGCTTTGTGACCTTGAGCAAGGGTCCCAACCTTTCAGCTTCCCATTTCTGGCCAGCCCTCCCTCCAGTCTGCTGATTCCACTGGCATCCTGGTGTCCAGTATTGGGGAAGGAGACTAGAGAGGAGAGGAGAGACAGTTCGACTCTCTCAGTTGGGCCCCACTGGGTTCAAGGACCAGCCCCCATGAGCATTTGGGAATGTCACCATGAGCTGGGCTCCCAGCTCCCCTCTATATGTGCCCATGCACGTGGAGGTAACTGTGTGTACACACATGGCCACGCTTGCACCTGTCACCACGCTTGAACCTCTTCCCTATGTGAGTATTTGAGACTGTGTCTGTGTTCCTGAGTGCCCAGTCTGGTGGTCTGGGTGAACCTGCCAGAGTCCTAAGCCACTGTGACTTACCTGAAAGGTGATACTTAGGGTCACTGATACCCATCAAGGTGTTAGACAGGTGTGTTAGAGGCCCCTGAGGGGTATGGGGGAGCTAACCTGTAAGTAGGGGATGACCTTGCACAAGGCATGGCCGAAGAGCCACGATTCAGTGATGTCCACTAACAGGCTGGCAGGCAGGCAGATGGCAGTCACCAGCACATCTGCCAGGGACAGGTTGACAATGAAGTAGTTGGTGACTGTCCTCATGTGGTGGTTCCTCCACACAGCCAGGCAGACTGTAGAGAGCAGCGGGGCGAGGTAAATCAGCAGCAGCCATGCCCATTCAGGCTCTGCTGGGATACTGAGCCCCCATCCCCCACCTCACCAATAGGAAGGGGTATGAAGGCTCTCTCTAATCCTCCGAAGACAGACACCTACCCAGGGTATTGCCCACCAAGGCTATGAGGAACACAGCCACGTAGGCTACGATGAGAACCCATTCGTACTGCTTCGGGTAGAGATAATCCCGCCACAGGTAGCGGAGGAACTCATCTTCATAGTCTGGAGGAAGGTGAAAGGGCTCCCCGCTGCCAGTGGGGACTCCAGGCTGGGTCCCGGGAGTGGCCGAGGGTTCCATGAGCTCTGGAGCCGCTTCAGCTGAGGAGCATCCTGGGCTCTGTGAAGGAGGAGGAGCTCCCACAAGCCCTCAGGGGGCTCTGATCTTACACCCAGATCTTTGGGGGCCCAGCCCAAACTTCTGAAGGAGAGATTAGGAGGGGAGGAGACAGGGAAAATGGGGGGCGGGGGAAGGAAGGGAAGGCGTGGACATTAGGGACTTTGCCTACCTTTCCTCTCTATTCTTAGTCGTGAGCTGGGAATGGTGGAGAAAGGCACCTCCCTCATTCAGCCTCAGTTTCCCCATCCAACGGAGTAATAAAGACACCTACCTCTCAGGGCCACGATGAGGAGTATTGAGCTCAAAAGCTTAGGGACTACCTCACCCAGAAGCCGGCCTCCCAGTCAGTGTCCGGTATCATTATTAATGAGCCCTGCTGCGCGGATGAAGAGATGGGAAGCTGAAAGGTTGGGACCCTTGCTCAAGGTCACAAAGCCAATCCAGGTCTGCCTGCGTCCTCCAGCCATCACAGATTTAGGAAAGGAATCCATTCCCAATTGCAATTATTCTCTCTTGAATCAGTTCTTAAGCCTTAATTAGGGTTTGGGGAAAGGGTTCAGGGAGATACTGAAGATCCAGGTTCCGCCCACTAGACTTGCCAGAGCCTCCTCAGTGCGCGTACACACGCGCGCGCGCACACACACACACAAACACACACCCGAGAAGAAGAGTGTGGGAAGGGACTGACCACCTCCCTGAGAGAAAGGAAATAGTCCCCGGCCTAGAAACGGAATTCTCCGGACCCCCTCGCCAAGTCTCCTGGAGTCACCGGGGCCGCGATGCTCCCCGACGCCCGCCAGGGGTCGCTGAGCCGGCGCGCAGGCCGCTCTCCATTCATAAATCCGGCCTCGCTCAGGCCGCTCCCTCCTCCCTCCCTCAGACCCCTCCTTCCTCTAGCTGGGTAGGGACGACCCTAGACTGGTGTAGGAGGGTGGACGGTCCCCGGAGAGCCCTAGGGGAGGGGGCAGAGACGCTGGCCTACTGATTTCCCAGATGGACCTCCCTGCTCCTTAGGGGGTCTGGGAGGATTCCCAGCAGGGCCAGCAAGAGCGCTAAAGGGTTACAAGGGAGACGCCCGGAGGTGAGAGGAGTAGGTGGTGACGCAGCCTTCCAGCACTCAGGTCACCCCCAGAGACTCCAGGCTCCCTCGCCCCGTCACCTGCCACTGCTCCTCTGGAACCCCTATGCCAGTCCTGATGGCCCCCCCATACCCTGCACCTGTTGGCTCCCGGCCCCGAGCATCATCGGTTGCTGGTACCTGGACCTTGCTCGCGGGACTTTGCCTTGGTGCTGGGGAAGGCCAGGTCTGGAGACGCGGCGGGGCAGCCCCTCCCGAGGCTGAGCTGTCCGCTCGGTGGCTGCGTGGCCCCGGCTCCGCGCCAGTGGTAGCTCGGGAGGGCTCGGGAGGGCTGCGCGCTGTGGGGAGGGGAGCGGGGCGGGAGGCTGGGCAGGGAAGGGAGGGAGCCCCAGCCCGTCTGCGCTCCAGGTCGCCCAACTCGAGCCCCGCTTTGTACTTCAAGCTTCCATCCACCTCCATTCACGCGTCCACTGGCTCATTCATTCCGTGCGCATCCTTTCGACACTTACACCCTCCATCCTGCGTTCAGCACGCACCTAGTGTGTGCGTGTGTGTGTGGTGGGGGCGGCGTCGGGGGACACAGTGCAGGGGTGGACCGACCCCACCTCTGCTCGCTGCCTCACCTGACCGGTGAGGATGGTAGCACAAGTGGTTGTCACAGAGGTGAAAGGATGCGGGTCCCGCCTCCAGACAAGCTCTGGACACGCTGGAGCAGCTAGTGTCCAGAGACGTCAGAAAGCCCGGATCTCTCCTGGGTCTCTCTGCCCCAAATCCTTGTTCGCACCTACTTCCCCTTCCTAAAGCAAGGACGTGAAGTGGAGGCAGAAGAGGGGAAGCTGGAGGCATTCATTAATTCAATAAATATTTCTCAAGCTCTGTGACAAGCAAGGAACCTATAATAAGGCCGCCATTTCCACAGGCTGCGATCTCATTTAATCCTCACGTCAGCCTGGTGAGGTAGTTGTTATTGTTCCCATTTTACAGATAAGACCTTGGATGTACACGGTTCAGGGCTTTGCCCAAGGTCAGAGGCAGAGCTGGGTTTCAAACTTGTGTTCCACTCAGATCTACCAGCGCTCCCAACCCCCAAGGCTCCCAGCCATGCAGAGGATCTAGCCATCCGGAGTAAGGCATTTCCCTATGGTGCCTACAGGGCTGGGAGAGGTCCCATGGGGCTGAGAGATCACAACAGTACAGAAGAGCTCACCCGGGGCTTCCAAGAGCAAAAATACCTGCTCAGAAACTTGAAGAATGATGAAGTGGCCTAGAGGTTAAGGGAGAGTATGAGAAGAGCGGTCTTTAAGCTAGAGAGCAGCAGGTGCAAATGATTGCAGGTTAGGTCACCTGGGAATCCTAGGGCAGGTGGAGGGGGGACCTTCTGGGCTTTCAGATAGTCACCTTGCCCACCTCCTTACAGGACAGGACCTGTAAGTCTTTCCCTCACACCCCTCCTCCTGGGAGTGTAACCACATGTTCCCTTTGCAGCCAGAACTCTCTTGCAAGGCGTTAGAGATGCAGAAAGGGAATCTGGGAGCAGAGGACCGGGGAAGCACCCTTATGGGTCTGGTGACCTCTACTCCTGAAGAATGGAAGTGTCTGGACCTGAGGCAGAACTTTGTCCTTGGGTAGCTGTGGCATTTGTGTGCAAGATGATGGATCATAGAACTCTAGGATTCTGTTTTGTGTTTTTTGTTTTTTCCAAGACAGGTTTTCTCTGTGTTGCCCTGGCTGTCCTGGAACTCACTCTGTAGACCAGGCTGGCCTTGAACTCACAGAGATCCACCTGTCTCTGCTTCCCAAGTGCTGGGATTAAAGGAGTGCACCACCATCAACTGGCTGTGCCACCAGCAGCAGCTGATCTTTAGGATTCTCACAGAAGGGTTATTAGAATGTCTTTAGGGAATTCAGTTTGTTGTCCTGTGTATTTGTGTCTCTCTGTTCATGAGAGTAGGCTCTTGGGTGATGACTTGGGTGATGACTGGGTCTGTATGGATCTTGATTTGTCCCTGTGTTTTGGGGGTCTAAGGACTGGGGAGGCTGTTGTCTGTGTCTGTGGGGTCTCAGCGTGTTATCTGTAGTTTTGACCAGCACTGGCCCCTCAGCTTGTTTCCCTGCGAGTTTGGGAATGTGAGAGTGGGCATTCCTTTGTGTCTACAGCTTTGCAAGTGTGTGAATGTGGAACTCAGCAGTCTGCTCCCATGGTGATGACTCACCCTTCCACATTCTGCCCACCCCACCCCCCAATCTGGAGCTGCAATCATTTACCACATAGGGGTCCCAGAGGAGGCTGCAGCATGGGGGGGATGGGAGGCTGATCATGCAAGGACACTCAACTAACAGCTGCTTTAGGCAAGGTGCAGCCAGGGATGCGGAAGGTACAGATCCCTGCGTGGGCAGTGGGCAGCTCAGGCTCTACGCTGACTCTTTAGCTCAGAGCTGTGGATTCCAGGGCCCCTAGACACTGTGGTTTGCAGTGAGCAAAGAGCTTCCATCCTCCCAAGTCAGTGGACACTGGGAGTGCATTTGCCCTTGTGTGTGGAGGAAACCTGATTGTTGTTCCCTTAAACCACTGAGACTATCCAGTGTTTTAGTGCCAGTTCCAGTCCCATCCCCAGGAATCTCCAGTTGCCCACTTCTCCCCCTTTATTTCTCTGTACCCCAGAGATGGCTGCTTCCCCAGACAAGAGTCAGGAGGGACTCCTCAAGGTGACAGATCTCTGTTCTTCACCTATAGGTCCCTGAGCAGCAGGAGACTATGGGCCCCAAGACCGTCTGCTCCTGAGTTGGGTACCCCAATTCAGCTACAAGTGGCTTATCATTGAACCTAGACTTCCTCCTAAGCAGGAGAGGGAGAAACCTTGAATACCTGCTTAAAAGACATCGGAGCCAGGCATGGAACACACACACACACACACACACACACACACACACACACACACACACACACCACCTCCAGCTGCAGTTGTTTTTAGTTCTTAGACACAATGGCATTGGCCTCTGGGAGCTCCTGGCAAAACACCAACCCCCAAGAGAGACCAAGGACTTCAGGCTTTCCGTCTCTGGCCTGGGCCATCAGCCCTGGTGCCTCCTCTGCTCGGGGAAGGCCAGCCTGAAACCTTGGCTGTGCTTGAGCTGCCTGTCAAACCGTGTCCACATGACCTTTTTCCTGGAACCAGCCAGCCCCAACCTTGTTGATCTAATCCTGAGCCTCCAAGCCACAGGTCCCTGTCACATCCATCTTCAAGTGTCAGCCCAGGCACTGTCCTCAGGTGCTGGCTCACCCTCCCTCCCTCCTTCCCTCCCTCCTTCCCAATTCCGATGTGACTTACAGTAACCTCTGTCTGGCTAGGACTAGAGCAAGTGAACAGTAATTGGCTTTGCAATGTGTGGATGCTGAGGGCCTGGCTGTGGGTGGGCGACTGTGGCCAGGGGACAGAAACGCTGTTTAGAAGGCCCTAAATCAGGAAGCAAAGGGTAGATTTGAGTGCAGGACTCTATTGTACTCCAGGAAGGAGGCTTCAAGGACTGGGACTAGGGAAGTCACTGAGATAGCTGTGAGGCTTTGGGTCCCTGGGTTCAGTGGCAACGACTTCTGGGAAAAGCCAGCCAAGTAGTCAATGCTCTGGAGTGAAACCTCATCCTTTGGAGGAAGAGCTCCCTATTCAGGCCTGGAGGCTTAGAAGGATCAGTGTGCATGGAGAAAGGAGGGGCCCTGGGTCTGGAATCAGGGCCCTCTGAGACTTAGAAAGCATCTTCCACACAGACGTGGGGCAGCAGAAGGGGCTGCTCACCCAGCTGCTCACTCAGCAAACCCTGAGGAGACCCTGCAGCTCAGGCTGAGGAGCCCCTTAACATAGAGATGGTTGGGTGGAGTCAAATCCGTGGGGTTATTGTGTGGGGACAAACTCTGTGCAATGAGTTTAGGACCCACAATGTGAGTTCAAGCAGAAAACCAGAAAGGCCTGGCTTAGCTGCCAGCTCAGTACTTCCTGTTATATGCTCCTCAAGAGTCACTTATGCATCCCTAGACCTCTGTAATAGGTTAGGTAATAGCTCAAAGGGGGCTGATCTGACACAGAATTCAGTGGTTGAGCAGCTGTGAGCATGTGCAAGGCCTTGGGTTCTGTCCCTAACCCTGAACAAAAGGGGGGTTGAGAACTAAGGTGGTGAAGCCTGAGAGATGGAGTCTGAGGATGCAGTTCAGTGGTGGGATACTTGCTTAGTGCACAAGGCCCTGGGGTTCTACACCCAACGCTTCAAAAACAAAAACAAAACCCACATCACAACCGCCCCTGGAACCAGACAATGAGTCCCACAGCCAAGACGATTTCGTAGGCATGTCTCCATCATGAGGCTCTTGGGGTGGGGAGATAATGCTAATTACCCAAGTGGCTTCTAAGGCGGAATCAGGAGCCTTAGGCAGAGGCCGTGGGAAGGAGGCCCAGGCTCAGTGATACCAGTGTGGGAAGTGGCCACAGCTATACACCAAGGACAGCCTCTAGCCTGTGAACCTGGAGGAATGAGTGAGTTAGTCCCCAGAGCCTGGAGAAGCCCTGCAACCCTGCCCATCTCTTGGTCTTCCTCCTCAAGAACTCACTTGGCTGTGGGTCTTCAGCACTGAAGAGTAGCTTACATTGCTTTAAGCCAATACATTTGTGATCACCTGCTGGAGCACATGCATCACACACACACACACACACACACACACACACACACACACACACTCATGCTGCTGGTTAAGATGAAACAACAGAAGCTCTTTCCATAGAGAGTTTTGTGGGAGGACTTCCTGAGATCAGGCGGTGTGTGGAGGAGCGGCAGGGCCGGGCATCAATTTACACCCTTGGGTACATGATCTTTCTGCATTAGTTCCTCTTTTTAAATTCCCAGTGGACACGGGGGAAGAATTAACTCTGCCAGACATGCTTATGCCTAATCTGTGGTTTGGTCTGCTTGGATGTGGAGCACGTTAGGGCTTGGGGCTGTGAGAACTCTAAATTAGGAAATAACTAATGGTAATGTCTTCGTTAGGGTTACTATTGCTGTGATGAAACACTATAACCAAACGTGACTTGATCTGGCTTACAGCTCCTGAGTCAGTCCACCGAGGGAAGGCAAGGCAGGAACTCAAACTGAGCAGACACCTGGAGGCAGGAGCTGATGCGGAAGTCACAGAGGAGGCGGAGGAGAAGTAGTGCTGTTTGCTGGCTATTCAGCCTGCTTCCTTTTGGAACCCAGGACCACCAGTCCAGGGATATCTCCACCCACAGTGAGCTGGACCCTCCCCACTGATCACCATTAAGAAAATGCTCTGCAGACCTGTTTCTATCCCCATATTCTGGAGGCGTTTTCTCAGTGGAGGTTCCCTCCGTTCAGGTGACGATGGTGTGTGTCAGGTGGACACAAAACTAGCCAGCACAATCAATGAACAATAGTCACTGTAAAGGTGTATAGAAAACAGGGGGACAAAAGCCAAGAAACGTCCTGTTTTTCTGGGATGGTCGGGGCGGGGTCAGAACAGGTGAGGAGTAGGCAGCGGGGTGAGGGGGTGAAGAATGATTGTCCAACCATGACCCGAGTTACCAGATATTTGAGAAAAACCTTAAACAGGGTAGAAAGAAAATCTAAAGACCAAAATATCCCAGAAGCAACTTGGGCTGGGTCTTGGAGGCTGAATAGGAGTTTTCAGGTGGTTTTTGAGTATGATGTTGTGGTGGTTTGAAGGAGAATGGCCTCCTCAGGTATGTGAATGTTTGGGAAAGGTGAAGAGGCGTGGCCTCATTGGAGGAGATGTCACTGGGGGTGGCGGGGGTGGGGATGGGCTTTGAGGTTTCAAACATCATTGCCGTTCATTCCCAGTGTCTCTGCCTCGTGTGGTCGTTGTCTCAAGATGTGGGCTCTCAGCTACAGTGCTGTGCCTGCCAGCCTGCCACCATGCTTCCTGCCATGAGGATGAAGGACTCACCCTCTAAAACTTAGGCCCCCAATAAACTTTTTCTACCCTAAGTTGCCTTGGCCATGATGTTTTGTCATGGCAACAGAGAGGTAACTAAGACAGAAGGGGTGGGCAGGAGTGAGACAGGAAGAGGGGGAGGTGGTCCAGACACTGGGGACAGCATGAGCAGAGGTGGGGACAGGGCTGGTTCAAGGGCTATCAAACTAGCATTTACTTTGGCCCCAGGGTGTTCCCAAATTGAGCGATGAGAAATAGTCAGGCCTTAGTCCCAGTTCCCAAGAGGCAGGGGCAGGTAGATCTCTGTGAGTTTGAGGCCGGTCTGTTGTACGTGGAGAGTTCCAGGCCAGCCAGAGCTACACAGAGAAACTTGAGGGGTAGGGATAAGGTTGGTAAAGGCCTGGCCTCCAGCATGGGCTAAAGAGTTTGGACTCTGTCCACCCCAGAGGCAGTCCAATCCCTGCACGGCTTCAACGGGGTATGATGCAGACAGATCGCCAGTCTTGCCCTGCAACTTCAGGACATTTGAAGTGAATAAACAGTACATCCTCCTCCTTTAAAATAAACCACTCAGAAGAAAATAGAGTAAAATCATTTTTAATTGTGTAGAGTAGCTACGGATCCCTGAATACAGCTACCGTAACAGATGGCGTTGGTATAGAAGGATGACAGTGTCTCTCTCTGTAGGCCATCCAGGGCTGGTAAGGCAGCTCTGCCGTTACCAGGACACCAGCACTCAGCTAGGAGAGAGGGAGTCCAGGTTGTGTGCAGAGAGACTGGAGCCACGCTGTATTGAAATCACAGATCAGCTGTTTACCTGCTGTGTGACCCTGGGACGCTGCTTAACTTCCCTGTGCTTGGGTCTCATCATCTTTAAACCAGAACAACACTGTATCTGGTTGTGGTGGGAAGACCAATGTCTACCCCCCTAGCCCCCCCCCCCACACGGGTGTCTACATCCTGATTGCTAGAATCTGTAGCAAAAGGAATTTGCAGGAACGATCAATATTTTTTAGAAGACTGCAGATGTAGGTCATCTGGCAGGTCTTTGCTCAGGGTGCACAAAGCCCTGGGTTTGATCCCCAGGTGGCATAAGTTGGGTATGGTGACACACAGCTGTTATGCCAGCATTTGGGAGGTAGAGAGAGGAAGATCAGAAGTTCAAAGTCATCCTCAGCTATATAGCAAAATCAAGGGCAACCTAGACTACGTGAGATCCAGTTTCAAAACAGATTTCCATTCATAGACCACGCTGGCCTGGAATTCACAGAGATATGCCTGCCTCCACCTGTCAAGTGTTGCAATTAAAGGTATGACTACCATACCCTGTGGTGGGGGTGGTGGGCGTGAGGGGTGGGTATGTTGGATTTCCCTGGTGACCCAAAAGTCCTTACAAGGGGTTGGGGATTTAGCTCAGTGGTAGAGCGCTTGCCTAGCAAGTACAAGGCCCTGGGTTTGATCATCAGCTCCGGCAAAAAAAAAAAAAAAAAGTGGCGGCCGGCGGGGGGGGGGGGGGGGGGAGGGACTCCAAAAGTCCTTACAAGAAGGCTGGAAGTCGGAGTGGTTAGAGTATGGGATGGGAGCACATGGGTGTGGAGATCCCAGGGAAGGTTATCATGAGCTGGGGAGGGAGGCAAGTGATTCCCCCAGCTAACACTGTTTTCAGTCATCTGCCCTCCAGACCCGTTTAAACCACTGCAGAGACCAGCGAGATGATTAGTGGGTGAAGGCACTTGCCACCAAGCCAGATAGCCTGAGTTCAATTCTCAGGACCCACACGAGTGCCAACATACATACACAAATACACAATAAATACATGAATGTACCCATATGCCATAAGCTTGTAGTCTGCCATAGGGAAGAACATATATCAGTAGGTTAGGTGAGTTAAAAATGTGCAAAGCCCTCAGGAAAGTGTCTAACAGGTAGTCTGTGTGTGTGTGTGTGTGTCTACCATTACTTATGACAAAACTCAGCTCAGTCAGAGGTTTGTAACATTCCTATTCAAAGTAATGAAAAGAAGTGTCATTTTCACATATATCTGGGTAGCCTGAACTTGATTACCTGGATGAATAAAGCTGCAAGGGATGCTGGGAAATGAGCTTTTTCTCCAGAGAGATTTTTCAACTGATACCCAACTGCAACATGTGTTCTGTGACTCCAGGAAGTTGGAGGTGGTTACTGAAGAACCAGCAGTGTCCAGCATTGTGACAACTTTCTCAGTGGTAACTTCCTCCCAAGTTCAGTTACATACACGTTTGCCCCACACTTCTTTCTGGTGCATTGATTTTGTTGTGTGCTGGACATGAAACCTAGAGCCTTTTAGGTGCTAACCAAGTAGTCTCCTGTACAAAGTTTTTTCTTTGGGGCCACCAACCAGCTCCCAAATCCCACAGAGACTTATTACCTGTTTTGAATGTTCGGCCTAGCTTAGGCTCATTTCTGCCTAGCTCTTTTAACTTAAATTCACCAGTTTCTCTACATTTTGCTTTGGGGCTTTTTACCTTTTCTTTCTGTATGTCCTACTTTCCTGCTTCTTCCATGTCTAGGTGGCTGGTGGCTGGTGGCTGCCTGGCTGGCTGGTGGCTGGCTGGTGGCTGCCTGGCTGGCTGGTGGCTGCATGGCCCCAGGCATCTCCCTCTCTTTCTCCCTTGTTCTCTTCTCCTTCCTCTCTTCTCTCTTGAGCCTAGATTTCTCCTCTTACTTATTCTCTCTGTCCACTATCCCTCTCCTGCCTAGCTATTGGCCATTCAGCTCTTTATTAGACCAATCAGGTGCTTTAGGCAGGCAAGGTGAAACAGCAACACATCTTTTCATAATTCAACAAATGCAGCAGAAACAAATGTAACACACCTTTCCACAGTTAAAGTAATAGTCTGCAGCATAAACAAATGTAACACATCTTTACATAGTTAAATATTCCAGAACATTCTCCCACAGGAGCACATCCTCAGCCCTCAGCGCCATTAGGTTTATGTAGTGTTTCTGGACTCCCATGTATAAAATGAGCCATCATTCATCACTCTCCCCTGCCCTCTCCCTTCAAGCCCTAGTGAACTGTGTTTGCATCCTGTTCTATATAGCCATAGTTAAAATGTCTATCTCTATATTTCAAATATTGAAAATCAATAAAGCCTTTAAAAAGTACAGTTGTGTAAACATGGTCCTCTCTGTGGAGTGGAGCAGCACATGGGGACTGTGGGAAAGGAGCTCTGATCTTACGGTGTAAGTGCCCCTTGAAGGGACAGGCTCAGGGGTTGAGTTCACGGGTGCTCACCTACATTCCCTTCAATACTCACAGTCGTGTGGCTGGTTAATTCCTTCTATACTTGCACCATGACTGCCTTGCACAGCATCTTTCTCTCTCAGAGTTCCTAATTGTGTTTCTCCTTGCTTCTTTAGAGAGGAGACATTTGCCTTTGAAATCAAGTCACTCAAACTTTCCCACATCTTATTTACATCACTTGTTCTGTGAACCCCACTTCTGTCCTGAAGACTTTCTTCTCTGGATCTCCAGACTTCTGTTCTAAGTCTGACGGGAGCTCTGAGGACCTCTGGTATTCCACTGATTTCCACTGGTCCCGGTGCTTCGGAAACGTGGTAAGTCTCTCATTCTTGGAGCACATCTGTTTTGCTAGGTGCATCTTCAAATAACATTTTTTAAAGGCATGCATGGAAGGAGGAGGACTTCTGAATCTTCATGTGTGAGCAAATTCTTTCGTGAATCCAAGTGGGGAAGGATCCCTAGCAGGCCGGGGCACAGGGCATCAGCTCGCACATGGGCAAGTACCAGAATCCCTGTGGGTCAGGGTGAAGAGGGACCCATTGTAGATACCAGTGCTCACACTATGAGAAAACAAACACTCAGGGGCGGGGGAGTGGGGAAGGAGGGAGAGAGGAAAGAGAGGCAGAGGAGGGGGTTCCTGTCCCTGTCTCTGTACATGTGTTTGTACTCTTGTGTTTGGAGCAGGGGGATGTTGAAGGCTCATGTTGACTTGCTAGGACCCTTACATGCTAAACAGACCTTTACAAAACAGTTTCCCAAACTTTTCTCTTTAAAAAGTATTTGTATTATTTATTTGTTTGTTTTGTGTGTGTATCTGTGTATGTATATGTGTGTAAGCATGCCCTTGCCACAGGGCACATGTGATCAGAGAACAACTTTTGGGAGTCAGTTCTCTCCTTCCAGTGTATGGGTCCTGGGGGTTGAACTTGGGTCTTCAGGCTTGGCAGCAAGCACCTTTACTCTCTGAATTATTTCATCAGCCCCCAGACTTTTCTTACTCTCATACCATGTCTCAACATTCGTCACAATCTTTAAAGTGACTATTCCATAATTTGTACATTTGATGTTATACTAAAACCATGTCTATGTAGCTATTCTACTTCTTCCTTCCTTCCTTCCTTCCTTCCTTCCTTCCTTCCTTCCTTCCTTCCTTCCTTCCTTTTCTTCTCTCTCTCTCTCTGTCTCTCTCTCTGTCTCTCTCTCTCTCTCTCTCTCTTTCTTTCTAGACTGTCTCATATAATCTATGCCAGCTATGTAGCTGAGGATGACTGAACTCCTGATCTTCTTGGGTCCACCTCAGTTCTAGGATTGCAAGTGTGTGTTTACCAGAATACCTGACTATAGCTTTGTTCTCTGTGTGTGGGGGTAATGCCTCTGTCCGTGTGTATACACACATGTGTGGGTGTGTGTGGGTGTGTGTAGATGTGGCTGTCTTCTTCAGTTTTTTCCATCTTAGTATGAGACAGGGAGTTCATCTATCCAGCTAAATCAGCTGATAGGAAGCCCCAGCAATACTCTGCTCTCTGTCTTTCCAGCACAGGAATTATAAACATATACTGCTGTCTCTGCTTTTTTACATAGGTGATCGGAAACCAAATTCAGGTCCTTGTGTGGCAAGAATCTACCAACTAAGCTATCTCCCATCTTCCTGGTTTATATGTATGTATATATGTATGTTGGTATGTATTTTCTTAAAGTATTTATTTATTCGATGTGCACTCATTTGCCTGCATGTATATCTGTGTGTCAAAATCACCTGGAACTGGAGTTACAAGCAGTTATGAGCCTACATGTGAGTAATGGGAATGGAACCAGGGTCCTCTGGAAGAGACCAGTCAGTGTTCTTAAATGCTGGACCATCTTTCCAGCCCCCAAACTCCTCTTCTTTGAGACAAAGGATTGTGTACCCTAAGTTGGCCTTAAATTCCCTATGCAGGTGAGAATGGTCTTGAACTTCTGATCCTCCTAATTCCACTGGGTCAATATACCTGGTTCACACCATGCTGAGGATTGAACCCAGTACTTCCCCTGTGCTAGGCAAGCACTTGACCAACTGAGCTAACCCCTGGCCCTCTGGCTCTCTCTCCTAATCCACGTTCAATAATAATATAGCTCTCTGAATAATAGAGTTCGTTCATCTACCACTAAGTGCCATCCTTACGCCGTTCTCCTCAGGGAATGTCTCTGGTCGTTCACTGTGTGGATCACCTTCTGATCAGTTAACTAAGCAACAGATTTCTCTCCTCGCTGGCTGGTGTGAGCACCACAGAGGATCTTCTTTAAATAGCCTTTCTCCTTGCCCAGATTCTGACACACTGGGAAATAAAGTGAATGAGTAATGACAGAAGACAATATGTCCCTTTTGTTATCACTGTTCTAAAGCGAGAGTCCAGGCTGACAGAGAGAGAACATGAGGGCGCCTCAGTCACAGGCCTGACTCGTTCCCTCCTGCAGTGAGCCGTAGTCTCTGCCACATCTCCCACCCACTCGGGCTGTTCTGGTGCATCTGCCCATGTTAGGGAAGTGGCCAGCATGACTTTAGGAGCTGAGAAGCCTACTGGGAGAGAGTCCTCCCACGGACCAAGCAAAGGGACATTGAGAACTTGACCTGGTGGCAGATCTTGTCATCAGAAAGGAAAGGTTTTGGAGAATTGCATGTAGCTATGACAACCAAATGCCATGGACTCGGGTACATATTCAGGGAGCAGAGAGCATCCATATCTTACACAAATTGCCTCAAATGGTAGAAAAAGAGGGGAAAGTGCCTGCTGTGTTTAACGTGGTGAGTGCACCCTTGATACCTGACCTAGATGGTGACAGCATGGGACAAGAAGGTTGTAGGTCAGTTTCAATGAAGAATATAGATGCAAATATCCCAAACTACTAAAAATGCATAATGACCAGGGGCTGGAGAGACGACTCAGAGGTTAAGAGCCTGGCTTCCAGAGGTCCTGAGTTCAATTCCCAGCAACCACATTTTGGCTCACAACCATCTGTAATGAGATCTGGTGCCCTCTTCTGGCCTGCAGGGATACATGCAGGCAGAACACTGTATACATAATACATAAATAAATTTTAAAAATTGTGTAATGACCAAGTTGGACTTCTTCCAGGGGTTCAAGAAATTTTAACAATTAGGAAATTGTCACTTTAAGCTATGACATAAACAGAATATCAAACATCCTTCTCTTACATAGAACAATTTGGAGAAAAAAACATTTAGGAAGAAAGCTTTTGATAAAATTAGGAGTCTGGGTGTATGGCTTAGATGGTAGAGTGCTTACCTAGCACAAAGCCCTCAACTGGATCTCCAGTATCACATAAAACCAGGTACAGTGACACACTCCTGGAATTCCAGCACTGAGGTAGGGGCAGGAGGTCAGAAGTTCAAGGTCATGCTTGTCTACAGAGCAAGTTTAAAGCTACCCAGGGATACCTGAGGCCCTGTCCCAAATACATTGGTTATTAAAATTAATTGATCATATGACCTACTTAGAAAACCTATGGACTTCTGCAACAATTGATTGGAACCCTCATTAAAATAAAGGGAGGAGACTGAAATGTGACTCAACAGTTAAGGGCACTGTCTGTTCCTCCAGAGGACCTGGGTTTGATTCCCAGCACTTACAATGTGGCCCACAGCTGTCTGTGACTCCAGTCCCAGGGGAATCTGATGTCCTCTTCTGGTGAGGCACACATGTGGTACCTAGACGGAAAAATACCCATATACATAAAATAATAAACATAAAAGATTCAAATTTTAAAATAAAAATTACTGGGCTTGGTGGCATATGCCTTTAGTCTCAGCAGGCAGCAGGCAGAGGCAGGGAGAACAAGAGTTCAAGACCAGTCTGGTTTACAGAACAAATTCCAGGCCAGCTAGAGTTACACAGTGAGACCTTGTGTCAATAAATAAGTAAGTAAGCAAGCAAATAAATAAGTAAATCAATCAAACCCGGAAGGGTGAGGGGTGTGTCTCGGGGGTAGAACACTGTAGCAAGCATGAGCCCTGGACTTGGTCCCCAACACTGTAGAGGAGAAGCTGTGCTTGGGGATTTGAAGTCACTACCAGGTTTGTTGGCCCATGCTTGAAACCTCATCACTCAGGGAATGGATGCAGGAGGTTCAGGAGTTCAAGGCCAGCCACAGCAAACTCAAGGCCAGCCTGGGCTACATGAGACCCTGTCTCAGAAACTAAAGCAATTAACAAAGAAAAAGAATTTCAAGTCGGGTACATCATCAGGCTGGGCACAGGAGCCTTCTGAGGACGGAGCCCAGAAATCCAGCCGTACTCGGAAATGGCATACATAGCCTCGCACCTGCTGAATTCTATTGGACAGAACGAATGGTGAGGTCTAGCCAGCTAATCCTGGGAGAGGGAGGGGCACAGCACACCAAGCTCTCCTTTGTTTGTGTCTGGCTCATTAATGACTGGATTTTCTTCACTTCCTTTCTCTTTTCTCTGAGGGTTTAGAATGCATCCTATCCCCTCTGCCATTGGTCATCCTTAGGTCTCGTTTGCAAAGTGTGGGGCCACCTCCACAACAGCTGCAGAATGCCTTTGAAGAGCCAGGTGTGGTGGCACATGCCTTTAATCCCAGCACTCGGGAGGCGGAGGCAGGCAGATCTCTGTGAATTCGAGGCCAGCCTGGTCTACAGAGTGAGATCCAGGACAGGCTCCAAAACTACACAGAGAAACCCTGTCTCGGGAAAAAAAAAAATGTTTTTGAACTCTGGCCATGGTTTGGTTCCCACTTCTCATTTTATTATTTTCCAGACTTTTAATTTTACTTAGCTTTGTTTTTGTTGTTATACCAGGGTCTGGCATAAGCTAGGTGAGTGCCCTAGCTGAACTGCCCAGCCCTCTCATTTTGATTGTTACTTTGAAACAGGGCTCACTGAGTGAGTGTAGCAGGCTAGCCTTGCACTTACAACCCTCCCATTTCAGCCTCTGGAGTGAGATGACACTACACGGGCAGATAACACCACATAGTCTTCTTCTGTTGTTCCAAACAGTCTCACTGTGTAGCCCAGGCTGCCTCAATCAACCCAAGATCTCCCTGTGTCAGCCTCCCACGTGCTGGGAATACTGTTCTCCTTTGGACAAGCCTTTAAAGTCCGAACTGGCTTGACTCTCTGAAGTTCAGTAATTCCTTGCTCTCCATCTCTTTCTTCCAGCTACTTCTTCTGACTGTACTTCCTGGCGTCTTCTTGTTCTCTGATATCTTAGGGCCTCGGGTCCCCAGAATGTATTCTAGTGATTTTTGCAACAATGGTTACATCCCTAATTATATGCTTTCTTTCAGTTCCCAACAGCTTGAGTTCTGAGCTTGTGATTTGTTTACTTTATTAAAGCTTTTAAAAGAATAGACTCAACTTTCTGCTGTTTTCTACATCATCACTTTCTGTTTTCTCTTTATTATTTTCCTTCCTTCTACTCTCTTTGGGTTCTCTGATTGTCTCTTCCCAGTGGCTCGAGCTGGTAGCTTAATTCATTTGTTGCCAATTCTTTGTGTTTTTAATAAACATATCGAGGGCTATAATTTTTCCTCCAAGTTCCACTTTAGCTTATTGTTATTCTGTTTTAAACATCTTGCAGTTTCCATTATAATGTCCTCTTTCCCCATGCATTATTTAGAAATGATAAGTTTGTAAGTTAGCAAACATATTGAAGTTTTAATGTTGATTTCAAATTTTATCATATTGGGATTAGAAAATGTGACCAAATGGTATTGATTCTTCGTGTTTATATTCTTTTCTTTTGTTTGCAGTGCTGGGCATTGAATTCAGAGCCCAGAACATGCTAAGTAATGCTAAGCCATCTCTCTGCCTCAGAACTACACCCTTGGCCCCATGTTAATAATCTGATTTGTTTTCTACTTCCTTAATTTCTAAGTATCCAGTGTTGTTTGGTTGGTTGGTTCGGCTTATTGAGATAGTCTCCCAGTTCAAGGCCAGCAGAGTTCCCAAATGCTGGGGTTACAGACACGAGCCTCCAAGCTGGGCTCTTAAGGGGTCAGTACCTAAAAAAAAAAAATGTTGCACTCATTGAACACATAAGTGATAAGTTTCCTGCTGGATGTAAATGTACCGGATAGATCAAGAACCTTCATGACAGGCCCCAGACTCTTGCACTCCTCACTACTGAGTTGCAACTTGACCCATTAGCTTTATGAAAACCCAACTGGCGGTTCTGCTTTGGAGGCTCCTGACCTTCCCCTTGCAGTTCTGCCAGATCTGCTTTCTATGTCTCACCAAGCTAGACTTGCTCTGCCAGATCCATATAAACCCATGATTATTACAGCGTCTTGGCTGCTGCTGTTCCCCCGTTTGTGTCTTTGGCTAAGGCTGCGGGTTAGGCTATCAAAGGCCTGAGAAGAAGCAGTGCTTTAAATGAACTAGAAATGTACTTCTTGGAGCTGGACAGGCGGCTCAGCTGTTAAGAGCATAGCATGAGGACTGGATCCCAGCACCAAGGGTCAAAGTTGAGTGTGTCCCTGCACATGCCACTGAAGGGGGTGGAGTCCAAAGGATGGCTAGGGCGAGTGAAAATATATGAAGGTTCATGGAAAGATCATGCCTTAAGGAAACAAGGTGGACAGTAATAGACGATGATACCTGATGTCATCTGGCCTCTGTGTGCATGCATACCTACATACACACACACACACACACACACACACACACACAGACTTTATTTCCTGCTCCATTTATTGGTCCACAGACATAGTCCCCTGCCCTCCAGCTTCCTGTGAGATTTGAGATTTAGTCATGAGGACCTCAGCAGGAAGTGAGAGGAGGGAAGGGAGATTGTGAAATGTTTACTCCCCAGCTCCTTGAAGGCAGATGAACTCCGCTTAGATTGCTCTTTCAGAGTCCTGACGACACCTCCTCCCTTCTGTCCTGCAGTTCTAAGAACACGGCTACTGTTAGTCTGAGTCCTGCATTCCTACCACGACTCCAACACCCTGCTTTGTTGAGATGTTTTGAAAGTAAATTCTGCCCAATTCTCCTAATTAGACCTCACCATCTGTTTCCTGCTGAAGTCCTGAGTGATATGGACTGGCTGGGTATTTTTAAAAGTCACCCGCTTTGAATGCCTTTGGGCAAGTACACACTCTGTGTCAGTCTGGATACAGGTTTCACTACTCCCTGCTCCCACCCTACAGCTCATCAGTGTATCAGCCTGATTCCCAAGGCATCTGAGGCTGAGATCCTTGCTTAGAGAACCCGCCACACCCAGGTCTCCAGAGCTCCATCCAGCAATGAGGAAAAGAACTACTCAAAGCCCATCAATAGTCTTTCCTGCCGGGTGACAGTGGCACACACCTTTAATCCCAGCACTTCGGGAGGTAGAGCCAGGCTGATCTCCGTGAGTTCGAGGCCAGCCTGGTCTACAGATCGAGATCCAGGACAGGTACCAAAACTACACAGAGAAACCCTGTCTCAAAAAAACAAAAACAAAAAACAAACAAAAATAATCCTTCCCTGTGTCCATCAAAACCAAGACCCTTCATGGCCATTGTTCTGCTGGCCTGGAATGCCGCTTAGTCTCTCTGGATCCCAGTGATTAACCTTTGTCACAAGAGGCTGAAGATGGGCCTTCATCTGCAGCTCTGCTGGCTCCAGAGTTAGCGTGGCCCTCAGGGTGACTTGATCCATTTCTGACTCATTCTCTATTGTTGTAATGGCTGGATAGCCCAGGCTAGCCTGAAATTCACTCTATAGTGGAGGATGGCCTTGAACTCCTGATCCTCCTGCTTCTATCCCATGAGTGCTGGGGCTACAGGAGTGAGCACACCACCATGCTGGGCTCCACCTTCTTCCTTTGAGTCCCATTTCGCTAACCCTTGACAGAAGCTTTTCCAATTCCCTCATCCTCAGTCAGGGTCACTGTCAGGCAGGGACAACAGAAATGCCGCTCTTGCTTTGGTGACCGGGAATTGGGAGCGGGGAGTGAGCCTCAGGGAGTCCAGTACAACCGTAATTGCAGCACGGGTCTGCCGAGAAACCGAGAGGGCTTCCTGTGGGACATGCAGAGGACAAGGACGGGGACACTGAACAGAAGCACAACAGGACAGTGCCCTGAGGAAGGAGGAGCCCTCGTGGCCAAACAGGGGTCTACTCCTGGCCAGGTTGGGGCACAACATCTTAGCAAAGGCAGCAGAGTAGGATCTCAGCAGTGGCCTGCCTCTGGAGCCTACACAAGCTGAGACTCATTGTCCACACTGTTCCTTCCTGTTTTTCTCCTGGGTCAGTACCCTGGCCTTTGAGCAGCTATGACTCAAGCAGGAAGATGTGTAAAGCATGGTAAACAGTCAGACCTCAGTTCTGAGACCCCACACAGGTGACCTCTCTGCTGTTCCGCTCTGCCGTGGCAGTGAGGTATGGACTTGGTTGCCAGAAGGCACTCACTGCTGTGGGATCACTCGGCTGCCAGTGCGAATCTCGTTCTCTCCTCTCTCCTATTCCCTTACACAACAGTGCTGCTGTTAGGGCTGGAGAGATGGCTCAGCAGTTATGAGCACTGGCTGCTCTTCCAGAAGACCCAAGTTCAAATCTTTACACCCTCATGGAAGCTCATTACAATCTGTAACTCTCTAGACCTAGGGGATCTGATGCCCTCTTCTGGTCTTTGAGGGTACCAGGCACACGCGGCACACAGACATACTTGCATGCCAAACAATACCCCATACACATAAAAATCCCTTAAAAATTAAATTTATACAAAGAAAACACTTCTGCTGTCTTAAATGGTACTGAGAGCAGAAAGGATGGAACTGGCTTGTGTCCCAGAAGTCATCAGGAGGGCGCTGGAGGAAGGCAGCTCTGCTATGATGGAAAAAGCCTGGTACGTGTAGCCGAGAATGGATGACAATTGGTGTGGGGGTGGGGTGGGGGGATGCTTCTCGGAGGAGGGGGCTGTTTCAGCTCCCAGCAGCTCCAGGTCAAGGCTACTGCACCTTCCTTCAAGAGCACTTAAGTCAGCTGCAACCCTGAGTCCCAGATTTCAGGCTTTGGAATCTGCACAGCTGGAGGCCAAAGCACCTGCTTGGTCCAAACTGAACTGTAGCTATGTCTGACTGGGGGGTGGTGGGCGGTTCAGGCTTTGAAGTCTGACAAATGAGATTCCCCTACTATAGAAATAACAAACTTGGGCTGACTCAGTTTCTCCTACTGTGTACTCACAGCACAGCAAGCAGCACAGGATTTCTGTTGGTGGACTTTCTCTGTCCCTCCAGTCAGCTCTGTCCCACCAGGCGGCTCCTAAATAACCACACAGAGACTTAGTATTAATTATAAATGATCAGCCAATAGCTTAGGCTTGTTACTAACTAGCTCTTACAACTTAAACTAACCCATATTTCTTTTCTCTTTTTTCATATTTCTTATCTACCCTCTATCACATGGTGGTTCCTTTTTTTCAGCTTGGCATATTCATCTGCTTCCTCTGCGTCTGGCTGGTGACTCCACCCTTCTTCCCAGCATTCTCCCTGTCTGGCTTTCCTGCCTAACCCTCTTTCTGCCTAGCTATTGGCCATTTGGCTCTTTAATAAATCAATGAGAGTAATAAATATCCACAGTGTACCAAAAAATTATTCCACAGCAAATTTCTGTAATCTCAAAGGTGGGGTGGTGGGATGAAGAGAGACGGGTTTGCTCTTGCAGAGGATCCATCTTTGATTCTTAGCACCCACATGGTGGCTCACAGCCATCTGTAACTCCAATCCCAGGGAATCCCATGCCCTTTTCTGACCTCCACAGGCACCAAACATGCATATGGTACACATACCATACATACAGGCAAAATTTGCACATAGAACAATAAAATAAATAAATCTAAAAACTTTTTTTAAAGGTGTGGGGGTTTTTGCCTACCAGCAGGGAAACTGCTCTTCAGCAGAGACACTCGGAGTTCTCTGATTCAAGTCTGACCTGTCACCTAACAGAAAGTGTCCCCTCCCATAGTTGGAGAGCATAGAACCCCACTTTAGATGTTTATCACCAGCCCCAGGTTGTTTTACCTGTACTTCTGGATTTTTTTATTTGTTTGGACTTTGTGGTTTTGTTTGTTTTGTTGGTGTTTTTAAAGTGGGGTCTCATGTAGCCCAGGCTGGCTTTGAACTCACTACATAGCCAAGAATGACCTTGAATTCCTAATCCTTTGTTTTCCATCTCCCAACTGCTAGAATTACAGGTGTGGGCCACCATACCCAGATTTGTCTGTGCTTTAGTTGGATGTGCCCTAAAGGTTCCCACGACCCCATCCTTGTATTCACTTAATCGGCTTAAGAGGCTCACACAGCAGAACTGGATGGCATACATCTGTGATATCGGCACCCAGAAGTCTGAAGCAGGAGGCCCCCTGAAGTTTGAGGCCAACCTGGTCTTCATATCAAGATTGTCACCCAATCTGAAATGTAGCTCAGTGTACTTGTATAGCATGCCAAGACCCTGAATAGCAAGACGTGTGCGTGTGTGTGTGTGTGTGTGTGTGTGTGCGCGCGTGCGTGCGTGCACACGTGCGCCAGAGTCAGGTATCTTCTTCAACTTCTCTTTGTCTTACTTTTTGAGGTAGGGTCTCTTGTTGAGCCCAGAGATCATGGATGGATTCAATTAGGCTGGCTGACCATTGAACTCCAGAGATGTACCTGTCTCTGCTTCTTCAAATGCTAGTGCTCAGCTTTTTACGTGAGTTGTGTGGATTTGAACTCAGGTCCCCAGGCTTGCACAGCAATCACTTTACTGACAGAGCCATCTCCCCAGACTAGGGGACACATTAATCAACCTGTCACAAATGCTGTCACAGAGGACATGAATGAAGAAATGACTGGGTGAGGCATGTAAGAACCCCAGGAGGGAACTCTCTAGACCCCTGACCTTCCAGGTTTCTGGAACCTTCACTGCATATCTAATGATGGGCAGACCATGTTCTGAAAGGCAGCCAGGCCTGATTGCCTGTGTGTGTGTTCTTGGCCCCTGTGTGGCATGTCTTGCTCCAGAGTTTGAGGCAGGAATGTGAATCTTATGACCTATTTTTGGATAAGGGTAGATTAGAGACTCTTTAAGGCTAGCCCCAAGACCAGAAGGTGGAGAAGAATTCAAGAGTCTCCAGGAAGAGATTGGTTTCTATGACTAGTTTGTAGGGCTCAGGTCATAAACCGGGACAAAAACAAGATGTGTCATAACATCGCATCCCTTCCTTCTAAGTTATGTGACCTTGGCAAATCACAGCACCATCTCCTACTTCCAACCCTGCCTCAGTTTCCTCCATGTGCAGAAAAGACAAACAGTCTCAACCATAGCACAAGACAGGAAGCACATGACCACAGGAAGCTCCACCCACCCCCACCCCAGTGGGCATACTTGACACCATCTGATACCCACCTCATCTCATGGCGGAAGACCACGGTGCAGGAAGCAGGATGCTCCCGCAATGGCTGCTCATCCTCAGCCTTGCTTGGGAGGGTTCCCGCACTGACTGTTGGTGCCTGAGCCACAGTGATTTCACCAGGTGGGTGGAATTCTAAACAACATAGCCATCATGGGCCAGGAGAAATTTCTAGGAGAAGCTGAGAGAGGGCTCCATCTTCGGCAGAAGGCAGGCAGTGTGACCTGTTCCTGGCTCCATCACTTCTCAACTGTGTTCTGCCAAGTCATACTCTCCTGAGCCCCCATCCCATCTCACCAAGTTGTTGTGGCTGTTGTGGATGCACTCTGTCCCTTGTCCAATATTCCAGGGGAACTGTAGACTCCTCTGTCCTTGGGGATCTCTCCTTCCCACAGTGCTGATTTCCTAAGGGTCTGTGACCTCATTCCTTGCCCTTGGGTGATTGGCCTATAGGTAGACACCCAGCTAGAACGGTTTCTTCTTTCTTTCCATGAAGAACATGTCTGGGCTAGAGGCTTGGGAGCCATCCCTGGCCTCATGCCTTCTTCCTGGAAGACTGATCTATAGAGAGAGGAGAAGGGCAATCAGTTGCTGAGTGGCTCAGCAAGAAAAGGTGCTTGCCAATCACCACCAAACCTGTTGATCTGAGCTCCAGCCCCAAGAGCCACACAGGACAAAGGAATCAACTCTTACATTACAAGTTGTCCTTTGACCTCTGTAGGGGCACCCACCCACCCACATTACAAAATCGATACATGAAAGGCATAGGGGGAGAGAGAAATTGAGAATCACCTAACAATATTGGGGCCCTGTGGCAGCCATGCTAGCTAGGTTCTTGGAGTTCTTGGCCCGTTGGCTTTGGGTTTCAAGAGCCATGCTTCCTCACCAAGCATGGATGGAACCCAGGGAGCTAACAGGACCGTACTTAATCCCAGGCCTGGCCCACTGTAGCTCAGACCACATGAATTCCTTTCCCTAAATGGACACCAGGCAGGGATAGGGCTTGGCAAGCTATCAGGAGGATCTGGAGCCTCACTTCTTATGAAGTGACAGAGCCACTGGCTGCTGGGATTAGAGTCAGGTGCCTCGGAACCCTGCGGCGTCCCTCAGGAGACCAGAGGGAAATCCAAGCGCCATACTGGGAGCTGGAGAGGACTGAGCTGAGGGAATAAAGATCCTGCCCTGTTGTGTTGTGGGAAAAGTGGTCAGCAAGTACATCCTCTGTGTCAGGGAGCTTATGCCAGACGATGGGTACAGGCACAGAAGGTGGCTGTCAGGACAGGCATTGCTGAGTGGGGAGGAGGAGGAACATGTTTTCAAGGATGAGCAGGAGTTTTCCAGGCAGGAAAGGATATTGGACTATTGATACTCTGCGTATTTGTGTGTGTGGGTGGGTGGGGGGAGTTGTATATATGTAGTGTATGTGTGTGGTGTGTGTATGTGTGTTTACGTGTATGGTATGTGCAGGCCAGAGGCTGACATTAGCCCCCTTGCTCTATCCCTCCTCCCTAACGCTAGCCAGTTAGGCCCCTGGGATCTCTGCCTCCAGCCCTGGAGAGCTGGGATTACAGGCAGGCTATCATGCTTGCCTGGCTTTTATGTGAATGCTGGGGATCAGAATTCTAGTCTTTATGTTTGCATGGAAGGTGCTTTGGAACTGAGCCGTCATTCCTCCCCACCCAGCCCCTCTCTGTCCATCTTAACCGCTACCATTAGTCCAGATCGGAAGACTGAGGATTGATGTACCCCTAACTGGATCCTGTCTCACCTATGTACTGAGCTTATGACCGTCAGTAACTTCCCACTCTCTGTTTAAATGCAAAAGAAACCTTTAAAATACTTATTTATTTGTGTGTGTGTGTGTGTGTGTGTGTGTGTGTGTGTGTGTGTGTGTTGTATATGTCACATGTGTGGTGTCCAAGGAAACCAGAAGAGAATGTTGGATCCTCTGGAGCTAGGTTACAGGTGGTTGTGAGATGCCTGGTGAGGATGAGATGCCTGGTGAGGATGAGATGCCTGGTGAGGATGCTGGGAACAGGACTTGGGGTCCTGGGCAAGAGCATCAAGCACTTCACCCTCAAGTGCTAAACCATCTATCTAGCCCCCAAACTGTTTATTTTAAAGACTTAAATGAAGTAATAGATGTAAAAATATCCCAAACAGCTTGTTTGCAGACATCTGTGGGCAAAGCACTCAACAAATGTATCTATAGCTCATTATGAAAATCTTTTACATGATCACGTCCAATTCTGTCAAGTGATCATGGCTGTTACTGTTTACTGAGCTCTGATGCTCAGTTGGTCAAGTGTTTGCAGAACATACACGCAGCCGGGGCTTTGAGCCCCAACACCACATTAACTGGGTGGAAGATCAGAAGTTCAGGTCATTCTTAGCTACATAGAGAGTTTGGGGCCAGCCTGGGCTACATGACACCCTGACCAAAAACGAAAGGTTCTGAGCACTGAGCAATGTGACCTCTATTATCTCCGCTGAAGATAGACAAACCTGACCTAAATTACACCAAGCCATGTGGATCAGACAGTCTATTTGTTTAAAGCCGTTAGGCCAGATCAGAGAGGATGGGATTAACCTCAGAACACACAGCAAGGGCAGGGGCATGGAGTGGGAGGGATTTCTTTACTTTTAAGAGGCTCACTTTTAAGAGGCACCCCTCAGCGTGGCAGAGAATAGGGGTGGCTGGGAACTGAGGGGCACAGGGCACCTGCTGAGGCCTCTCACCTCCATTCCCACCCTCCCCCAGTTCAGAAGAGGTGCAGGTAGGACGGGGTCGAATCCTCAGGGGTCCACGGGGCACAGCGGGCACAGATCGGCCGCATCCGATTTCCCTCTCTGGTCTCCTTTCCTTCCCCGCCGGCCGCGCTTTCCGCCAAAGGTCCTGGTAGAAATTTCCAGCTCTCCCGGGACGGGGTTTTTCCATCAGGGTGCGTCTTGGGCCGCAGCCGCCGAGGGGAGGACAGGGCCCGCGCGCCCCCTCGGAACTCCCTGCTTGCGCTGTCCCAAGGTCGCCCTGGGCTTTGAGTCCTGGTTACACGCTGACCGGGGCTCGGCTCGGGACGTCCGGCAAACAGGAAGTGAGACAAAGGCGACCGCTTATCGGGCCGCCCCGAATTCCTTTCAGGTGATGCCTGTGGGCTGCCAGGGCCCCACGGTGAGGACCTCCCTCTGCTGGTGACTTCGGGGCTCCCTTCTCCCGTAGCTCCTTGCACATTACTGGCATCTGCACTTAGAGGGACCCACAGCTAGCCTTCAGAGGGAAGGGGGTGAAAGACCAGACTAGAAGGCCAATAGGGTGTGGTGGTGCTTGCCGCTGAGTTCCGTATTTGGGAGGTGGAGGCAGGAGGATCCGTTGAAGGTCATCATCAGCTACATAGAGAGTTCGAGGACTGCTGGGGTACTGGCTATATGAGACCCTGTTCATGGAAGAACAAGGAACCAGTTTTTGATGGACTCTGGGGGCTTCTAGGTGAAAGGGCAGGCAGAGGAGAGCTGTGGGAGGGGTGTGTGTGTGTGTGTGTGTGTGTGTGTGTGTGTGTGTGTGTCCATTGTACAGCATCTTACATATCAGTCACCCTTTACAGGTACCACGTGAATGAAGAATCCAGGACCTGACTGAATAAGAGTGGGGCAGAGGTGAGTGGCAGGGGAGGGCGTCTGGACTGAGGACCAGAAAGTCCTTGTAGTCTGGGTATGTGTTCACCATTTGAGGAGCAGAGAGGCCCTGGGGCTGTCACATTCTGACAGTCTCCTGTAGTCCAGGTTGGCCTTGAACTTGCTCATTAGCCTTCTGCATCCACCAGGTGCTGTGACTGCAAGTGTATCACCCAGGCTCAGGGTAGGAGGTTCCTTTGACAGGTCTCTGGGGCCTTGAAATGAGGCTGAGGCCTGAGATGGGAGAACAGCCCTGACTATATATGACCCTTACTGAAAGGGAAGGAGGGATAAAAAAGACAAGGGAATGGGTGGAAGAGAGGGAGGGGATGGAAGGGGAAGGTATCACTGGCTGTTAGGCACCGGGAGTGGGCTGCCAGGCAGGCCCAGCTTGTCTTAGGCGTAGGGAAAGAAGAGGGTCCTGCTTCTCTGCCTGCTGGGTGGCTTCTGTTTATCGGAGGGCTGGGCCCCACCTCCCCCCCCCCCCCCTGTTTTTTATGCAGTGCTGACTCAGCATCTGGAAGGTCCTTCCCAGGCCAGGGCAGACAGTCTCTGGAAGTCAAAGGCCATGTTATCGAGGCTCCTCCTCCAAGTGGCTAGGCACTGACAATTATAACTAGAAGGTCACTAAGATTTCTTGTTCACCCAGCCCTGCCCACCACCCAGTAATGTGCGCTCCTCCGCTCCTCATCCTCCCCCTTCCTCTTTCTGTCAGGGCCTCGTGTCCTCCAAGGCTATCCTCAGATTTGCTGCCTAACCCAATGGTAACCTAGAACTCAGGTCCTCATGCCTCCATCTCCCAAGTGCTGGGATCCCAAGCCTGTGCCCTCGTCCTCAGCTTTAGGGCAGTTCTTTCTGACATCAGCTGTGGCCACCCCGGCTCTGACTTGGCTTTCTCACCTTGAAGAGTCCAAGACACTGTAAATATCAATACTTTGGTTTTATTTTAAAACAGTGAAAAGAAAAATAAATATATTTAAAGACTAAGAAAACAGGTACTGGGGGATTTTGGAAAGGTACAGCCAGAATGGAGGCCAGGGAGATGAGGCAGAAACAACCACAAAGAAAAGGATAAGAAAATGGAAATGAGGTTGGGTAGTAGGAAGAAGGTTGGGGTGTCTTAGCTCCTGTGGTCTTGGGCTGACGGACCAGGGCCCTGGGATCTATACTCCCTGAAGTTTCCAAACCAGGCCCTATCCAGTTCCAGCTGTGATGTCTGGGATCTCCACCAGCCTCACTCATGCATCTTTGGCTCCCAGGCGGGGTGCTGCCTTAGCGGATCTGTGTGTATGTGGATTAGCACCTGTTCCCCTGACTGCACCCAAGGCTTCATCGGGGGGTGGCCCCTAAGGCTTCTTCCACGGTTGTGGATCCTGCCCAGTGGCTGCGACTCATTAATGCCCCATGTCCTCCATTCCCACACGGCCCCAGACGCCTAGCACGAAGCTCTCAATGTCACACTCGTTGGTGCCACGCACGATTCGGAAGTGGCCCCTCTCACCCCACCAGGGCCCCCATGAGTTGGCAGCAGTCTGGAAGTGAAAAGGGAAGAGACATGAGACAAGGGATGGGTGAGGGACCAAGAGGGCAGGGGACGTGGGGCTCAGCCTTGCACCAGGGACTCACCCAGTACTTTATTGTCCTTCCGTCTGGAAGCTTCTCTTCCCCCCACCTAGTGGCAAAGCAAGAGGGAGGAGGTGCTGATCGCTCAAGTCTCAGCACCCACCCTCCAGGAACAGAGCATCCCTCACCCACCCGTCACTTCTGAAATCTGAGTGCAGCCGGCGACCTGATGAGTGTCTGCCTCTCTTTGAACAGCCTCAGTCACTCAGTGAGTTGGCCAGAGTTGGGACAAGCACTGAGCAATCCTTGAGAGTTTTCCTGGTTTTGTTTGGTTGGTTTTTTTGAGACAAGGTCTCACCTAGCCCCGACTGGACTTGGGGTTGCTCCATCAAGACTAAGTCCTGGCCCCTCCTCTGCCACCATCCCCCAGTGCTGCAATTACAGGGGTGTTCCCTGGCTCTTGCATTCTCGTCTCTATTTCAAGGGGGCCCAGAGACCCGGTTAGTTGTTCCCAGACACTCTTCAGAGCTTCCTGATGTCCATGCACCCCTGGAACCAGCCTCTCCTCCTCTCTGTGTCTGTTCTCTCTTTGGCAATGGGATGAGGGGAGGAGCAGCCTCAGCTCCACAGAGAACACAAAGATTTACAAAGAATTCCCAGTGTAAACCACCCACAGCTCCTAGTCCTGTGTGCCCACAGGAACCTCACCCTGTGATCTTGACTGAGTGAGTTCCATGTCTGCGGTACTGCTGTGGCCTCCCCTGGCTTACAGGTGTGTGGCTGTAGACACCACTCTGGTACAAGAAGAAATCCTCGTGTACTTCCATGAGTGCTGTGGACAGAGAAAGAGAGAAAGAGATGGCGCCCAGCCCATTAGTACAGGCTCTGGTGTTGAGCATCTGGACACCAAGGCCTCATGTTAGAGATTGATTTCTCCAGGGGCTTCCTGCAAGGAATGGAGAATGGACCCTCCACTCCTGTTCCAACTGCCCCAGGTGCCTAAAGCCCGTGCCCAACCTCCAGCAGGAAGTTTTTGGAACCAGAGGCTAGGGGTATTTACCTTGAACGGGGCCATTCTCCATTAGCTCCTTCATAATCTCCTTCTCCTGCGGAGGAAGATCCATCAAGGTAAGATTTAGCCGACCAAACCCCAAACTCTTGCATCTACCCTCTCCCCATGTTTGTTTTAGACTTACATCGGAGCCCAGGCGGTAGGCAGGCGTGACCTGGTAGATGTCATTGGAATCAACCTGACTATTGGGGCAGCGGGAAGTGGCCTGGCGCTTGCCCCGCCCCATGGCGCGACTGTGCATCATACATCGAGGAGAGGTACTGGCTTCGTTCTGCTCACGGCCCGAGAATGGGTAACAGTTGTCAGACACCACCCTGAATAAGGGAGCAAAGGCCGTGATGCTGTGGCACCAGAAAGCCCGGGCTCTGCAGGGTGCCTCATCTTCTTCCAGCCTGTAACCCCTGTCACATACCCTCGACGCCGCAGGAACCACCAAGCGCCATCAAGCCGCCCACCGCGGCAGCCCTGCTGGTGGTGGGTATCACAGGACAGCAGGTTCTGTGGCGACAGGATGGGTGTCATGTGTCCCAGAGAATGGATGGAGACCCGGTCAGATGCAACAGCTGTTGGGGAAAGTCAGAAAGGGCTGTCAGAGGCCAGGCCACGGCCTCCTCTCTGGTGCCAGCTCTGCCTCAGGACACACCTGCCGTGGAGAAAGCCCAGGAGCCTGCGCAGTTGCCCTGGTCCAGTGGCTCATGGATCAGGTTGGGCCACTTCTCGGAGGCCTCAAAGGCAGTGGGTAGTACTTCCCCTTGACCCAGCACCGTCTGTAAAACAATAGTGATGCCACTTGCTTCCTAGCCTGGCCCTGCTGCCGCTCGAGCCCAGGCTTTGGAGGGCTGTTGGAAGTCCAGAGCCTCCAGCAGTTGGGTCTGGAGCTGTCCAGGGGTGCAGGAAGGGTGCTAGTTACATCCAACTTTGGACTTGAATGGGATTCCCCCAAAGATCACCCAGGGGTTATGAGGCCTGCTCAACAAATGAGGCAGGGATGCCCAGGCCAGGGCCGCCAGCTTCCCACTCTCATCTCCTGCCACTTTTCTTGGTACCTTCTGATCAGCCACACCCTCCTTCCTGCCATGGCAGTGGCCTCCAAACCCCAAAGGACTGGGGCTGGAAGAGAAGTCCCGTGACCAGGCAGGCAGCCAAGACAAACAGCAGAAAATAGCAAGCAGCCCCAGGGAGAAAGGCAGGGCCAGGGGCTGGTCACCCTGGCCTTGAACAGAAGTCCCCTGGCCTCTCTCATCTCCTTTGATGGACAGCACAAGCCCCACCCAAGCCTGCTGCAGGGAGTCTTCACTGCCCCCACTCCCCCTCTGACAGGTGGGGTCTGGTGAGAAAACCCTCCTCCTCCCTGGGGGCTTCACTGAGTCGGCATTTTTTCCGAGAATTGTTGCTTTCTGGCCAGAGCTGGAAGAGTGTCCGTCCCTCTTTTCCTAAAATACCAAGGTGACCCCCTGACCCCTTGGGTCTTGACCCAGCTGTACTGGGACCAACAGCATTTTTCCCAGGCTGAGGAGGCAGGAGGGGCTGCTACCAGAACCAGAGAAGGCACTGATATGCCCAGGGACACACAGCCTCGTCCTAGGGGATAGGCCCTTGGCAGAACAAGATAAAGTACATCATCCCTGCTGTGCTAAGCCATTGGGAGAGAGATGGTGAGGATGTGGGCAAGGGAAGACTTACATAAATCTCATTCATATTCATGACAGAGGAAGATGGGCGGATTGTGCCCAGGCGGTACCGAATGCCCTCATCCAGGGTCATGCCCCAGAAGGCACTATGGTTGCCAGCCTGCCACCTGGAGGAGAGAAGGTGAAGAGAAATCACAGACCTGGCAAGGCCAGAAGATGGCTTCAAGGGACAGAGAAGTAAAATCTAGTGTGTGTTTGCTAGCACAATGACCATGTCTGATGATCATATGTGTGAACATGCATGTGCACTCCTATGCCCACGAATGCCGTGCCCAGAGCCTCTTACCCATAGTTGCCCCGATTGATGGCATTTATCATGTCTGGGTCCACTAGACATGGTTCCTGGTCACACTCCCACTGCCCTTTCTCCTGGCAGGTGCTGGTTAAAAAAAAGGAAGGAAGGAAGAAAGAAAGAAAGAAAGAAAGAAAGAAAGAAAGAAAGAAAGAAAGAAAGAAAGAAAGAAAGAAAAAGAAAGAAAACATGAATGTTGGGAGTCCCTGAGGAACTTCCAAGGTCCACATGGGGCCTGGGATTCTGTACCAGCAACTTTAGTCCAGCGCCTGAAGGATCCCAAGCAGCCTGGTGGTTTTGTAACTTAAGTTTACAATTCTTTTGTTTGTTTGTTTGGTTTGGTTTGGGTTTTAGAGACAGAGTTTCTCTGTGTTGTTCTGGCCATCCTGGAACTCACTCTATAGACCAGGCTGGCCTGGAACTCACAGAGATCCATCTGCCTCTGCCTCCCGAGTACTGGGATTAAAGGCATGCGCCGCCGCCGCTGCCGCCACCACCACCACCCAGCAAGTTCACAGTCCTTAAATTCATCCCCGCTACCCAGAATCTCAATGCTCCTCAACATCACTATCCTGAGGATGTAGCAACAGTTCTACTTAATGTGGGTCAAAGTGAGTTCTAGCTTCTGTTACTTCCTGCATCTCAGACTCAAAACCTGGAGTCACCTTTGACCCCTCACCTGCTGATCCAGCCACACCTTAACACAAACTCAGGATCCAGACTGTGTCCTGTTCTCTCCACAGTCCTCCATCCAACCACCTTTCACCTGACTATGCTGTTCCTCGTCCTGGGCTCCGCCCTCCACCACCCCACATCCCCAAAGTATATTTTTAAATTGGTGGCCACAGCCATCCTGTTAGGCCTAAGTCATGTCATTCTGCTGCTCCAACCCTCCGTTGGCTTCACACCATAGAATAAGAGCCAAAGTCCTTCACGGTGACAAGCCTTATGTGACCTGTTCTCCTGTCCCATCTGACACCTACTCCTCCCAGGCCTGGATTCCAGCCACAGTGGAACTCCTGCCCAGGGCCTTTGAGCTGCTCTTCCAACCATCTTCCATGGCTCCCTCTCATTTTCTGTGATTCCTCCTTCAAATGTCACCACCCAGAGACACTTTGTCTGGTCATCCTGTCTTAAAACTCAGTGTTCTACACACTCTGCCCACTTCCCTGACTTACAGTGTCCCTTAGTCACCAGTAAGTACCTGGAGTCCAGCCAGTATTTATACTGCTTTCATTTTTTCTTTTCTTTGGACAGCGTCGATCACGTAGCTGAAGTTGGCCGTGAACTCACTATATAGCCCACAAACGGTCTTGACCTTCTGTACCACCATGCCAACTTTTATGTGGTTTCTTACCTGCAAGGCCAGCACTGTGCCAACTGAGCCCCAGCCCCAGCCCACTTATGCCCAGTTCCTCATAAACTCTTAGGACATTTGCAGGGGTTGGGGAGTGGGGAAATGTAGTGCATGGTGAGCATCCAGTAAATATTTGTTTTTATTGTCCTTCAGACTAAACCCAGGGCCTTATGGATGTTAAGCAAATGCTCTTCCCTGGGCCACACCCTTGGACCCCTTTTGTTGTGAAAGGGTGTCACTAAATTGTTCAGACTGGCCTTGAAATTACTCCGGAGTTCTGCTACCTTTGCACTTGGCATGCTCCTGCCTCAGCATTTAGCATAGCTAGGATTATCGGCCTGCATTCTAGTAAATATCTGTTGAGTTAAAAGATGACCTAGGCAGCACAGCCCAGTGGCTAAGAATGACTTTAGAGCTCAGCTCCCGAGTTCTGGTCCTGCTAGTCTGTTTTGTGGCCTTGGGGAGGTTATTTTAAAGCTCCACCCCCTCTATCTGTGTTCTTATCTGTGAGGACAATATGTAGTGACACTTTCCAGGGATTTAATGGCAGGCCTCTGAAGGGCTTGGCCCATTGTGGGTTCTTTTGGCTATTGTTCATGCTTCAGGAACCCTGCCCCCCCCCTCTCCTGATCATGTCCAGCTGCCACACCTCTGGATGTGTAACAGCATCTCAGATTAGAGCCTGGTCTGCTCCTCCCACTGTCCTCATCTGAGAACATGGCACTCAGCTGTCGGGTGCCGGAGTCTGTGGGGAACCTTCCATGTTCCCCATCAGTGCATGCCAAAGACACACATCATGAACCCATCTTCCTGCCTTTCCTCCTCTGCTGACACCCCCACTCCAGGCCAGCTCTCTCAGCCATCCCTTCCCCAGATGCTCTGAGGCCATACAGACCCATGAGCGATGCCAGTTAGTCTTGAAGGAACTTCCCTTAGACGTACAGAAGTTGGGACACAGCTGAGCCTTCTCCAGTCTCTGATGCTTGAGGGTCTCACTCAAAAGACCTTATCCTACCTCGGCCTTCCCCAAAGTGGTGTCGCCCCACCCTATGCACAGGCCCCTTGTTTGTCTTCGACTCACTCCATCATAAAGCTCCGAGCTCCCTTCCTTCTGTCCTCGTCCTCTCCTCACCCCAGACCGGGGATGCCCCCGTCTCCCCTCCTATATAACACCCATAGCAACTTGTCATAACATTGGTGTGGCTTTTGCTTTTCCACGTCCTTCACTGTGAACTACAAGCTCCCGTGGGTCAAGACCTCTGCCTGTCTCCTTCCAGCTGTGTACCTCCTGGGACCAACACAGTGCCTGCGACACAGTAGGTCTTCAGTAATTAGGCATCAGCTGGAGGCTTGAATTCTAGGCATTCTACAATGCTTTTACAAGCTCATAACTCTGCTATTACAAGATTCTAAACAGCCTCCTTCCAGGCAACCCAGGGCACCCGCCTACAGTGCCACCTTATAAGGAGCCTCAAGGGGAGCCAAGCCCCAATATGGCTGGTTCTCTAGCTCCAGAACCAGCGGGCGGTGCTCAAGAGAGCTGGAGGGGCCTGTGGGGGTAGGGAGGCCCCTCTTCCACCTTCCTCAACAGCCCTTGGGCCCTGCAGAAGCATCGCTGGTGGTGAGATCCGAGTTGGAAGGCGCGTAGACAGTCTTCCACTCTCAAGTGGGATACGCAGGGCATTCAGCCACCAGGACCTGTCCTGAAGGGGTCAGCCAATGCTTTCCTGCCCCCATCTCTTGAGCCCCAGGGCCATTCAGCAGGTCTAGACAAGACAGGAGGCAGCAGGTCCCAGCATTCCAGAGGGGCCTGGGACAGCAGTGGAAATGTTAACCCCTTGGCAGCCACCCTATCAGAGCAGCAGAACTCTGCAGACACGCCCCGCCCTTCTGAGCACACACACACCCTTCCCTCACCCAGACACACGCCAGCACCCACATGTACAAGTACACATGGTCTCCATTCCCACAGTGACCCTGGCACCCCTCACCCAGTGAGGCAAAGGCAAGAGCTATGTGCAACGCATTCCGAAAAGTTTCCTTTTCCCTGGGGCCTCCCAGTCCAGGCAGAGGGAGGGGTGGGGCAGGCTCAGGGCAGCACAGACCCCACTGTTTCCAGTAAGGTCTCCGCATTTCCCACCTGCTCTACTTCCCAGCTCAGACTGAGGATGAGATATCCATGTCCCCTTCTTCCTGCTGCCAGGAACAGGGGTTCGAGGGTGGGGAGAGAGCACATTCCAGGGAAGGCCCTGCTGCAGGCCACTGGCTGGCGGCCAGCTCAGTCATCCCTGACCCTCAGCCCGCCCAGGACAGCGGATGCTGCATCAGAGGTTTCCTTCCTGGCGTCCCCTTCTTGGACGCTCCCTTGACAGCGGGACAAGCGGGGAGGGAGGCAGCCCAAACCAGGAGGGGTGGAGAAAAACTCCTGGCTTAGGTGTGGCACCCAGCAGGACCACCATGGCTGACCATTCCTAGCCGTGTGACTAGAATTATATGAAATGGTGTGGTCAGTTTGAAAGTTTCCATATTACAGATGAGGACACTGAGGCCCACAGCACAAAAAGGACATCCTCAGGAAATGGGTGACAGACAGGGTCTGACACCAAGTCTGCTGGGCACGTGGCACTCAAAGAGAGCCCACCCCAGTCTCCTGAACTCACCATCGATTGCAGTTGTCCCAGTAGGTTCCAAAGACTGGGTAGATGCGGCCCCCATGCATGCACCCTACGGGAGGAAGGGCAGAGAAATAGAGCTGAGAAAACCAGGTCCTGGAGGCCAGGTAGCCCAACACCTTCCCAGCTCATCTTAATCACACACCAATCCCTACTCTCACTGAATCTAAGGACAAACTGTATCTTAGGACCTCCGCAGGTCCCCACACCAGCTGCCACATGGGAGCTGTTCAGGAACTCCAGCTTGGGTCCATGTTGTTTCACCTGGATGCCAGCCATGACATTCCTGGTACCCTTTGTCACTCAAATGAGTTGAGACTTGCACGTGGGGCATGGAAGGAGCTTGAGGAAAGAAACTGAAACCCAGGGGAGGTAAGCAGCTCCCTGAAAATAGCACAGCATTTTTGAGTTAGCAACCCAGACAGGGGTTCTCCTTAGCCCAAAGCCCAGCGGGCTGTGGGAAGGACTTGCCCTTCATTCTCCTACAGAAGCAGGGTAGTGCAGGGAAAGATCACGTTCAGGGAAAGGGCACGTGCAGGTGAAGGGAGGAGCAGATTTAGCCACCCGACGATAGCACGGCCAGTCTTCAAATCCTAAGCGAAGGTAAAAATTGCCTGGCTAAGACAACCTGGCCAACTCCTGTATGCTCTATCAGCCCCAGGGTGAGTCAGCAGGCGTGGCTCCACCTTCCCTATACCGACTGGGAGATAGGGCTGAAGCCTGCCCTGCCCTTCAGCCACCTTAGTCCCCACGGGATCTTTTTCTCAGTGTTGCTTGAGAGAGTCAAGGAAGACCACAGGAGGGACTTCTAAGGGGGAAGGGAATAGCGTGAGGATTTCTTTCCCAGACTTTTCGAAGCCTGGAAATATCCATTATCAGCTTTGTTCCTGAGCTTGCTGAGACTGCTGTTGACAAGGTGGCCACCCTCTTGGCTGTCCTGGGGCCCACCTTGGATGGGAGGGAAAGGGGGTGGCACCCCGAGGCAGAAGTCCCAGAAGTCAGGGCAGCAGTCTGAGACCGTGCGGTTGCAGAAGAGGTCGCAGTAACAGGTGGCTCCCAGGTAGGGTAAGGCGCAGTCGTCAGCTCGGCCACGACAGCACATGTCTCGCTCTTGGCAGTACCGGCCACCGGCGTCCCGGATGCCCCGCAGGTGCAGCCCTGGCGCCAACTCCCTGCGCCAGCGACTCCGCCTGGCTTCCAGGGCAGCCTGGCCAGCCAGCAGAAGCAACAGCAGCCCCAGCCGACATCCCCACATGGTGCCTCCTGGCCTGGGAGAGGACAGAGGTCAGGGGTCAGAGGCGTTGGGTTTGGAGACTCCCTTACACACTTTAAGGGTGGGTCTCCCTACACGTGAACCTTCCCAGGAGGCTCAGCGAAGCGAACCATGGGACCCTGATTCCTGTCTCCCCCGGGAAGAACTCAGTACTAGGCGTCAGTCTGCTTCTGGGGACAAGGGGACATGCAAGAAGTGGCCCCCTCCCTGACCTGTCCAGGGACTGTCAAGGACAAGGAAATGGCGTGGCATTCCCAACACACATTCTTCTCTCCTGCCCTTGGTTCCTCTACCCCTCTGACGAAGTTGACTTCGATTCTTGGCTCCATGTCTTCCTGGTCCCCTTCAGCCACCTTCTGATGTGTCCTGTCCTGTCTTCTGTCCTCTGTGTCCCTCGGACCCTCTCTTTTATGCCTCTCTACCCTGAGTTCTGCTCCCTCTGTGTGCCCACTCCTCCCTGCTCCTTCTCCCGATGCCCTCTGCCCTCTGAACGGGGAGAGTCCCTACCTGGTGAGGGGTGTGGGCTGGACCCAGGCTGCCCTGCGCGCCTCCGCCTCCAAGCTCGAGACTGCCAGACCGAGGCAAGTGAGGAGCGCAGGGCGGGACGCTTTTTGTACCGCCCTGCCGGCAGCACCCGCCCCAGCCAGGGACTGCGGGAGGGCGGGGCCGCCTGCTGGTACCTGAAGTAGCCCTAGGTCTCGAAGCAGGCAGCTTAAGGACAATGAGCACATGATTACCTTCCTTGGGGGGCAGGGGAGTCTCTTGTCAGTGGAAACCTCTCCTTAAGGAGCAGAACTGCACCTCGGGGGAGAAAGGATTGTGGACCGACACTAGGAAGGACTCTCCAGCCGATTACGAGGCAGAAAAGGTGTGCTGAAGGGGAGCTAAGAGGCCACTGAGGTCAGAATTAGGACATGATAGGAACTGGGAGCTAGGGGCAAAAATCTCTAAGCCACCCCCTAGGTCCTTCAGGAAGAAAAATAGCCATAAACATCCTTGTTCCACTGACCCTGGGCTGGGGGCCACTCCAAGCCACAGCAGCTCCCAGGAATGACAGGAATTCCCAGTGGATGATTCAGGAAGCTGCCTAGGTTCAGGGCACCCGGGGCAGCTCCGCCCTAGGAGGTGGGTGCGGTGGGGAGGCTGAGTACACCCAACCGTCCCTCGTGGGGTCTGCCCTCCTCAGTGTGGTGGGCACCTTGCCCAGCACCGCCTCCTCCGCCAGACCCGAGGGCATCCTTCTTGGCACAAGGCGCCTTGAAGGGCCTCACATCAAGGGCCTTGGCAGCTGGGGCCCCCTACAGAGCCCCCTTCCGTTTCTGGCCTAACCTTTGCCTTGCCCTTACACAATGGGGCTTCTGTCCCTTGAGGCTGTCACTTTGTGCCTCCCCATTGTGCAAGCTCCTTCTTCCGACAGCTTGGGCTCAGGGCCAGAGGACTCTCTGGGTGGAGGGAGGACACCACACCTGGACAGTTGTTCCAGACTGCTCAGGGGCAAGCACGAGTCTCAAGGTTCCCTTAGTTCTCACAGACAACTCAACTCAGTCCTCCCCCTTAGCTGGCACCTCTGCAGAGGGTGGGAGAGCAGACAAGGGGGTACTTGTGGCTGAGTTACCCCCTGCTGTGGGGCACTGGTGTGTCCTGGTGACTAGGGTGCAAGAACCTGAGAGGATAAAATACATGAGGCTGGTGGGGTGTTTCAGTGGGTAAAGGTGCTTGCCACCAAGTCTGATAACCTGAGTTCAGCCCCTGGACCTGATTCCATAAAGCTGTCTTCATACTTCTAATGCATCCAGACTGCCCACGGACCTTTTGGCTTGTTCTTGTCCTGCTGGTTCTTGTCTGTCTGGGTCTACCAATTTGCTTGTCTGCCTGTTACGCTCCTGTGTATCTGTGTCTCCATAGCTGTGTGGACAGTGTGTGTCCCTGTGCCTGTCCTGGGTCTGTCTGTCCGGGTGTCCAGTGCCCATTTGTGTAAGCTGCTGCTGTTGGAGTGTGGTTGAAAGTCTCCCTTGCTTGTGAACACCTGTCTGCTAGTGCCTGTGGACTAGCTGGGTCTGAATGGGGTTTGGCTGTTTGTCTGCGTCTGTGCACAGGAGACAGGAACTTGAAGCAGGGAGGAGAGCAGACCGGATCACCCCTCCACCCCTCACCCCTGTCATCACAGAGTTTGGCTCTGAGCCCACCACAATGGAATCTCATGACTCACTAGATTCCTTGGCCAAGAAGCAGAGGAAAAGGGCAGGGTCTGGGGGTGCCGGACACCCCACTTTCCTTTTCTAAGGAGCCACCCACCCTCATGACTCATTCTCTAATTCTTTCTCAAAATGATGCCTTGTCCCTGAGCCTGGGACAGCAGGCAAGGGACACCAGCAAGACCCTTTCTGTTGTCCTCTAGTCTTCCCAGGAGGCAGGGGACCTGAGATTCTGTAGTGACCCTGTCCTCCTTCAGAGGGGACCCTACACAGGCTGTCCCTCTCTGGGCCCTGATTTTCCACCTGATAATACAACCTGGCACAAACCTTCTGAAACTTTCTTCTTCCTGCAGGGGAGGGGTAATAACATGTCTGAGGACCCACAGCAGAGGCCTGGCCTCCTTTCTCCCCCATAGAAACACAAAGCACTGGACAGCAGTGGCAGCACACGCCTTTGATCCCAGTACTCGGGAGGCAGAGGCAGGAGGATCTCTGTGAGCTCACGGCCAGCCTGGTCTACAGAGTGAGTTCCAAGACAGGCTCCAAAGCTACACAGAGAAACCCTGTCTCGAAAAGCAAAACAAACAAACAAACAAAAAATGTTATAATAGCTAGTTACAGAGGCAGGCAGATCTCTGTAAGTTCAAGGCTAGCCTGGTCTATAAAGCAAGTTCCAGGACAGCTGGGACTGTTACACAGAGAAATCCTGTCTCGAAAAACCAAAACCAAAACCAAAACCAAAACAAAACAAAAAACAAAAACAAAAAAAAAAACAAAAACAAAAAACAAAAACAAAAAAAAAAACAAGCTGGGTGGTGGTGGCGCACACCTGTAATCCCAGAACTCGGGAGGCAGAGGCAGGTGGATCTCTGTGAGTTCGAGGCCAGCCTGGTCTACAGAGCTAGTCCAGGACAGGCTCCAAAGCTACAGAGAAACCCTGTCTCGAAAAACAAAAAACAAAAAACAAAAAAAGAAAGAAAGGAAGGAAGGAAGGAAGGAACACAAAGCTTCTTCTTACTGCTCCTTGGAGCCCAGGGACCATTCTCTAGAGGCTGAGCTGGGCAGCCATGCTCCACCAGGTCTCTGGACTGGAGCAGCCCAAACAGCACTCCAGCCAAGGCTAGTAGGCGCTTCTATGTGTCCCTTGGCCACCTGTACAAGTCCAGGGCTTTGAGCAAGGATGCTGGGGACTGAGTCAGAGATCCGTGCCAGGTGTGGTGACGCAGTGTGTTGGGGTCTGTTTCGGTGTGCTGGTCTTTCCTAAGGTGTGGTCATTGCTATTGCACATGGTTGTTTTTCTAAAGCACTCCTGGAACTCAGTTGGTAGAGGGCTTGCCTAGTGAACACAAAGTCCTGGACTTGACCCCTAGTACTGCATAAACTGGTGTAGTGCCACATGTCAGCAGTCTCAGGATAGGGAGGTAGAGAGGGAAATTAGGAATTCAAGATAGTCCTGAGCTACATGTAAGTTTAGGGACAGCCTTGGCTACTTGAGACTATCTCTCAAAAAAAAAAAAAAAAAAAAAAAAAAAAAAAAAAAACCAAAAAAGTCAAAGTCATCCAGGCCTGTTGCACAGTAAGTATATATAGTAAAGCATGGAGGTTGCGGGAGACAAAACACTGGCGTGAGGGACCATGTTGTGTCATGTCTGGTCATACTTGTTTTGGTGGCTAGTTTCTGTCCACTTGACACAAGCCAGAGTCATTGAAGAGGGGCCCAAATTGAGAAAAATGCCCTCATAACATAGGCTGTATTTTCTTAATTAGTGATTGATGTGGGAGGGCCCAGCCCATTGAGGGTAGTACTATCCCTGGGCTGGTGGTCCTGGGTTCTATAACAAAGCAGGCTGAGCAAGCCATGAAGGAGCTAGCCAGTAAGCAGCACCCCTCCATGGCCTCTGCCTCAGTTCCTGCCTCCAGGTTCCTGCCCTGTTTGAGTTCCTGTCCTGACTGCCTTCAATGACAGTGATTTGGAAATGTAAGTGGAACAAACCCTTTCCTTCACAAGTTGCTTTTGGTCATAGTGTTTCATCACGGCAGTGGAAACGGTAGCTAAGAAAACTTGGGTCAGATTTTTTTTCATTCAACAAGTATTTGTTGAGCTCCAGCTCTGTATCAGGCTCTGTGATAGATATGGAACATTGAGGGTTGAGGTACACAGACCCAGGTCCCTCTGTGAAGTCCTAAAGGGAATGGACAGATAGACACAGAGGCAATCAACAAGCAGACTGGAAGTGATGTGATGTGACGCTCTGCACAAAACCTGAAGACCTGGAGGGATGCAGGTCACCGTGATCTCAGAGGTCAGACAGTGTCTGAGCTGACATCTGCAGGAGGAGACTCTGGACACAGGCCTTGGGCTGGGACAGATGTTCCAGGACACCAGATACTCAGGAGCAAAAGCCCTGAGGCTGGCCACAGCTGAGTGTGCTGGAGCAGGAGAGCAGACACAGCTGGGGATGGATGGGCTGAAGGCTGGGATAAGCCTGGCTGTAGAAAGGAGCTGGGGTTGTCTTCTGTCACTGAAGAGATTTGAGTCTGAATGAAGCCAGGGTGGTGGCACATACCTGTAATCCTAGCACTCAGGAGGTAGAGGCAGGAGGAACATGAGTTTGAGGCCAGCCTGAGCTACCTAGGGAGAATCCACAAATTAATATTAATTAATTAATTTAATTAATTAGTCTGGTTTATGCATATAAAGGTCCTCTTTGATATTCAGTAGAGAACAGACTGCCGTAGGCCACGCATGGATTCTAAGAGGCTGTACAGGAGGCAGTGGGGGCACCCAGGCTCCTGATGCTGAGGCTAGAGTGAGCCAGTGGTAGCAGTGATCAGAAGTGGGGCCTGTTTGAGGTATAATGTGGAGGTGGAATTGACCAGCCTTGCTGCAGAGTGGGATGCCAGTGGCTGGGGAGAACAGAAATCAGGCCTGGCTGCCAACGCTCTGCTCTCCTGCCCACTGAGGGGCAGAGCCCCCTTGAATCTGAGTGGACACAGGATAGCATCTAGGGGAGGAGCCAGGGTTACCTGTGGGGCTCATAGCCTGGGATGGAAGGGAGAAAGCAACCCCAGGCCTTGGGTTCTCTCATAGAGGGGGCTGGCGGAGAAGCCAGGTGCAGGGGTACACTACCTAGTTAGTGGTCCCAGCTACTTATGAGGCTGAGGCAAGAGGAAGGAAGATTTGAGAGTTCAAACAAGTTCATCATAGTATGACACCATCTCTGTCACGGAGGAGAGAGTGGCAAGTGAGGCAGAGGAAATCCAGATGTGTCCAGAGCACAACAGGGATGGTTTCTAGGAGGGAGAGGGCTGGGGGTGCAGCTGGGGGGGTCTGAGGGAGCAGTCTGTTTATGGGGGCCTGGGTGCAGTCCCAGCACTGAAAAAGTGGGAAGATGAGTTGTGTGACATGGGAACAGATGGCCCTGGATCAGTCAACAAGGAAGTTGGAGCACGTTGACTAGGAGATCCTTACTGAAGAGTGGGGAGTGGGGGTCCGGACCAGGAGGGTGCACCAGCCAAGTGGATAGATACACAGCAAGTGGGGCCAGTGACTTAGAGAACAGAAGCTGAGGCAGTTTGTTGGCAAATGTTTATGTGACAGAAGCCAGAGAATTAGCCCTGCATGGAAGGGGCTAGCAGGTCAAGTGAGGGTTTTTTCCAAATATGGGAGATATAAAACCAACACTGTGCTCCCATGTCTCTGATTCCAGCACTAGGGAGGTGGAAATAGGAAGATCAGAAACTCAGGGTCATCCTCAGCTATATATCTTGAGTTCAGGGCCAACCTAGGCTACATGAGACCTTGTCTCAAAGTAAAATAAAATAAAATAAGATAAAACCATGTTCTTTGCTAACAGAGACAGCCCAGATGAAGGGATCAGAGACATGGAGAAAGGGTTTACCGAGAAGGGAAGTGTGTGTGTGTGTGTCTGTGTGTGTGTGTGTGTCTGTGTCTGTGTGTCTGTGTGTCTGTGTGTGTGTGTGTATCTGTGTCTGTGTGTGTGTCTCTGTGTGTGTGTATCTGTGTCTGTGTGTCGTCAGTGGTGGTGATGGTGATGGTGATATTGGGGAATCGAACCCAGGACCTCTTGAATGCTGGGACTCTGGCCATGCAGGGTGACTGTTGAAATGCTGACCGTGGCAGCTTTGTAGTGACTCCAGTCTGTTGATAGCTAGCTATCCTACAGCATGTCATCCATCACACTCATCAGGCACCAAGGATGAACCTTTTTCTAACTAATATTGTTAACTCTGCTTGAACATGAGAAAGTCAAACCTCAGAAAGACTTTTGAACTTGCCCAAGGCACGCATAGGTCAGGGACAAAGCAGGGTCCAGGGCCCATGCCCCAAGAGCCCCAACCACAGCAGCCACCATCTTCAAAGAATTCGAACGCTCTCACGCTGACAATTGAGTTGCCACTTGTGGGCGGAAGCCGGGAGATGCAGAGAGAGGAGATGGCTTTCTCTTTCTGTTGTATTTCTGTGCCTGGAATGGTAGGAACCAACCGAGCCCTTGGGGCCCCAGAGTGCTGAAGCTGGCTTGCTGTGTAATAACACCGTGTCTCCACCTTCAGGCACATCTGGATTGTTAGCTTTTTAAACTCTAGGCTGGGAATTCTGGGATACTTGGAGGTGATAGCACACTCTCTCTCTCTTTTTCTTTGGCGGTAGTGGAGATTGAATACAGGGCCTCCTGCGTGCTAGGCAAATGCCCTCCACTGAGATACACCGTTTTACTTCTTATATTGAGGCAGACCCTCACTAAGGTACCCAGTCTGGCCTTGAATTCATGATTTTCTTGTCTTAGCCTCCCAAGTAGCGAGGCTTATAGGCAGCTCCACCGGGTCCCACTCCTCCTTTCTTAATTATCCACTACTCTCTGCGGGACCCACTTTCACTGAAGCACCAAGTCCAGAATCAGCAGTGGGCATCCTTGCAGGCAAATCTCGGAGCTGACGCTCTCCGGATGCCTGTTCACAGGAGCCTGTGGCTGAGGCTCCTTGGAGTTGGCACTATTCCAATGCCTGTTTACAGGAGCGTTTCCACATCTCACTTACATTTCCCGGAAATCTCCGTTATCCCAGCCAGGAGGATCAACAAATGATAAGTGCAAGGGTTCTTCCGGGGAGGGGTGTGGGTTACACTTTCCCTTCTGTCCCTAATTACAACCAGTAAGCCCCCAGTGGTGGCGTGAACTTCAGCTCAGTGAAGCATCTCTTTTCTTCTCTTTGGAGAAAACATCAGCATGTGGCCTGAAGGATTGAAGGCTCTCAGACCGACTTCATCCCATTCCCTGACATTAGAGAACGTGACCTGTGTTGGGAAAGGTCCTTGCAAGCTTGGTGTGGCGGTGTACACCTGGTAATTCTAGCACTTGGGAGGTGGTGGCAGGGGACTCAGGAGCCCATGCCTGGGGCTCCATGAAACCCCATCTCAGAAAAGAGAAAAGAAAGAAAGGGAGAGGAAGGAAGAAAGCCCTACATTTCTGTCATCTTAAATGGTGAAGTTGGTGGAATTTTAACAAGCCTGGGAACCTAACACAGTGCTTCCCACTTCAGTGATGGATGAGATCTTAGATCTTGTGTGTCAATTGAAATGTGCCAAAATCAAGGCCAAATAAAGGACAGACCAGCACAAAGCAGCCCACGGGAAATAAACTGGTTCCGACACGTCAAATCATCCAGAGGCTGGAAGCGGCAGTGCTCATAACCCACACTCTGCACTCAGGAGGCAGAAGCAGGAGGACCTTGAGTCACCGGCTAATCTGCACAGCACGTCTCTCAAGAGAAAAATCACCTTGAAGGGGGGGGGGAGTCCACATACCCACTCACTCGGCAGTGAGGGAGTATCACACAGAGTACTGAGCCCATGCCTCAGTTTCTCTGTGTGTAAAATCAACACTGCCTTACTGAAAGGATCATATGACTGTTCAGCTCTAAGGCACGACTCACAATATTGACACAAATGCAAAACAGGTGTCTCCTGTTAGTACACTCACTGGAAGCGAAATAGCCAGGACCTCAGAATAGTCCGGTAGACTCCAGTATGCTCCAGCTGAGCCCACCAGAGAAAAATAGCAGAAACTAGTGTAGTCAGTGCAAACCTCCTGAGTCAACGCCCACTAAAACCCGATTACGACAGTCAAAACAGGATTAGAGCAGTCAGCCTGGGATCCTTGCATGCTGCTCGCACCCACGCAGGTCTCCCTGTGCTCTGTGCACATCAGCTTTCGGAACAGCCAACAGCTCTGGCTCCCAGGGGCGGGCAGTGATGCCCAGGCAGAGAGTGGCGGAAGCTGCCTCGGAAGGCAGGCAGACAGACCCCGCAGTGTGATTGCTGCTAAGACAAACACTCAAATTCCGATGTCAGCTCAAAGCTCCAATATCGGAATCCGACTTTACACAAACAAGAGACACAGAGTATGTGGTCCAGGATCCTGAGAGCTGGCTCAGCAGTTGAAGGTACTTGTTCTCCATCCTGACAGCCCGAGTTTGGTCCCCAGGACTCACATGGTGTGAGGAGAGAACTGACTCCTGCAATCTGTCCTCTCACCTCCACGTGTGCACCGTGACACGAGTGTGCACCCCAACAGACACACACTCACCCTTTCTCTCTTACACACACACACACACACACCCTCTCTCACACATACTAACAAACAGAATCAACAAATGAATGTGAAAAAAGGAGCATAGTAGAGCCTGTGAGCATCCGTGTTTCATGGAACCCGGCAGCACTGAGCAGAGGGGCCAACCTCAAGGTCAGGAGCCGGGTGGCAGTGGTGGCTAGTGGCAGGGCATGGCAATGGTGGCAATCTGTGGGCAGTGAGAGGTTGAGGCTGAAGGCATATACTTCTACAGACTTAGTGGGCAACAGGGCATCATATAGAGACCTACCATCCCAGCAGTTCATGGCCCTCTTACAAACCCCCAATAGATACCATAACTAACGTTACTCTATGCCTCCCTGTGAGGCAGATAGTGTGGAGGGGCCTGGCTGGGTGGCAGCAGTCTTTCTGTGCCTGCCATCAGACCCTGAGAAAGTAAGGAGAGTTTCCAAGTCTCCACATGGCTTCTTAGATGCGGATGTACCTGAGTAGAGAGACATACCAGCCAAGACCTGGCTGCAAGTCAGAGCCCTCAGTACCAGCCTGTCTGTGTTACTGCCATGCCTCAGTGTAACTGAGCAAGTTGCCACTCCCCCCACTATCCCCCCTCCCACCTCCAGCACATCAATGCCTCGCAAACCCATATCTGAAATGAGCACCTTCTCTGCACACCAATGGCTTCGAGTGTGTGGAAACCCAAGGGTTCATCAGGCCCAACCCTTCACTGCAATTGAAGGAGCCAGGACTGGCCATTCTGGGCGTCTCCCAGGGGCACCCGCAGCAGGCTGAGCATTGCACACAGGTTAGCTCATTCCTCCCTCAATTCCTGATGAGATATTAGGTGTGATCATCCCTGTTTCACAGATGGGAACATGGAGTCCCAGACAGAAGACCTGCTCAGACACAGCTGTTTGAGAAACAGGCCTTATCTCTAGGACCTCTGTTTTTTGTGTTTTTTTTTTGTTTGTTTGTTTGTTTTGTTTTTTCAAGACAGGGTTTCTCTGTGTAGCGTTGCACCTTTCCTGGAACTCACTTTGGAGACCAGGCTGGCCTCGAACTCATAGAGATCCTCCTGCCTCTGCCTCCCGAGTGCTGGGATTACAGGCGTGCGCCACCACCGCCCGGCCTCTAGGACCTCTGGAGCAGAATGCAGAAGTGGGGAGGCCAGAGGTCAAGGGCTGGATGCAGGATAGCCCAGAATCAGCTTGCACATAAAAGGATGGACGCAGTGTGGGCCCCGGAAGGAGCAGGAGGGCATCTCCCCACTGTTTCATTGAAGACGACTTTCCATTTTCCACCTGTTAGTGGGATGTTATTGTTAAAAAAGTATTTGTAAATGGGGTATGGTAACTCAGGCCTGTAATCCTAGTGCATGGATGGCTGAAACTGGAGGAGCTCCTTGAGTTCAAGGCCTCTCTCAGCTACTGAATTTTACACACACACACACACACACACACACACACACACACACACACAACGACAACCACCACCAGGGGCTGGAGAATGGCTCAGTGGGTAGTCTGCCGCACACATACAAGGATCTAATTTAGAATCTCCAGTACCCGCCTAAAAGCCAGATGTGAAGGCACACATCTGTAACCCCAGTGCTGGGGCATAAGGCAGAGATAGGTGGGGCTTGGGGAAGGAACTGGTCAGCCATTCCTGAAATGGCAAACTCTGGGCTTAGTAAGAGACCAGAGACTGAGAAGAGACAGTCGAGGGAGGAATCAGTCTTTGACCTCCACATTCGCCTTTGAAGGGAAGCACCCGAACACAGGCGAATTCACCACAAAGAACAAACAAAGCAAAACAGAGCATGGCAGTACACGCCTATAACCACCACACGTGGAAGGCTGGGGCAAGAGATCTAGGAGTTCAAGGCCAGCCTCAGCTACTTAAGGAGCTCGAGACCTTGTGTCAAACCACAAAGAAGAAAGCAAAGGTCTAACAGGCGGGTAGTAAATTGTCTCTTTCTGTCTCTGCCTCACTCACCCTCCTCTGACTCTTGGTCCCCACCTCCCTCTGGCCACCTTCTGTTAGCATCTCCTGTATTCTTTCAGGAGCCCTCAAAAGTGATGCTTGCTTCTAGCACCTTTTCCATAGACAAGCTAGCAAAACGCACCAAGCCATACCACATCTTGCTGGCCACACATCTGAGATCTTCATCAGTGAACCAGGGCTTCCTGGTTCTTTAACGCCATTGCATAACCCCCTGCTACACAAACTGAATTAATTCATAACCACGTTCCCCAAGGGTGGACATTTGAGCTGTTTCCATTAGTCTGGTGGTATACTGGAACCCACAGCCTAATACGCTTCCCATGCTTTACCGCTGAGCTTGACCCTCAGCCCCAGAGCTGAAGGTATTTTTTTTTTTATATGTCTGTTGTTTTGAGACAGGCTCTTAAGGGGTAGCCCACTCTGGCTTCAAATTCACAGCAGTCCTCTTGTCTCGGTGTTCTGTGTGCTGGGACTGTAGACATGAGTCACCATATCTGGTTTATTTTTTAATCTTAGAACCATAAACGGTGCTGCAACAAGCCATTGTGCTCCCACAGCTTCATACACGAGCAAGGATAAATCCCTCAGCTGGACTGAAGGCACTGTATTGGTTTTCTATTGTTGCATAACAGATTACACTCCCCTCCCATTCTGCAGTTTAAGACAACACTCAGCATCCAGCACTTGCCCTGTAGTGAAAAGGTGTGGCTGGCCTGAGCAAAACCAACGTGTGCACAAGGCTTAGTTCTCAGTTGAAGGTTCTGGAAAGGAGCAGCTTCCAACTCGTTCCTGTGGCAGAGTCTAGTTCCTGGAAGCACAGACCTGGGGTCTTTGATGCCTTGGTTGCTACCAGTCCCGACTCTGAGTCCTTGCTCCCTTCACCATCAAGTCGGAATCATCACAATGGCTCCTTCTCATCCTTCAAATCAATGAATCCTGCTGGGGACATATGAGCCTTCCAAGGGGCTCCCTGACCTGTCTCCATCTACCGAGGGCAATCTCCCATCTCAACATCAATTGACTTGGGACCTCACCTACCTCTGTCTTTGAGATCCCTTTGGCCATTTAATGGAATCTAATCACCAAATTCAATCTGATATTCCTGGGCCCAAGAGGTATGCAAGTGCAGGAGTCATGTGGAGATGAAGGCCAGTGAGCATCGCCTTAGGATTCTACCTCCCGTACCCCCAAATCCTTGTGATTTTGATAGAGATTGCTATCTTGGCCCACATAAGGGTCCATGAAGGCTCTCTGGTCCCTTAGCAGTGATGTGCGTGCCTGCCTGCTCAGAGAATGCTGCTTAAGAATGTTATCAGACTTTGGATTTCTGCCAATCTGATAGGAGAAAAATGGAATGTAAATGTATTTTAAATTTGTGATTATCTTATGCATAAGAGTAAGCATTTCTTCAAGAGCATAAAAACAGTTTCCATTTCTTTATGGCTTCTAATTTTTAAATTTTGAAAAATGTATTTGTGGGAGGAGGTTGGAGTTGGGGATGTACACGGAGGCCAGAAGAAGAAGGCAGGAGGAGACTATTCTTCCTTTGAGGCGGGGTCTCTTCCTAAACATGGAGCTCATAGTTTGGGGCTAGACATGCAGCCAGCAAGCTGCAGTAATTCCCGTAGCACAGAGGTAACAGACATGTTCCAGATCAAGAAGTCCTGGCCTGAGAATGTCTGAGTCCAGGGACCTTCAGACACCCAGATCCGGGCTAATTTATTCATTTCATATGCGGAAATCAAGTCTTGAGAGGTTACTACTAGGAGAAGGGAAGAAAAGGCTAAACCTGGCATTCACCAGCCCTAAGTTTACTGCATGGGTGTGGGCCAAATTCAGGTCCTCACAGTTGCAAAGGATGCACTTAACCTCTGAGCTGCTTCTCCAGCCCTAGTATTGAGGTTGTATTGCTTTCTTTCTTTCTTTCTTTCTTTCTTTCTTTCTTTCTCTTTATTTCTTCCTTCCTTCCTTCCTTCCTTCCTTCCTCTCTTTCTTTTTTGCTGCTTTTATATTTTATATGTGTGAGTGTTTTGCCTGCATGTGTATCTGTGTGCCATTTGCACGCCTGGTACCTGTGGAAGCCAGAGAGGGCATCTTATCCCCTAGAACTGAAATTAGAGATGGTTCTGAACTGCCCTGTGGATGCTGGGAATCAAACTCTAGTCCTTTGGAAGAACACCCAGTGCTCTTAACTGCTGAACCATCTCTCTAGCCAAACCAACGAAGCCTTTTTAGTTTTAAGCCTAGGAAAGCTTTTCTTTCTAACTACAAAATTAAATTATTTTTCAGACATTTATTTTCTTTTATGTATAGAAGTGTTTTGTCTGCATGTATGTGCAGCATATACATGTCTGGTGCCCAGAAGAGGGTGTAAGATCTCCTGGAACTGGTGCTATAGAGGGTTGTGAGCCACTCACTATGTGGGTGCTGGGAATCAAACCTGGGTCCTCTGCAGGAGCAGCCAGTGCTCTAACCACTGAGCCATCTTTAACTTTTCCTAGATTAACTTTAAAGAAAAGGAACCTGTCCTCTGTTTCCTTACAGTGTTATTAATAGTTCCATCATCTGCCTTTGAGACGGGGTCTCATGTAGTCCAGAATAGCTGGGAACTCACTACACAGCCCAGGGTGTCCTTGAATTCCTGCTCCAGACCCTTCTGCTGCTGATTCTCCTGCCTCAGCCTCCCAAATTCTGGGATTACAGGCCCATATGCCTGGTTTTATGTGGTGAGACTGAACTCAGGGCTTCCTGCATATTATACAAGGGCTCTACAAACCTAGTTATGTCCCCAGTCCCTGGTTGGCTGCTTGGTTATAAAGGCTTGCTGTGTAGCTCAGGCTAGCCTCAGACTTCTGATCCTCCTGCTTCTGCCTCACAGGTGCTGGGATTAGAGGCCTGTGCTACCGCGCCCCATTGGTTCCATTTAAAAAAAAATTTTTTTTTGTTTGTTTATCATGTACACAGCATGTATGCCTGCAGGCCAGAAGAGGGCACCAGATCTCACTACAGATGGTTATAAACCACCATGCGGTTGCTGGGAATTGAACTCAGGACCTCTGCAAGAACAGATAGTGCTCTTAACCTCTGAGCCATCTCTCCAGCCCCTGGTTCCATTTTTTTAATCCAGTGGTTCCTGGGGCTTTCTGGGAATTTTTCTCTTTATCTTCTTGCAGTGTGTATAGAGCTGGACCTCAAAAGATATGGGCTTTGGGAAAGAAGCAGCTGGGGAAACTCTCTGTGATACTGGCCCTGGCAGGCTTGCCACTAACCCAGCCCAACTCAAACTTCCCTTCCTCTCAAACTCACTGAATCCTGGACTGGCAGGATGGGACAGAGCTGAGGGAAACGCTCTCCTGCTTGGGAAGCCCTCTCAGCCTGGGGGAAGAGGCTAACTCATGGTCAGCTGTAGCAGAAGGCAGTTTTGTGAGGGCTGTTGGGAAACTTCACGGGGCAACCTTGGAGCTGAGCCTTAAGAATGAGGGGATGAGCTGAGTGTGGTGGCCCATGACTTTAATCCCAGCACCTGGGAGGCAGAGGCAGGCTGATCTCCTATGTTCAAGGCCAGCCTGGGATAGAGAGAGAGAGAGAGAGAGAGAGAGAGAGAGAGAGAGAGAGAGAGAATCCTGATGTAGTGATGCATGCCATTAATTCCAGCACTTGGGAGGCAGAAGCAAGCAGACCTCTGTGAGTTTAAGGTCCACCTGGTCTATAGTGAGATCCTGTATCAAAAACTAAAAAGAGAGAATGGAGGAGGCAAGTTTATCCTTACAGTGTAGGAGCAAAGACAGGCAGGTCTAAGAACCAATGGGAACTCGCCCTGGAAAGGGTTAGCAGACCCCAGATCCTTAATGGTGGGCACAGATCCCCACTTACCTCTGTGTTAGAGGAGGCATCTTCCAGAATTTGTTAAATGGGGTGAAATAAGGAAATGAGGTTCTGAATCCTAAGCTAAATCATGTTCTCTTTATTCCCACAGCAGGAAGGAAGGAAGGAAGCAAAGACCCACTAAACCAGCCTAGGCTGCAGAGTCATCACAGACCGGGCTCTCACTGCACACCACTGCCACCTTGTGGGCATCATGGAATTCTCCGTGAGGAGATGAATTCCTGTGTCAGGTCTGTGAGGAACTGAAGGTGTGGCAGCGTGGCTCACAAAGAACTCAACCGCCAGGAAGGCCTGATTTGAGAATTTCTGAACTCAGTGACCTTCAGAGACTCAGGCTGCACCACCACCTTACTCATTAGGTATGGAGAAATCAAGTCTCAAAGAAGACACTACAAGGGACTAAGAAAAGCTAGACCTCCATGTAAGCCAGCTGGAAGTTTACTGCGCAGCTCTGTTGTTTTTGTTTTGTTTTTTAATTCATTTATTTTTATTTTATGTACATTGGTGTTTTGATATGGGTGTCAGGTCCTGTGTAACTGGAGTTATAGACAGTTGTGAGCTGTCATGTGGGTACCGGGAATTGAACCCAGGTCTTTTTAAAGGGCAGCCTGTCAGTGTTCTTAACCACTGAGCCATCTTTCCAGCTCCTGTTTTTTGTTTTTGTTTTTTTCTTTAAAAAAAAAAAAATAAGGCCGGGCGTTGGTGGCGCATGCCTTTGATCCCAGCACTCAGGAGGCAGAGGCAGGCGGATCTCTGTGAGTTCGAGGCCAGCCTGGGCTACTGAGTGAGTTCCAGGAAAGGCACAAAGCTACACAGAGAAACCCTGTCTCGAGAAACCAATATATATATATACTAGCTTTATAAGTATGCCTGCTTTTCTTGCATGTGTGTGTGCCCTCGCATGCCCAATGCCCAGCAGGGTCAGAAGAGGATGCTCTGGGACTGGAGCTACAGTCTGTTGTGAACCGCCATGTGGGTGCTGGAAATTGAATCCAGGGTCTCTGGAAGAGCAGTCAGAGCTCTTGACCTCTGAGCATCTCTCCAGCCCTTCTAGTTTCTATTGGCTGGAAGAGCCTGGGCAGGTGACCTTACCTCTTGAGCACAGTCTCCATCTCTATAGAGGCTGCTCTTCCAGCTATATAGCAAGTCTGAGACTAGCCTGGGCTACATGATATTCCTTGTCAACCCATCCTGTCCCCTCCTAAATGAGAAGACAGCTGAGCATGTCAGAGTTCTGGGCAGCCAGGGTCAAGGAGTTCTTAGAACAAAAGCAAAGGGAGGAGTTGACCAACATAAGCTGATCAGGAAGTTCCACTCTCCTGTGACATTTATTGGACATTTCCTGGTTCTGGACACTTAGGGCTGATGTTTTCATGACTCCACTGGGAAAGCAGTACAAACCAAAACTCAGAGTGTGGTGGCACACACCTGTAATCCCAGCAACTCAGGAGACAGAGGCAGGTGGACTTCTGTGAGTTCCAGGACAGCCTGGTCTACAGAGTGAGTTCCAGGACAGTACTCCATTATTGTTTTCTAGTTTAACTGAACTGTGCACAAAAGCTCAGTGTATGCAACTGGGTTCTAGCCTCTGAGTTTGCTGACCTTCTTCACAGCTCTTCTGTGTGTGGTGAGTTGGCCATTTTGTGCTCTTTCTGTCTCGTTGGTTTTATTTTTTCATTATTTTATTTATTTAGGGTGTGGAGGGGCATGAATGTGTCACAGTGCAAACATGTTGGAGCAGTCCTTTGGAGTACTAAATACTTGTAAATTAAGCAATCTAGTCCAGCCAGGGCTATACAGTGAGACCTTGTCTCCAACAACAACAAGAACCTTCTAAAATAACACCAAGAAAGGGCACAGGACAGAGACTGAGTGAGAAAAACGTGCCATTGGCCTAACGGGAAGTTCGAGAGAAGGGGAGAAGTCAGCAGTTGAAAGCCACACACCCCCAGATAGTAATTCACTGATGCGAAGGGTCAGACTAATCCCTGCCAGGGATTTTATTTTGTTGTCATAGATGCACTGCATCCATCGAGGTTGCTGACGGGGAGGAAGGCTGCTTGTGGAGGGCCATGGGACAATTCTGCAGTCTCTCCCTTTATACAGCTCTTTACAAAGTCTGCTAAGTAAGAAAAATGCACTGAGACACATCAGGGCAAAACCGCGAAATACTAAAGACGAAGAAAACATCTTAGAAGTGTCCAGGAAGTAAAAAGATTATCTCCAGAGATCCAGAGATTTTTGAACGAAGGGGTTAGCCTCCTTGACTCAATTGACAGAGTCCAGATGCAGAATTTCAATTTCTAATGATTTATGAACATGGACTGTACTCTGTAGCCATGGAAAAGGTCAACAAACTCAGAGGCTGGATGCTTTCTGCACACACTGAGCTTTTGTGCACAATTCAGTTAAACTGGAAAACAATAATGGAGTACTAAATACTTGTAAATTAAGCAATGAGCTGTTAAATAATGCATGGCAAAGTCAGGAGAGAAATTCTAATTAAGACAGAATATGGGGAATGAGCGGCTGTAACTAACGCAGGCTCACAGGGTAACGTAGGTTTGAGTGATGTTAGAACAAAAGGAAACTGAAAACGGAGTGACTGCCCCAGCGTTGGAGGGAGGGTCAGCTACACGGAAAGTTCAAGGCAAGCCTGGGCCACATGAGACTCTGTCTCAAAGGTTAAGAAAAAAATTAAAAGGCTTTAAAAAGAGGAGTAAAACATAGAGTGAGTAAGAAGAAGGAAAAGGCTGGACGTGTTGCCTCACACCTGTAAGCTCAACACTTGGGAGGCTGAGGCAGGAGGATTGCCATGAATTCCAGACCAGTCTGAGCTATTGAGTGAAACCCTGTCTTAAAGTAAACAAACAAATCGATTAATTAATTAGGCAAAAAGTTTTAAAGTTCTTTAAATATAACTCATAATATGAATAAACCTCTATTAAGAATAAAAAAGAGGAAAAAAATCCAGGGGCTGGAGAGCTGGCTCAGCAGTCCAGAGCACTGGCTGTTCCTGTAGAGGTCCTGGGTTCAGTTCCCAGCACCCACATCAGGGCACCCTCTTCTGGACTCCTTGGGAACCCCCTTTAACATGTAGTGCATGCACACAAACATACATACATACACACACACACACACACACACACACACACACATATAAAAAAAACAGAAAGAAAAACAAAAGGGTTGGGCGTGGTGGCACACGGCTTTAATCCCAGCACTCAGGAGGCAGGGGCAGATGGACCTCTGAGTTCGAGGCCAGCCTGGGCTACAGAGCGAGTTCCAAGGCAGGCAGAGCTGTGTGGTAAGACCCTGAGAGAGGGAGGGGGAGAGAGGAACAGCGACAGACAGAACACTGCCAGTATGGAGATGCAGGAGAGAACATTATTACAAACCCTAAACACAAAACACGAGAAGGAATAGGACGAACTTATGTCACGCAGTGACACAACTTCAATCAAACAAATCCCTTGAAAGGAGTAACAGCAAAATCAACACAGGAGGGAAGGAAACCCGAGTCAGTCTTTGATCAGCCAAGGTCACCCAGCGCAAATGGCATTGCTGGTGTTCCGACACTAAAAGCAAAAGTACACCAATCTTAGACAAACTCGGAGTGCAGAGGAAGGAGGACCATTTCCCAATCTATTTTGAGGTCAGCATAATCTAACGCTAAAACCGCATTATTTTCAAACCATAGGGCAATATCCTTCCTGCACACAGTGGCATAAATCCTTAACAAAATGTTAGAAAACCAAGTTAGTAGTTCAGAAACAAGAAGAGAGAACAGGTGTAAACAGGGTTTATCCTAGACATTTAAGACTGTGGGCCAGCGAGAGGGTTCAGTGGGTCAGAGTGCTTGCTGCTAAGCCTGACACCCTGAGCTTGATCCCTGTGCTGACAGCTGATCTCAGCTTTCTGGGCCTTCCAACAGGGACTGAAGTTCAGTGGCTCCCCAGGAATCCTCCAAGCCTTCAGTACCGGATTGGAGCTGCTGAGGCATTGGATCTCTTGGGCTGATCATTGGCTGGTTCTCAGCCTCTCCAGGGTGCAGACAGCCATGGTTGTGCTGCCCATCATGTATTGTGCAGCCCATCCATTCAGTCCCCTCTAATACATATTCATTCTGTTTGCTCTCTACCGCTGCTAGAGAACACTAATATACTTGGGGACCACAAGCCAGCCTCCAGCTGTGCGGGCCATTCCATCTGACACCAGACATGTGCGTTAAGTCTTCTCTGATCCTTTGCCTGGTCTACACCTGCAGATTGCAGTCCATGCCGTCCATAGTACTGAGCCAACTTCCTAGTTCCTACCACAGGACAATGAGGCAACACTTGGCTTTATTTTAAGCATTTTTTGTGGGGGTCTCACAGGTCGTTGACACTTTGTGGAGGATGCACAAATGACCAATCAGCGCACGAGAAGGAATTAGCACAACTGTCTTCAAATTCCAGAATCCTGGCACTCAGAGACCTGAGGCTGGAGGGACTGCAGGTTTGAGGTAGCCTAGGCTACATAGTAGGAGCTCATCAAGAAAGAAAGAAAGAAAGAAAGAAAGAAAGAAAGAAAGAAAGAAAGAAAAAGAAAAAGAAAAAGAAAAAAATCTGTTTAGCTAAATGATGCAACAAGTATTATTTTAAAAAGCATAATGATTCAGTATTTCATAGGACTAAAATGGCTAAGAAGAAAAATAGCCATTTTAGCTTTGGAGCAACTAAGACTTTTGTACCCCACCAGGGGGATGCACACGAGTGCAAACTGAAACGTAGTCTTAGGAAGTTAAGCATTTATCAGCAATGCCATTTATAGCTACTTAGCGAGATAGCTGGTTCAGTTTTCAGATCTGCAGTAAGAAATTCACAATGAGAGAAGAGGGAGAGAGGGAGGAGGGAGGGAGGAGGGAGAGAGGGAAGGGAGGGAGGAGGGAGAGAGGGAGGAACAGAAGGAGGGAGGGAGGGAGGAAGGGAGGGAGGGAGGGAGGGAGGGAGGGAGGGAGGGAGAGGCAGAGAGAGAGAACAATACAAAGGGTTTCCTGATGCTGAATGTGTTCATTTGCTTAGGCTTGTCAAAATGGAAACAAAAAATCAAACATAAATGGGATTAAGCCTGTAGTAACTACACACCAGTGAGCAGGGAAGTCAGTACGGGAATCCAAGCCTGGCGCTGTGGGGCTGGCTGCTCTTGGCAGCGATGTGGGAAACCCTGACAAATGGCCTGTTCTCACTAACAAATGACTTACAAGAGGAGGAGAGCCGGAAAGGGAACCAAAGGCTAAATAAGATGCGAGCGTACATCAGAGCAAACACAACTCTAACTGCTCACGACAACGAGGGACCGGGTACTGCCTTCCCCAGAGACTGTTTAAACCGTGCTCTACTTTGCCCTCTCTGCAATCAAACCAGAGCAAAAGCAGCTTGGGGAGGAAGGGGTTTGTTTCGGCTAACACTTCCAGGTAACCGCTGAGGGGAGTCCGGGCAGGAACCTGGAGGCAGGGGCGGAGGCAGATACTACCGGGGAACACTGCACACTGGCCTCACGCCCTCTGGTTCACGCTCATGTTTCACCTGCTTCCTTATAGAACTCAAGCCTAGGGGTGGCACCACCCACAGTGGGCCGGACCCACCCACAATAGTCAAGACCGTTCCCCAAAGACACAGACTAATCTGATCTAGGCAAGCCCTCAATTTAGACCCCTTCTCAGGTCACTCTCCTCGGTTGTATCAAGTTGACAATGAGGGCTAACTAGAGCAGTTGGGATCTGGAAATGTGGCTAAAAATGGTGTCTTTGTTGCTGCTGGATGGATGGCTGTAGGTTGGAAGGTTGAAGGTGTCCTAAAACTGATCATGCTTTTTTCATCATAAAAATTAAAATATAAATTTATGTCCAAAAAAACCCACAAGAAACAGGCGAAGTGGAATCTTGAAGATTAATAGAGAGTTTCAATATAGCAGCATCTAGGGTCTCCTAGGAGACCAGCTCTGGGCATGTCCACAAAGGAGTTTCTAGACTGAATTGAGGTGGGAAGACCCACCCTAAATATGAGGTGCACCATTGCTTTGGCTGGGGTTCTAGACTGAATAAAAAAAGCAAGAGCCAGCTGCGCAGCCGCAGTCTGTCCCCGATCCCCTGTCTCCGAAGATGCTGTCTGTCCCCCTACCCTCCCTCCCTCTGGGCCATCAGCTGCACAGCCAGTCTCTCCCTGTCTCCTGACTTCAGTTACAAGAAGCAGCTGCCTCCAGCTCCGGCCGCCAGGCCTCCCTTGAAGTGATAGGCTCGAACTGTGAGCCAGAACAAACCCTTCCTTCCTCAGATTGCTTTTATTTGTCACAGCAAGAAAAGTGACTAACACAGAAACTGCACAACACCCAAACCATACACATCAAACACAGGCAAAAGAGAATTCGGGGTGATGGTTTCTCTTTGGGTACAGGAATGAGAGCCTGGGAGGAGTACAGAGAGAGCATCTGGAGAAAACGGCAGTGGCCAGGCTGTGTCTCCAGACATGAGCGGCAGTCAAGATTTTTGTTTTACGGTGATTTTTTTCTTTTTAGGGATCTTGTTTTAAGTGAGTACATGCACCCACATGGTGGTAAGAGAGAACCAACTCTCACAAGTTATCCTCTGACCTCCACGTGCATGCCACGGTATATGGCCACCCCTGACAAAATAAATAAACAAATAAATGTAACTTAATATTTAAACATAAAAATTCTATTCGTGGGGTTTTTGATTTTTACTTTTTAAAGACTTGTTTTTATTTATGTGTATGAGTGTGTGTGTGGTGTGTACCGCATGTGTGCACGCACCACCTGTGGGAGTCCTGCAGAGATCAGAATAGGATGTCCCTGGAACAGGAGTTACAGGAGTTGTAAGTCACCTGGTGTGGGTTTAGGGATCTGAGTTCAGATCCTCTGCAAGAGCAGCATATAGTCTTAACTGCTGAGCCTTCTCTCCAGTCCTTGGATTTTTGTTTTAAAGAGAACCTTCCAGACTATTTGTTAAACATGCAGACTCCTGTCTCGGCTCCCAGAGACAGTGGGTCTGAATGAAGACCCCAAACATCAGCTTTGAGAGAAACAATTGACTATAAATAAATAGCACACAGTTTTCTTTGAGAAGGTTATACACAAACTTCAGGCATCCCCCCCCCCTTTTTTTTACAAAGCTCCTATTGTGGGGTGGGAAGAAAAGAAAGGAAAGGTATGATGGAGGAAGTTTATTGCAGATAAAAGGAGAGCACAGTCAGAGTCAGGGGCATCTGATCTGGGACAGTCCAGAGTGGACACGGCCAGATGAGCTGGGCCATGTGGAGAGAGGGGAGAGGGAAGGAAGAGGGAAGCGGGGAACCAGGTGCAGCTGTCAGGGGGCCAAAGGTACAAAGAGAGAGAGGGCAACCAAAATGGTTATACAGGGAAGAGCAGCCCAGTCCCCTGGGCTGGAGAGTTCAGGGCAGGGGGTGGATATGCCAGCCAGGAGGACCCTGTCACAGGTTGGGATTGGGGGTGCAGGGAGAACCTGTGACAGGTCCGCTCTGAAATGTTAATGGTCACCTCAGGCATTTGTCTCAAGGGTTTCCCGCCTAGTGCTGGTGCCCATAGCAGTGTGGCACAGACTACGTGTTCAGTGAACATCATGAATGGATTGGATTAAGTGGGAAGGCAGACAACCCTCTAGACTCCCCTGTAGTCCCGTAGTAGAGCGCTTGCCTAGCACACACAAAACTCTATACCAGAGCCCCAGAACCTGGGGGAGGGGGGTTACAAAGAAAAAGAAAGGGGGGATGTAAAATGGATCAGCGTGTCTTGCCACTAATCTTCATAGCAGGAGTTCAAGCCCCTGAACCCACATGATGGAAGAGGAGAGACTCAACTCCTGAAAGTTATCCTCTAACCATCACATGATCGCCATGGCATGCGCATGTCCCCTATAAACATACCCACACACATACAAAATAATAAAAGTTTAAAAAAAAAAAAAAGGAAGAAGAAAAAGACAAAAAGAACATCCGTGCAGCCTTTCAGTGGGCCATGGTTAGCTGGAGCCGGGAAACCCCGATGGCGCTCAACTCAGGCTCAATTCCGATCACGGTCAGTAGGTGGCAGAAAGGCATCATGGCTGAAGCCGAGACTAAGCCCGACGTCGACTGCCTGGGTTTACCCAAGAGCCAAGCTTGCTGTGCGCAGGCCTTGCTGTGGGATGGAGGACACCGAAGACAGTAGACTGCAATGCCTACTTGGCACTGGCCAAGGTGACCCACGAAAGTTGCTCCATGTGGGTCGAAAAAAGCCCGGAGGACTTCCGGGGCCGTGGGTAGAGGTCTGGATCTGCAGAGATCCAGCGGCCACCTCAGGCTTCAGCCATCTCCCTGTCCTTGTACCTCCTGCAACCTCCACCCACTGCGCACCTGCGCCCACGGCAGGACACCAGTGAGGGCAAGCCGCCAGCTCGCTGACTCCTGCAAGCCTCCAGCTGCCCCTGCACCGCTCGCGGGTGCATCCTCTCCCAGCCTTGTTCTGGCGCCTGTTCCCTCCTGTCCCCTTCTCCACGACCTTGGTACTTGTATCACTGGGAAGCGAATCTGAAGAAAGTGTCAGTTTTCCCCGACCCCCGATTTCCTCAGCCTGCTGGCTCCAGAGCTCTGCACAGGCGCAGATGGACCGTGCGCCCTCCACCCTGTCCTGCCTGGTTTGAGGACCCAGGCGCTTCCTGCAGGACTTGGAAGCATCCTCACCGTCCTCACCCATAATGGGTTTCGCTCTTGATATTCAAACGGTGGTTTCTCACCCCAAAATGAACCCTCTCTCTCCCCTTGGTCCCTTTCTTCCTGCAGCCCTGCCTTGCTTCCTCCTCTGTAGCACACCTCCCTGAGAGAGAGCAGGTGCTGGGCAGCTCCTCCCTCACACTCCTTGGGCCCTGCAGCCCTCAGTGACATCAGTTGGCTTGCTTATTCCTTTCTACCTCAGCAGCCTCAGACACAGTTGAGCAGCCTCCCCTTCCTTGGCCCCAGGACTATGAAGGCCACCCACTACGGCCCCTCACTCGGTGTGTTTCTCCTCCTGACCTCTCCTCAGAGACTGAGCCCCAGGACTCATCTGGAGGGCTGTGCGTCTCGTCAAACTTGATGAAGCAGTCTTGATTTCCACCCTCCCAGTGCCCTGTCCATGAAAGGGTGGCCTGGCCCTAAACCCTAGGTCCCCTTCTACTTCCCCTCATTCCCCGCACCCCCTCGCCGCTGCCACCGCTTCTACAGGGCTGACAGGAGTCTCCCTGCCACCTCTGCCCCCACCCCTGCACTCTACCTTCACCTGCTCGAATGAACATAAAAATCCTGACTTAGTAAGATGCTTGTCGGGCTAGCCTGGACCCTCTTCCTGTGGGCTAGCCTGGACCCTCTTCCTGTGGGCCAGCCTGGACCCTCTTCCTGTGGGCCAGCCTGGACCCTCTTCCTGTGGGCCAGCCTGGACCCTCTTCCTGTGGGCCAGCCTGGACCCTCTTCCTGTGGGCCAGCCTGGACCCTCTTCCTGTGGGCCAGCCTGGACCCTCTTCCTGTGGGCCAGCCTGGACCCTCTTCCTGTGGGCCAGCCTGGACCCTCTTCCTGTGGGCCAGCCTGGACCCTCTTCCTGTGGGCCAGCCTGGACCCTCTTCCTGTGGGCCAGCCTGGACCCTCTTCCTGTGGGCCAGCCTGGACCCTCTTCCTGTGGGCCAGCCTGGACCCTCTTCCTGTGGGCCAGCCTGGACCCTCTTCCTGTGGGCCAGCCTGGACCCTCTTCCTGTGGGCCAGCCTGGACCCTCTTCCTGTGGGCCAGCCTGGACCCTCTTCCTGTGGGCCAGCCTGGACCCTCTTCCTGTGGGCCAGCCTGGACCCTCTTCCTGTGGGCCAGCCTGGACCCTCTTCCTGTGGGCCAGCCTGGACCCTCTTCCTGTGGGCCAGCCTGGACCCTCTTCCTGTGGGCCAGCCTGGACCCTCTTCCTGTGGGCCAGCCTGGACCCTCTTCCTGTGGGCCAGCCTGGACCTTCTTCCTGTGGGCCAGCCTGGACCCTCTTCCTATGGGCCAGCCTGGACCCTCTTCCTATGGGCCAGCCTGGACCCTCTTCCTGTGGGCCAGCCTGGACCTTCTTCCTATGGGCCAGCCTGGACCCTCTTCCTATGGGCCAGCCTGGACCCTCTTCCTGTGGGCCAGCCTGGACCTTCTTCCTGTGGGCCAGCCTGGACCCTCTTCCTGTGGGCCAGCCTGGACCCTCTTCCTATGGGCCAGCCTGGACCCTCTTCCTGTGGGCCAGCCTGGACCTTCTTCCTATGGGCCAGCCTGGACCTTCTTCCTATGGGCCAGCCTGGACCCTCTTCCTGTGGGCCAGCCTGGACCTTCTTCCTGTGGGCCAGCCTGGACTCTCTTCCTGTGGGCCAGCCTGGACCCTCTTCCTGTGGGCCAGCCTGGACCCTCTTCCTGTGGGCCAGCCTGGACCCTCTTCCTGTGGGCCAGCCTGGACCTTCTTCCTGCCTCATCTTACCCTCCCTTCCCTACTCTACTCACTCACAGGGGCCGTCTGACCTTTACTTGGAGCTCATCAAGGTCATCATCCCTGACCTTCGGACTTGCTATTTTCCGTGCAGGGTTCTCTTGGATGCTCTGCCACACTTCCTCTAGGTCTCGAAGAGGTCACCTGGCCCCTGTGCTGCAGGATGCTCACTTACTCCTCTTCCTCTTCATTTTTCCTAAGTTCCCACGTCACTTTGTCATTAACCTGTGTGTATGTTTATACGTTTCTTACCTGTAAGGCAAGGTTTTTTCATCTCGTGTTGAACGTGGGTTCCTTGGGTTTAAAACAGCACTAGGCTGGTGGACAGACGGATGGATGGAAGGATGGATGCATGGATGGATGGATGACTGATGGCTGGTGGGTGGGTGATAGATAGATGAATGATGGATAATGAATGGAGGATGGATGGATGATGGATGGATAGTAGATTGCTGGATGGATGAATGGCTGAACAGGTGGGTGATTGATAAGTGGATGGATGGTTGATAATGAATGGATAGATGGATAACTGATGGCTGGTGGGTGGGTAGATAGATGAATGAATGATGGATGATGGATGGATGGATAGTGGATTGATGAACAGATAATGGATGAACAGGTGGGTGAATGATAAGTGAATGGATGGTTGATATTGAGTGTATGGATGGCGGATGCACGATAGGTAGATGGATGAATGGATGAAAGATAGATGAATAGTGGGTGGATGATGGTTGGCTGGCTGGCTGGCTGGACAGATGGATGAATAAATGGATGGATGGTAGATGAATGAATAAATATATGAATATTCATAGTTCTAGATAATTATACCCTCAGAACAAGCAGAACACAACAACTCTTGCATCTAAATAGTTTTGTATTTTCACCAAAGCCAAGTCATATCTGTACTTTGGAAACTCCCTAGATAGATAGATAGATAGATAGATAGATAGATAGATAGATAGATAATGTTTCCACTCCCAATTTGTAAGTTCTGGAAAGGCCCATCCTGAAGGCTGAGCCTTTCCAACATCTGAGGGAGGTTTCTGCAGTCCACATCTCCCATGGGTTGTCTGGGGGAGAATTCTCTTCAGTTCAAAGATGCTGGAAGATTCATTCAGACGGTGGAGTTAGGCTGTGACACAACCCTGGCATGTCAGGAAAGCCTTAGCAGAGACTGTGGATCCAAGAAAGCCTCATCAGGAGAAGTTTAGAAAGCACACAGGAGGGCTGGCTTTGCCCCTGGGGGCATCCCCCGCCCCAACCCCATTCGTGCTCACTGCAAAGCACTCCTGGGTATTTTACTGGTGTCTTTCCCCAGGAGACAGTCTTTTTTTTTTTTTTTTTTTTTTTTTGAGATTAAGGTGCCTAGACCTGAAGGGGGTACTCCTGCATCAGCACAAGTCCTGTCCTTCCTGTCTCCCTCATCACCCCCACCATGGGGATTCCATTGTCTAGGAGAGAATCAAAAGGGATGCCAAGCCAGCCACCCAGGACATCCAGCGGGTACTTCAAGCCTACTCAGGAAGGGCAATAGCTTTCAGTGTATAAAAGGGTCTCGACAGTGCAGAAGAGGCCAAACCTCTGGTTCCCCCAAGGGCCTACTCCTCCGCCCTCTGACCTTAAGCTTTCCCCATTGGGCATACCATACCAGGCGCCTCTCCATTCTGGCCATGTCCTGGCCTAAGGTGCTGACTCCAGTAGGGTCCTGTGGAAAAGTTGCTACAGTTCAAGAGGTTCATAGGGCTCCCCCTCCTCTGATGGTGAGTACTGAGCTGGGCAGAGCAGGGTTCCCAGGGCAGGGGTTCTTCTGAGGTACAATCCTGAGAATTGGGGAGCTATCACAAGCCATTAGAGACAGGAGGGTTTGGGCCATGGCACCAAGGGCTAGGTGGGTCCATAGGCTGCTTGATTCTACTCCCACTGAGACATCCACAAGGTGCAGCTGCCCAGACAACCTCCGACTTATCTGGGGAGAGGCCAATACCTAGTCAATCCCACAGACAGAGGTCTGTGGCAAAGTGAGGTAAGACCCACTAGGCCCTACTAGGCTCAATGTGAAGAACAGAGTGTTTCCTAGGCCCAGGGCTCCCAAGTTCAGCTACCAGCTCACAGTGCCAGGCCCAGAGTCTGGAGAAAGCTCCCCACAGCTACCCCCCATACCCTTCTCCTTGGTCACCTGAGCTGGGGTCTCATGGCATCATAGACCGTTATGATTGGGAAGCCATTGAAGGTGGAACTCATGGAGCTCTTGTAGGCACCCATGTCAGGGAAAATCAGCCAGTCACCCACGTCCAGCTCGGGCAGCTGCACCTCCTTTGAGAAGAGCCTGTCAAAGGCGTCACATGTGGGGCCATACAGGGTGCAGGGGAAGAGGCGGGGCTCTGAGGGGAACTCCTGCAGGGAGAAGGAGATGAGGTCAGAGAAGGAAGGGTCTCACTGCATCGCTAGGATGTTAGGCAGGGCCCTGGGAGACGCGTGGCTATCCAGCAAGGACAGCACCATTCAGCCACAGTGAACAGTGACAGAGTGGCTGTTCTGGGCCAGCCTTTAGGACACACACAAAGAGCTTGCATTGCACAGGGCCATTCTCAGCCTACCAGCTCACAAACACATCACATGTGCATGCTGAGGACCCAAAGACGGGGTCTCAGAATCCACTGCACACTGGAGTCTCCTGGGGAGTTTTAATAATGAACGGATGCTGGATTCAACCTGGGAATTTAAGTCTATTTATACATATGAGAGCATGGCAAGGCAGTGGGGACTTTGACAGCTTGGCAGGCGGCTCTAATGTGAAGGGAGCTTGGGATCCACTACTCTCCTAGTCTCCTGCATCTCCAACATTCCAGAGCTCTAGAAACACACACAGAACAGAGAGATGCATGTGGAAGCATCCTGAGCTGATCAGAGCCATGCAGCCTCCACAGACACATGTGCCTGCCCAGGCATGAATCACCAGATGTGCACTAGGCAACACATATAGATGTGTGCATGCAATGCCTTGCACCCATGCCCAGCATCACAACCTGCAGAGCCTGGGTGACCTGAGACCCTGCCTCTTGGGTCAGGGGCTAGACTTGGTGGTTTCAGGACACAGAAGGTCCCCTTACCTTCACCACAATGGGTGTCCTGGGGACAGGCTCCCTGAGGAAGATTCGAAAGACACCATAATAGCCTTCATTGAGATAGTATGCCAGCTTCCTATGGCCTGCTGGGAACAGGACGTGAACAGGATGAAGTGTGCTTGGCTAGGTCTCACTAATGAGTCCCAACTCCCTTGGGAGAGGCCCGCTGCCCAATGAGGCAGAACTCCTGCCTTGTCCTAAGGGTCTTCCCCAGCCCCCTCCTGTCATAGCCCCTTCCTGTCATGTGCGTAGCGCTGGGCCCCACTGTCCTCCACTCCCCACACCAGAACACTGAACAGCAGTAACTGGTAGGGGATGATCTGTTTTAAGCTCCACATGCACTCATGTGAGGAGTATATGAATCCTCTTGCCTACACTTACTGGGTACCATGACCCCTGCATACAGTTGGAGAAACTGAGTCTTGCCAGAAATCCACAGGAGTAGGCAATGCACTAGGATTATCCCCAGACACAGGTTCAAGTGCTTGCACTAGGTCCCCAAGCAGGACAGGAGCAGCGGCTTTTATTTGATGTTTCCCTCAGGACATGCCAGTGTGTACATTTCCTTCCTTTAAGGAACGCCTTGCTAACTACGGTTCCTACCTTCCTTCCTTCCTCTCTTTCTTATTTACATAGTGTTGGTGGATTGACCCCAGGGCCTTGCTTTTGCTAGGCACCTGTTCTACCATTGAACTATATCTGCAGATCTTGGCTTTTGAAATGGGATCTTACCATGTAGCCCAATATGGACTTTTTGCCTCAGCCTCCTGAGTGCTGGGATTGCAGGCATATGCCACCACACCCCGCTTTATCTTATGTTTGTGTTTGTTGTTTGTTTGTTTGTTTGTTTGTTTGTTTGTAGGAGATAAATTCTCATAGCCCACACTGGCCTGTGTAATGTAGGCTTGTCTTGAACTCATGAACTCCTCATCCTGGCATCGCAGGTGGGTACCAGCATATCTTTGATATTCTTGACACTCTTACATCTGGGCTCTGCAGACACAGGAATCTGACCTTCTCTGGATAACTAATTCCTAGAGACGGTAATTGTCCCCACAAATGGCCTCCCTCCATGGACAACCACCAGTCCAGCGCCCAAGCAGCCAGCAGCTTCCTTTTAAGAACATTTTT